>NW_022589782.1:363650-371050 GCF_004348235.1 Phoca vitulina | reverse complement strand
CCACCCATCTATCCATCCATCTACCTCCCCATTCACCATCCATCCACTCTTCCTTCCATCCACCCTCTACCCACCCATCTACCCGTCCATCCACCCCCCCATTCACCATCCATCCACCCATCCAGCACCCATCCACCCCCCCATTTACCATCCATCCACCCTTCCACCCACCCATCCACCCATCCATCCACCCATCCACCATCCATCCACCCCCCATTCAACATCCATCCACCCATCTACCACCCGTCCACCCCCCCATTTACAATCCATCCACCCTTCCACCCACCCACCCTCCACCCACCACCCGTCCACCCCCCCCCATTCACCATCCATCCACCCATCCAATCTCTATCCTTAATCCATATTGTACCGAGGACCTTCTGTGAGTCAGACGCGGGCTGGGCGCTGTGTGTCAGGCTGCAGTGAAGACACGGTCTTTGTTCTCAGAACTCACAGTGCACTGGGGAGTAAGAAGTCAGGACACCATCAGCTGCAGGGGTTGGAGAGCAAGAGCTAAGGAGCCCAGGGAACGAGGGGCACCAGGAAGAGGAATGACTCAGGTGGGAGCTTCCAAAGGGCTGTGGTCTCTGAGCCGTGTGTCATCTGGGGGACCCAGCACTTTGCAGGCCCGAGTGTCATGGTGGCTCTGCCTGGGTCGAGGTCCGGGTGTGGCTGGGGTCCAGGAGTGCCCATTCCCTGGCCACCATCCTGACGCAGCTCCCTACTGGTGATGCTCTGCTCCTGGCCCCCAGCACAGAGGCCTGCTGGCACAGAGGGAGGGAGGAGGGCTGTGAAGGAGTCCGTGAACATGGATGGCATTTCCCTCTGTTGTGAGCAGGCTGCTGAGGCCTGAGCGGTGCCTATGATCTTGTCACCTGAGGACAGTGTGGGCACTTCTGCATCCCATCCTGGCTCTTGCAGGTTGTCTGAAAGTAAGGCTTATGCTCGTGGCTCCCTCACCACTGGGGTGGTCGCTGGGCATGCCCCACCTGGCTCTGTGACGCAGGAGGACAGACCCCGGGCTGTGACGCTGCAGGCGGGTTCTTTAAGCATTTTAACCACTGTGTTTCCATATTGTTGATTTCGTTGGTTTTTCTATTTATTCCATTTTATGCAGGTAAAACCTTATTCTGGAAGGGGTGCCTAGGCAGAACCAGAAGCCAAAGATGTCCACGGGACAGCAGGGCTGAGACCCAGCCCCTGACCTAGAGTGACAAAAACCAACAGTACCAATAAATAATTATAATTAAAGCAAAATTAACAGATGATGCCTCTGCCCCCATCACTCCTGGTCCAACCCTGAGGGTCCCTTTGGTGCTTGGGCTGCCTCAGGTATGTGTGTGGGAGGGTCCTGGTGAAAAGCGCCCACAGGGCCACAGGGACACTGGGATAAGGCGAGCGGGCACCCCTTTGTCAGCTGCTCCCCGCAATTGAGGGAGCAGCACCTGCTCTCGCCTGGGGGCCGCTCAGGAGCCCGAGGACCCCATGTCAGACTGAGAGCAGAGGGCAGGGTGGAGCCTCTCTGACGGGGCTGCCTCTGGGATTGGAGGGCCCTGCCTCCTGGCAATGACCAGTGCCTCTCCCTGGCCAGTGGCTTCCCCGGGGTTGGCATCAGGGCCCTCCATCACCTGCTCTCTGAGACCTGGAAGGCCCTGTGCCCCCCAACACGCCTCCCCTTCCACGCTAGGAGGCCTTGCTTAGCCCCCGGTGCCCCACAGAGCCCTGCACGGGAAGGCAGGAGTGTGGCCCCGCCTCACCTCTTCCCAGCTGCGGGCCTTGGCAAAGTTATTTAGCATCTCTGGTTTCCTAGTCTGGACGAGACAGCTGCAGGTCTGACCTCAGTGCAAGCGGACAGATGAAGGGTGCTTGGCCAGCTCTGGTCCCGTCCTTGGGGCCTCATGGAGTGAGGACAGTAATGTCTTCACATTTCTGTGTCTCAGCAGCTCCGGGCACTGTGTCCCCGGGCCTGGCACAGTCCCTGATGCCTGAGTGCCAAGCCCAGTGTCCTTGGTGATCCTGGTGGGGGCGGCAGGACCCATGTGTCAGACTCTCTGAGATGCGGGCGGCAGCTTCGTAAAGCCGCTTCCAGATTAGAATAGAAAACCGGTTTTCTTTTTGTGGCATAGGCAGGGCCTTCTAATGCCGTTAAGGGCTGAGAAGCAGGAAGGATTGGGTTTTGTTTGAGAAGACGCAGAAGATGGGGAAGGAGGGGGGCCTCTTAGCGGGGGATGGGCTGAGCCGGCAGGAGCGCGTGTGTCTGTCCCGCACACCACCTGTGTCCAAGCCTTGGTGATGAGCTGGGGGGGCACTGGGGACGTTAGCTTCTTCCAAAGGAAATGGGGCTAGCAGGCCTTTTTGGTAAGTGGGGCTGGGCTCTCTGGCCTTGCTGTTCACAGATTGGGATGCTCCTTCTATACCCCAGGGGGGAAGCCTGTGTGGTCAGTGGGGTGCTGGGCCAGGCCCAGGCAGGGCAGCCCCTGGGGATTCACCAGGTCTGCGTGTCTCCATGTACACATGCGTCAAGAAACACAGGACAAAATGTAAGAATTGCAACCAGGACCTCTGTGTGAATGATAACCATAGGCCTTTTCACTGGTTCGTCCGTGTGTGTGGAGGGCAGTGGGCTGGGGCCCTACTGTGCGGCTTGACCGCTGCCCGAGGCACCTGCCCAGGCTGCATGGTGGTGGGTCCTGGGGTTAGCTTCACTGCTAATGGCATTTGTGGAAATATTTTACCATTACCACTTAAAGTTTTTAAAGAATGAGGTAGGAATTGAAAAATCGTTTCTTAAAGATCTGCTCATTTTGAGATCCCTGATGCTGTGGTTTTGAAGAAATGCAGTTTGGAAAACAGACCAGACCCATCTGCAGATGCTCCCCCAGGGAAGGTGTGGCTGAGAAGTGCAGCCCAGGCCAGGGGACAGATGCTAGGTCCGTGCCGGGGGAAGGAGGAGGCGGGGAGGGGCCCCTGCCACCCACCGGTCCCCCCACCCCCGAGGTGAAAACAGCTACTACTTTAAGAAGGACTTGTTAATGTTTTCTGGAGCCTGGGAACAGCAGGGCGCAGGGTGGCTTGCGTCTCTGATTCCGTGTTTGCTCCTGGCGGCTCGGCACTCAGCCTGCGTCCAGCACCTGTGAGTACCTCTGAGGTTGGTTCAGCCTGAGCAGTCGGGCGAAGGTTTCCAAGACTCTTCTGTTTCAGCAGCCAGGCGAGAGGAGGCCGGCCGCCCAGAGCTCTGCAGTGTGCATTTCCCACTGCAGGGCCCCGGCTGCCCACTTCTCCGTCGGGGACCCGTGGGTGGTGCTGTCTCCTGAAGGTGGCCATTGCATTTTGGGAGCATGAGGCTGATCTCTGACACTGCGTCCTGGTTGCGGTCAGCGGAGATGAAGGGTCCCCAGTGGGCACGCTCCACCTCCCCGCTGTCCACGTCCTGTTTGGTCTATTCCACCACCACATTTAGGAAATTAAATGGCCAGACTGCCTGTTGGCACAGCCAGGGTCAGGCTCACAGGCTTCTGCATGTCTAACACATTGTTCTGCGTCTGGGGTCTCAGGACGCCCCTCGAGGGGAAGCGTCTCCCCTCCGGAAGCATGCAGAAAGCAGTGTTCTGGTAGGACTATATTTATAGATGTGAGAACTGTTCTTCCGGTATGTTGTTACTTTGTTGTTGTTACTCTGTTTGCGGTATGTTCTTACTTTGTTTTTTGTGTCCAAAGCAACGTGTACAGTGTGATTCCATTTTTGACAGTGGACCCCCGTCTGTCCCGGCACAGAAGCATCCCCAGGTGGTGAGCTGGTGCCTGGACAGCAGGGTTACGAAAGACCCTGATTTCCTTTTTCCATTTTCCCCGGGGGAACCGAGCTGGTTGCTCCATGTGAGGTGTTGCAGTGGGGTCCCCGTGCCCTGCATCGCTTCAGCTCCGACACGTGGTACGTTTTTCTCTTCCAGTGACATCTTCGACGCCATGTTCCCTGTCACGCACATCGCCGGGGAGACCGTCATACAGCAAGGTGTGTTCCCTGCTTCTCTGAGCTAGAGTGCGGGCGCTGTGGGCCCTGGGTGTGCCCAGGGGGTGAGCACAAAACCCGTTGTCCACCCTCAAGGAAAGTCACTGATGAGACCAGAGCACGTCGCTCTGCACTCGTTAACGGAGTCGAACCCCGGGATGGGCCAGGCGTGGACCGCAGGTGCCCCACCCACACGAGACACAGGTGACCGCGCCACGGGAGCGCGTGCCGGCCACGTCACTGTCCGTGTGTGTCGGGCCATCGTGGTGTTTGTACACGTTTTATTTTTAAAAAATTAAGGGAAAAACGTGTGGAACCCAAAGTTGCTTGGCCTCGGTGAAGCGAGGCTGCAGGTACTGCATACAGGGAGGCCGGAGGTGCCCATGGGGTACCCTCCGCGTGGTCCACGGTCTCTGCTTTCTTTCGTTCCAGGGGACGAAGGAGATAACTTCTATGTGATCGACCAAGGAGAAGTAGATGTGAGTACCTCTTACCGGCTCCGGAAAACGGCGCCTGTGTCCACGGCCGGGTCAGGGAAGCAGCCTGTGGGCCCTGCCGTGCCGGACAGCAGTGCCGGGGTGTGTAGCTCCGGGCCGACCCCTGCCGCCCAGCCGCTTAGTGTGGGCCGTTCGCCTCCTCACACCCACCCTACATTCATCTAAGTGCACTCAGGTCCAACGGGATGGTGTCTCTTTGCAAACTGTAAAGTTCCGCTGTCTTGCCCCCCTGTCCCCAGCACCCTTCAGAGGTAGGACGTGACTGACGGGGAGGAAGTGGCTGGCTTGGCCTGCTCATCCTGATGGGACCCCCTGCCCACCCCCTCAAGGGAGGTCCCAGAGCCTGGCCCCAGAGCCCCCTCGAGATGGGGTAGGGGTCGCCAGGCTCTCCCTACTCCCTGTGCTTGCTACCTTACGCCGTGCCAGGGGCCATAGCTGGCTTTTCTTGAGGCCGGGGACCCATGGAGGCAGTTTGGGGAGTGGGAAAAGTGAGGTCACCTTCTAGCCCCCCAGCCCCGGCCTCAGAGGCTCAGGTACAAAGGCGGTTTTACGGTGCTCACTGGACCCTGGCTCGCCTGAGCCAGGATGTCCGGGCCCGTGGGTGGATGTCTGAGTCCGGCTGTAGTCTCAAATTTGGGCCAGCCAGCCCTTGAAGGGACAGGCAGTGACTTGTGGGGCCGCCCCACGATGCCCGTCAGGGTCCCCCACCAGCCTGTTCGGGTTCCCAGTGGGCAGGGCGGGCGGGGAGCCCTCCTGTGATGTGGGACGCACCGGGCAGTGCAGCACTGTGGGTGAAGGCCACATTTAAGGGAATCAAAAGAGCTCAGTCAGGAATCCGGTATGAAAAAGTGGCATGTGGGCTAGCTGGGGTGAGTTATGGGGTATGTATTATAATAATTACTGTTATTACTGCTTGCAGATGCTCTGAGGCCCGAGCACTGCGTTTGTGTGCTCGCTTCTGTAAACTGCCTTCCAGGGTGCAGGGGAGCGACCTGGCTGACCTGGCCCAGGGTTGCGCCTAGGACAGTGTCGGGGCTGCTGACCCTGGCTCTTAGGCTCCAGCAATGCTGGTCTCATGGGGGTGGGGGGCTCACCAAGTGCTGAAGCCCCGTAGGAGGCAGGTTCCCCCGGGACCCCAGCCTGGCCCTCTGCCTGGCTGGGCTCGGGGGTGGGCATTCTGTGCACCCCTCCTCTTCTGCAGGGTGGACGCTGCCCTCTGACCAGCAGGTGACCAATGCCAGAGGCACCAGGTTCAGTTTAAATTATGGTTTTCCAGAGAGACACCGCAGTGTGTGTGTTGCCAAGAGCTATAATCCATTTTTTAAGTATAAAAATATCTTCCAATTTGTTTTATTCATGGAACATAGCATTTCTACTTAAAAGGATACTCGGCTGCCGATTTTAGGGCTCAGGAACATAGTTCTGTCTGAGGCCTGGCTCCTCCCTAATCCTGCGAGGCCTTCACTATTTTCGGACCCTCCTTTGTGCTGGGACCCTCCCGCCCTCCGGCTCCGGCCCCACCCGGTTCCCTCCGGTTTCTAGCCTCTGAGGTGGGCATGAGGCCTCTGAGCTGCGTCCCTGGGACAGGGCACCCCAGGGCATGGCCGTCTGGCTCCATGGGTCGTGGTCAGTTATTCAGCGTTTCCCTGGAGCTCTGGTTTTTTGTTTTTTTAAATTGGTAAAATACAAGTAACATAAAATTTGCCATCTTAACCATTTCTCAGCGTCCGGTTCAGGGGCACCATCCCCCCATCTGGCTCCAGAACGTTCCATCCCACACACAGAGACCCTGTCCCCGTGACACACAGACCCCCACCTGCTCCCTCAGCCCCGGCCCCGCCGTCTACCCTCTGTGTCTGTGAGTCTGAGGACTCCAGGACCTCGTGGGAGTGGGGTCCCCGTGCATGTCCTTCTGTTTTCTGGTTGGTGTCCCTCCACCTCCTGTCCTTGGGGCTTGTCCCCATGGGGGCAGGTTCCCTCTAAGGCTGTCGTGTGGCTGGACCACACTGTGTTCCTATGTTCACAACAGTGGACACCTGCGTCCCTCCCCCACCTTGGCCATCACGCATCTCGCTGCTATGGGTATAGGCATCTGCCCCTGTCTGTGCTGTCAGGAGGTCTCTGTTAATCACTGACTGGTTCAGCCGGAGCCGGCTGTGAAGCTTTTCTGCAGTATCTTGGGGCCTTCCAAACCCTGTTTCACTGCAGACCGCATCTGGGGACCCAGCACGCCCTTTTCATTCTCGGCGGAGGCCCTGGCAGCCCGGGTGTGGTCAGCTGGTAAGGACTGTCCTTGGGACCTGGGGGACGGGGAACTCAGAGCCACCCCATGTGGTGGTGGCCTTCATACAAACCACACACCTGCTCCATTTTCAGGAGGGGCGCTCAGGGTCCCTGCGAAATCCTGCCCTGCGAGCACCTGAGTGTGGTTGACGTGGGGGAGGGCCATGCGCCAGGACAGATTCGGGGATCCTCTGGAGGGGACCCGAATGGAAACGGAGCCCGCGCGGCCCAGGTTCTGCAGACGGGAACTTCAGGAGGGATGCCTATGCGGGGGGGCTTGCTTTGTGAGCAGCAACCAACAAAATACCCCCTGGGCATTTGGCATTTGGGGCTCAAGGTGCTAGAGCCTGGCGGGAAGAGCCGCTCACAGGCGGGGCTTCTGCTCCCTTCAGGGTGCCTGTGGGCAGCCCCGCCGCGGGCCTGGGATGCGGGTGCCCGCTCGCCATAGGGCCGCGCCCGCTGCTTGCGGCGGGAGCCTGGGGAGGCAGCAGGAGACGGGCCATTAGCTTTTCCTCACCATTTGTGAAGCAGAACAGCCAGGGGCACGCCGGAGTGCCAGGTCAGCTCTGGGCGGTGTGAGAAACCTGGCCACTCGCCCCGCCCCCCCCCCC
>NW_022589782.1:309120-363550 GCF_004348235.1 Phoca vitulina | reverse complement strand
CCCCCCCCCCCCCCCCCCCCCCCCCCGCCTGCTGAGATTACACGGATAACTCTGGGCCCTGCTGTTCTGTCTCCGCTGCCCAGACGGTTTCTGCCGGCCGGTCTTTGTTTCCTGTGGAGCAGAGCGCTGCCCCAAGATGCCCAGGTCAGGGAGGGCAGGTGGCGGAGCAAGGCAGCGAGCACGCCATGTGGACGATGCTCTCTCAGCCCCGGTCTGCATCTGAGGCTCCAGATGCTGGGGCCCCAGCTCGGGATCTGATTGAGCAGGATCCTGTGCCTTTGGTCCGATCACCATCTCCACCTCCTTCTGCGTGGAGCGGAAGCAGCCTGTCCAGTGTGGGCCACGTCTTAGCCACCTGCTGCCACGCCGGTCACTGGGCCTCGGCCCCTGGGCTCTGACCCAGCCAGTGGGATTGCTGAGCCTGCTGCCCACAGCTGCCTGTTGAGTGACTTCCCCCTCCTTCGCCGCTCCGGTGGCCCCATCAGAGGGAGCGTCACAGCGCAAACCTGATGAAGTGCCAGAACCTTCTGTGGCTTCCTTTGGCTTCTAGAATAACATCCCAGCCCTTCCCTCCCCCACCCCAGCTCCTGCCCCCGGGCTTCTCTCCCTGCTGGGTCATGTGGCATCCAGTGCCCTCCATTTCACTGTGGCCCCAGGGCCTTTGTACACCCTGTCCTCTGCCTCAGTCACCCTTCTCCCACATCTTTGCACGCTGGCCCTGGATGCATGGGGCCTGGCTCAAGTTCTCCTTCATGGAGAGCCCTCCACGCACAGTCTCTGCTGTGGTCTTCTGAACGCTGTGCCTCCTGTTCTCTTCATGCCCGGAGCGCACTTCATGATGAATGTGTGTTTGTATGATTTTGTGCCTGCTGTCTTTCTCCCGGCTGGAGTCCCCGTGGACAGGAACCCGCCTGCCTTCCCCTGGTGACTGCCAGCAGTTAGAACGTGCAGGGCACAGAGGGGCACTCAGTTCACACTGGGGGTGACGGACAGATGGATGGATGAATGCACGAATGCAGAATAGCCGGGTGGGAGCTCTGGGTTCAGCCAGAGAAGTCACTGTCGATGGTGGGACCTAAGTGTAGCCCAGTGGGGCCTCCCACCATTTTTCTTCTAAAAGAAGAAGAAACAAAAAATGAAACAAAGCAAGAAGTAACCCCTTTGCGTGCCAGCTGGGGTGGGGCCCAGTGCTGCACTGGCCGCGGTGACAGAGGCCAGTGTCCTGAGAAGGATGGCCCCTTTGTGCTCCGTGGGGCGGCCTGCAGTGTGTTCCTGGGCCTGTCTGGGGCTCCGCACAATGGTTTTCTCTGATGCGTCGCAGGGAGTTCTCCGAGGCCTGGGCTTCTGGGCAGGAAGGGGGTCCCCGGCGGCCCCTGGTGATGATGCACTCTGGGCCCCAGGTCCCCCAGGTCCCCTGGGTCCTGCCCTGCTTGCTCTGCTGAGCCCTTTCTCTGTCCCCTGGGTGCCTGTGCTCTTTTGCTCTTGGGCGTCCTGCCCCTGTCAGCAGCCATTCGAGGTGGGTGGCTTCTGTGACCCTCAGGTGTGAGGGGGAGGCCCCCCGCACCCCCCCAGACTACCGTGTCAGGCAGAGTCTCCCAACCACTGACCCACGTTCCCAAGCTCCCGTCACCGCCCCGACTTGAAGAGGCCCCCAGGAAGACGTGCAGTGTGTGCTGGTCAGGGGGCCATTTGGTTCAACTCTTGGGGAACAGTGTTTAGCAGCACCTGCGCACACAGGAGTGCCCGGCACTCACCCTGGAGAAGTCGCAGGAAACGTGCGTCCCCCCCACAGGACGGGCGCCCACGAAACCCAACAGCTCACACCTGGAGCGACAGAAGGACGCACCCTGTGATTCTTTTTCGTGGAGCCATGGTCACTGGAGGGGACCTGTCACCTGAGGGGTCCCGGGGGCAGTGCCGACGTCACTGAGCTGTTGAGCTGGGATCCAGGCACATGGGTGTTTGTGAGTCAGACCTCCGTGGGCAGGATTTCACAGCGAAGCAGAGTGCGGGGAAGGCTGGCCGGGGGCTGGGTTGCCAGGACCCTTGAGAAGTTGTCACCACCCCCCTCCCCACAGTCTCTCGGTCCCCTTTGAGAAGACCAGGAGCGCAGCTTCTGGAGGATGTTGTCTGTGGTCCCTAAAACTCCTGGATCATGCATCCCTGCCTCGTGGGAAGGACGGGACATTGTCCTCCTGTTCCTGGAGAGCTTCGTCGTGTGGAAGCTGGGGACCTAGTGGCCTGACCTCCCTGGGGGAGCACGAGAACACAGGCCCAGGAGCATGCGCTCTGTGCTCATCCAGGCTGGCGGAGGCTGTTGGGGACACGCGTGCAGGCCCCTGCTGGCGGCTGCTTCTCTGCAGCTGTGGTCTCCTTCCCACGCAGCTTCGTGGTCGGCCGGGTCCCCGGGACCCTCGCTCGCTTGCGTTACGGAGTTATCACCTGCATGGTGTTTTCTTGCGGATACGCGATTCTGTGCCTCAGTTATTGCCCAGATAATGAGTCATTGATTTCAGTAAGAATGGCGTCCCTGACTCACCGCGGTCCGTTCTTTCCCGACGCGTACCCATTTTGGCAATGGGCACTATTCTTCAAGCTCATTGACACGCCGGGGGAATAAAGCTGCATTGTGTCAATTTATAGTAACGGAATCTGCATAGGCACCGCATAATAAACAATCTGTACTATTCTTGCGCGATACGGAACGTGCAGGGTCAATGCATAGTGGCAGCGCTGTGCTGGGCCGCCCACGCACGCTGAAAGGGCCCCTCTCAGCTGGGCCTCATCGGCGCCCCGGCAGCGACTCCACCAACCCCAGGCCCCGGGAGCTGGGTGCTGCGGCCCCAGGCAGGGAGGCCCCGTCAGCATGGCTCCATGAGGGTGGGCCGGGGGCAGAGCCCCAGAGGGTGTCAGCAGGGGTGCCTGAGGAAGCACCGAGTCTGACCCACTGTGTGCAGCTGGGGAGACCGGCCCCGAGACCCATCCAAGGCCGATGAGGACTTGAATCGAAGGCCGGCCAGGGAGGCAGGCAGGCCTTCTGCACAGACCAGGAGCCCTGGACGGTGCATTCGCTTCCCACGCGGGCCCGTCTCACTGCCTGTGGAGGGTGGAGACTCAGAGGGCGCCACTGTGCTGGTCCAGCTGCGTGCGGCTCTGCACAGGGTTGGGGGTGAGGCAGGCAGCATGGCTGGCAGAGATCCAGGACAGGCCTGGGCAGGGTGGTGGGAAGTTGTGCCTGTGGGCGAGGGGGCCTGGGGGCTGTGGCCATATGTTCCCTTCTTGCCGAGCCCCCTCTGGTGGGCATGGAGGAGGGCTCCCGGTGCAAGACGGGCCACTGTGACCCCACACATCCCCCGTGACTTTTCTGACGTTTTTCACTCTGTCCCCTGAAGGTGTATGTGAACGGAGAGTGGGTGACCAGCATCAGCGAAGGGGGCAGCTTTGGGGAGCTGGCACTCATCTATGGCACCCCCAGGGCGGCAACCGTGAAAGCCAAGACAGACCTCAAGCTCTGGGGCATCGACCGGGACAGCTATCGGCGCATCCTCATGGTAAGTGGCTCCCTGGCACAGGAGCTTCAGCAGGGCTGGGGGCGTCTGGCACACAGCCAATCATCTCACGGGAACCCTGGCTTTGTCCAAGTGGGGGTGATAGAAAAGGGCTGATGGGATCGGTGAAAAGTGTGGGAGGGATTCTGGAAACTTCTTAAAAGGTATGCAGGCAGCTAGGAAGGCCCCTTTGCCCTTCCTGTCTCCTTTCAGCTGTCTGGAATGGGGTTGTGATGGCTGGAGCTCCAGCTGGCATTCTGGACCATGAGGTGACTCTGAGGATGGAAACCGTTCATCAAGGTGGTGGAGCAAAGAGATGCCAGGAGCCTGGCTCTCTGGTAGCCCCAGCACAGCGGGGCCGGACTGCTTGGCCCCAGACATCCTCATGCGGGGGTCAGCCCCCAGGTGTTTTCGCCCTTGTCATTTTAGGTTTTCTCTCCTGTGCAGCCACATCCACTCTTCGCTGGTGCAGGGTGGGCGCAGGCCCCTATGTGGCAGTCGGGGCATGGTGAGCTGTGACAGAGAGGCCCTCCCTGGGGAGAGGAGGCAGGCTCTTCGTGTGTCCACTCAGTGCTCATCCCACACACACCACCTGCCAGGCACCGTTCTCGGTGCTGAGATCAGGGAGCATCATCACAGGGGCAGAGCCTGCTCTTGGGAAGCCAGCATGTTAGTGTAGGAGTCAGAGAACAAACACGTACCTCAAGTAGCGACAATTCCACGGAGAAAATTACAGCAGAGAAGGGGAAGAGGGGGCTGCTGTGTTATAGAAAGGCCCGGAAGAACTTCTCCTGGGATAAGGTGGCTTTGGAGCCAAGGCCTCTGAGCAAGGAACTAGCATATCCAGGAGAGTGTCTGGGCAAAGACCCTGCGGCATGAGCTTGGATGCTCGTGGAGCAGTGGGCAGACCACCATGGATGGGGATACGGGGGTCCCGTGGGGGGTACGGCTCACACAGAGCCCTCAACTCCCACCTGAGTGTGTGGGAGGAGCCCTGCAGGGGTTTGAACAGAGGAGCTTCCGCAGCCGACTGGGGGCTGTCCCGGAGAGGGTGGAAACCATCCTACTCCAGGAGCAGCAAGGAAGCCAGAAGGCTCTGGGCCGGCCACACTGGTCCGAAGACATCCCAGCGCGGTTGAGGGTCTCCGTCCCTCCCTATCCCTGGGCAGAGGCCACCGGAGCTGAGCGCCTGGCCTCTGGAAGTCTCACTCCTCAGCCATCTAGGCTCGCCTGGTGGTGACAGCTGGGACAGGTGCTTTTCTGGGTGGGTCAGGGATGGTATGTGCTCAGACCCAGCATCCCACAGGGCCTGGACCCCAGGAGGGGTCCCGACAGGTCCAGAGGGAGGTGACCAGGGTGAGCTCCTTGCCGGGAGACCTTTGGATTCCACCACATGCTCTCTGGGACTTGACTGTCTCCCCGAGATTGGTCTGGACGGTGCAGCTTCCAGGGAGGGGCTGTGATGCGGGGGTGCTTTGGGGGAGGCCTGGGGACAGTCCGTGAGTAGTTTAAAATAGTCCCAGGGCTCAGTCAGGCGGGAGCCTGGAGATGGAGTCCTGCTCAGGCTGCCCCTCCTCTCGGGAACATCAGCGTCCCCCGCCTATCCTGGTCCCACCACAACACCCCAGTTTTCACGACACAGGGAGAATTCAGTGCAGTCCTGGGGGCGACTGTTTGATCAGCTCCGTGCGCGTGAGGCACCCGTCACCTGTGCACTCAGTGAGCATTGACTGAGCACCTACTGTGTGCTGGGGGCTCTCCTAGAGCCGTGGATACATCGGGAGAGAGCAGCTGAATGTCCCTGCCTCCGGAGCCAAGCTCTCCCTCCTCTTCATCTCCAACTTGCTAGCTCCTGTTTTCTCCAGGAGAGGCTGTGTGCCTCGTGGGTGGGGTGCCCTGAGGCACCTTACCCCCTCCTTCCCACAGGCAGGGGCAGGTTTGGGCAAGGGCCCAGCAGCCTCTGTCCGCCCGCAGTCCCCTCCGCGTGCACCTGGCCCCATGTTGCATAAGCTATTGTTTCTCACCATCCCCAGTGCTGAGTCCTTCTTGGCTGTGGGATTTTTGTGGCTGGAACCTCGTATTCAGGGAAGTTCCCAAACCACCGAGGCTGCTGGCACTTCCTCTGTCTTAATTCTGGATCCCTGTGCACTAAGAATAGCCGTGGCTGTGCTGGGAGTTGCATAGCTTCTGTGTCTCGGGAAAGAAAATGACAGTGCTGGCTGACCCGGAAGGGAGTGTCTTGCAGGACAGTCCCCGTGTTTGCATCAGTCCTGGGTTTGGGCGGATTTGGATGCATCCGTCATGCAAAGTGGACCCACCATGCATTCACTTGGCACTAAACTGGGACTTGCCAAGGGGGAGATGGGGGGGTGGGGAACCGCCAGGGGTGTCTCCAGGGAGGAGGCCCCTCCCTATGCGTTCAGGCGATAGGGATCCCAGGACATCTGATCCAGAAGCTTCCCTCGAACTTCCTTCTCTTGCCCCTGCTGCTCCGTGTGGCATAGGAGCCCCACTGAGCAGGGCCACACTCCATGTCCCCATCTGCAGTGAGGGGGGTCAGGAAGCCCTGCCCGTCCCTCCTGGGTCAGGTGTGGGGTGCCCACTCCCTGCGTGAAGAATGGGAAAGCTCCTCAGGCCGCCCCATACCTGTGAAGCAGGAGTCAAGTGTCAGCCTTTCTGGGACAGAGTGGGGTGCCTCCCACTTGGTGCATGAACGGACTCCCAACGTTCATGCGCCATCCAGAGGCTGGTAGCCTTCCCTCTGTGTCTCAGTGGGAAGCAGACAAGGAGCCTGCTGGGCTGAGGTGGGAAATCTGGAGGAAGGTGGGGAGGAGCCCAGGTCAAAGACACAGAGAACATGGTGCTGTCTGTCCATTCTCCTGATGGGGAAACTGAGGCCCAGAGGGGGTGAGACTGGGCTAAGAGTAGGGGGGGTATGGGTGATCTGGAGTTGGAATGGGAGTGTGCTGATCCTCCCTGTCAGCCCTCCTCCACTGTGCTCAGGATGGCTCACCACTGCTATCACCATCACCCTCACCATCAGTGCCATCACCACCATCATCACCGTCATCACCTTTATCACCATCATCACCCTCATCACCATCTTCACCACCATCACCTTCATCACCATCATCACCGTCCTCACCATCATCACCATCACCACCATCATCTTCATTACCACCATCACCACCACCATCATCACCAACATCACCACCATCATCACCATCACCACCATCATCACCATCCTCACCACCATCACCACCATCATCACCATCCTCACCATCACCACTGTCACCACCATCATCACCATCCTCACCATCACCACCACCACCATCACCTTCATCACCATCACCACCATCATCACCATCCTCACCATCATCACCATTACCACCATCACCACCACCATCATCATCAGCTTCATTACCATTATCACCATCACCATCACCACCATCATCATCACCGTCATCATCATCACCATCATCATCATCATCATCACCTTCATCGCCATCATCACCATCATCATTATCACCTTCATCACCATCATCACCATCATCACCTTCATCACCATCATCACTGTCATCACCGTCATTACCATCATCACCATCATCACCTTCATCACCATCACCATCATCACCATCATCACCATCATCATCATCACCAAGCTTTGGGACTTGTAGAGCCCAGTCTGGGTTCGTTCTTGCTCCTGTGATCACAGTCTAGGTGGTCACTTGCCCCTCTGAGCCTGCCTCTTCCTCTGGGGATGAGGGTAATCATCCCAAGTGTCTGGAGGACCCACCATTGCCCTGGCCTAAGCACTTTTTCATTGTTACCATCTTTCCTCACACCTCTTCCCATGTCAGGTGTCTAGTCTGTGGTCACTGGACTCTCCATCCTTTTCACTTCACAGGTGAACTTCCAGCTCCCATTGATGGATAAGGCTGCTGGTGGACCGCACGTCCCTGTTTTCTGAATGTGCCGTACTTACCAGTACTCATTGGCAGGGCTACCATGTATAGTTGTGGAGTGTGTACACTGTCCAAAGACCCCAGGAGGCAGGGTGAGGGGCTGAAGTCCAGGCTGCTCTCTACCTGCCAAGCTGGTGCTGGCCACTGGGAGGCTGGGCTTCCTTATTTGCTTAGGCCACCAGCTCACTGGGATGCACACTTGAAGAAGGGGGTGCCTTTGTCTAATTCACATTCAGATTCTAATTTTTGGAGTGGATTCTCATTTCTAATTCACGTAAAGACTGACAGGATCCTGTTTGCTGGTTTTGTCTTATTCAGTCAGCTTTTGGATGGGAAAGAAGCAACTCATTCGCTTTTTTCCCCAAGTACCAGTTTCAGGCATGTCTGGTCCAGAGACTTCACCAACGCTGGCTGCCCCTCTCTAACGCATCGCCCATGTGGTTCTGTCGCTGGCCCCAGCATCTCTCCAGATGTGTGTGTCCGGGGGAGGTGTGGGGGTGCAGTGAGTCTGCCCAGACAGCGCCCCTCACCATCCTACCTTGGGGACACCTGCCCTCAGCCCGTGGAAGGCCGAGCGCAGGACTCTGGTTGGTTGAGTGCTCATTGTGTGGACCCGTCACCAGCCCAGGCTGGATGAGGTTGATGAGGTCGCTGAGGCTAGCCAGGGGAGGGGTAGCTGCCTGGAGGAGGGGGGAGGTGCGGGGTGGGGCCTCTGAGGGGCTTCCAAGACATGGAATCCTCAAAGGATTCAGAGTCATTTGGGGAAATTTGGAGATGTTGAAACGATTCAGGCATGAAGACCTACCGTCTCTGTCTTCTTTCTCCTAAACAGGGCAGCACACTGAGAAAGCGCAAGATGTATGAGGAGTTTCTCAGCAAGGTCTCCATCCTGGGTCAGTGGCCCTGGCCCCGTGTACAACGCTCTGTGCCGCGTGGCCTCCTCCAGTCTCGCCTGAGTCCTGCCTGCTGGCCCCACCCATTTCCACGTTCCCTGCATGCCTGGCAGGTTCAGCGCCCTTGGTGATGTGCAAGCTTGGAACACACACATGTACGCACCCACACAGGCGTGCTCACATGCATGCACACACATGCACAACCACCCACATGCATGCACACATATGCACCCACACAAGCATGATCACACACATGCAAACATGCATGTGTGCACACACAGGCATGCTCACACACATACATGTATGCACAGGCACACTCACCCGCATGCATGCACATGTATGCCCCACACAGGCATGCTCACACACATACATGTATGCACAGGCACACTCACCTGCATGCATGCACACGTATGCCCCCACACAGGCGTGCTCACATGCGTGCACACACAGGCACGATCACCCACATGCATGCACACGTATGCCCCCACACAGGCGTGCTCACATGCGTGCACACACAGGCACGATCACCCACATGCATGCACAGATATGCCCCCACACAGGCGTGCTCACATGCGTGCACACACGTGCACGATCACCCACATGCATGCACAGATATGCACCCAAACAGGCGTGCTCACATGCGTGCACACACAGGCACGATCACATGTGTATGTGCATACACACACCAAGAGCTCTGTGTCTAGTCCCCTAGGGCACCATTATCCTTTCCTCAAGTGTCTGTGCCCTCATCCTGTGAGCTCCTCTTGTCTGTCCCTCCACCACCAGTGTCACCTCCAGCCCTTCCTCCATGTCCATCAGTTCTGAGTTGCAAGCCCAATTCGTGTTCTAGTAAAGGCGGCCCACTGTGCTGAGCTTCTTCCCACGACCTGTTTTGGTGTTTTCCTAAGTGTGGTTTCTCCTGCTGCATTTCTGCCCTTCCTTCTTCTGGGGTGTGATAAAACACAATGGCTCCATTTCTGTTGATTTTCAGAAGTGTCAACAAAATTTTCACCAACAAGAGTTTTTAAGTGTTTTGAAGTTTCTGTACCGTGCGTGATGATCATGTGCTGAAGCAGACCAGCCCTTTCTGGCAGAACTTTCAGCAATGAAGCTGCTGTTCCTTATCTGTGTCCAGCCTCTGACATGTGGCTGGCGACTTGCACTTTGGACAAGGAGGCTCTAGCCCACGGGAGGGGCTGTGCTTGCGAAGGTGAGGGACAGCTGAGTGCCGAGCCTCTAGGAACTGCTGGAAACCACCGCCCAGCAGCAGGCCCAGGCCAGGCTGCTGGGTAAAGATGCTGAATGAAAGGTATCCTCCTTTTCCAAGAACGTAATGGAGTGAGAAAGGGAGAGAAGCAAACGGCTGACGCTCATGGATGAGGGCGTAGGATTGGGGCAGCAATCCCAGTCCCACGACTGCTCCCCTGCCTGCATGGTGTGAGCTGGGGGGGAACTGGGCTTGCCCTCAGCCCTGAAGCAGCCCTGGCTCCCAGCTGGGCTCTCCCTCTGCCCGGTCCCTGCTGTCCAGACCACAGAGACGAGGAGAGGGCTCGCTGCCTGCCCTTCTAGTGGAGGATTGGAGGGGAGGGCAGGAGGACGCCCCCACACCAGCTCGTAGCAAGCTTGGACAAGTGGAGGGAAGGGCCACAGCGGCCGCACAGACCAGCCGCAGGAGCCAGAACTACAGAGAAAAGCTCAGAGCAAGCGACACACAGACAAGAACTCAGGAAGAAAGCATTCCACAGAAACAGCAGACAGATCCAGGGTAGTAGCCTTTCTCAAAAACACAAATCCAGTGAGCAAGCAGTGGAGGGAAGAGGTGGGAGAGCATCCTGGCCAGAGCCTCGGAGGTTGGCTGGGGTCCTGGGAGCGGAGCCCGTGCCGCGTGCCCCCAGCCCTACAGCTTCGCCGTTGGGCGTTTCCCGCAAGGGCACAGAGACACGGCCATGGACGTTCACTGCAGCAGCTTCCACGAGGACTAGGAGGGGAAACAAGGTGAAATCAGCCACATCGTGCGGATGGACTGCAGTCACGCGAATGCGCCAGAGCTCCGGGGTCAACGCAGATCTCGAGCAGAAAGCCGCACGTGTGGGTGGTGCGAGCAGCCCTCCGTAGCGTCTGTGAGGCTGTCTTACAGGAAAGCCCAAGGCTGCGGCCTCGGGGGAGGGAGAGAAGTCAGCTCGAGCGTGATGTCAGGGGGTCTCTAAAAAACAGACCTGAAGGTCAACTGTGCTTCGATAATAAAAGATCAAAAAATTTAAAAAACCTGAACAAATAGATCTGAAGCTATTATGACAAAATATTCACATGATTTTATTCAGGACAGACGTTGGTTGGTTATGTTGTTCACGCTACTTTTTTGATTGATCTTTTTCTCCAAATGAAGAAAAGTGGATGAGATTGAGCATGGGGTCAGTCAGTGATGCGCTGGAACGGCATGAGGTAGCTGTGGCGCAGTGGTGGGGCAGGACCCCTGGGGAGGACTCGCCACCGGACCCAGGGAGGGCGCCAGGGGATGTGGAAGGACGAGCCACCCAGAGACGGTGCACAGGGCGCCCCTGGCCAGGCCCGAGGTGCCCGCGGTGCCCGCGGAGGGCCAGCGCCCCCGAGGCGGGTTTCAGAAGACCCCGGTCAGGGTGGGTGGCCTGCGGTGCGTTCGCTCCTTCACAGGCCACACCAGGGAGCAGAACCCAAAACCTGTAGGGAGGCCAGGTGGGGCCAGCTCGTCCTAACACGGAGCCAGCGCCACTGCCGAGTCGAGCCACCTGAAATGGCCCGTTTTCTACCCCTTTTGACCTAAAAGGTGGGCATTCCATATGGTTCAATCTGAGGACTGGTTTTTTTTATGATCTTTCTTAGGGGAATCTTTTAGAAAAGAATGTATCTTACATTGAAAAAAATACCTGGTTACTTTTGGCTTCTTTTTCTTGTGTTAAATTCAAGCAAAATAGAGTTAAGAGTTTACGTTGAAAAAGGCAACACAGCTGGTGGGTCACGTTTATAAGAGTATTTCTGCTTGTCTTTCTGTCCGTCCTTCTGTCTGGGTCTGTGACTGGAGACACAGCGAGGTTGCGATGTCGCCGCGGGTATTTCTGGGTGGCACTTGGCAGTTTTTCACATTTTTTACAGTTTGCTGTATTTCTTGAGTTCTTTGTAGTGAATGTGAGTAATTTAACACAGAACAGTAAAGTAGGTCTGGCAGGGAGGGTGCCGCGGGGGCTCTGACCCCACGTCCTCGTGGAGACCCTGGGAGATGGTGAGGGAAGGTTCTGGTTCCTCTCTTCCTCTGGTGGTGGAAGCTCATCACAGCATGCACTGTGTCAGCCATTTCTTGAGGGCGTCTGCCCCTGTCACCACTCCTTGGTTCCAGAACCTTCTGGTCACCCCCAGTGGAGGTGATGGGAGGCACCCCCGTGCCTCTGCAGGTACGTCTGGTCTGGACGTGTCCTAGGAGGGGACGCTGGGCTGTGTGGCCAGTGCCGTACTCAGAGAAGCGAAAATCGGCCGCCTCATGAGCTGGTCCGCACGGTTTCATAGGGGCTGCATGAAGGGTATTTTAGCCCCATGAGAAATCCCCGAACCCAGGACCCTGGGGCCCACGGTCACCTTCCACCTCCCTTTACTGGCGCCAGGCGCTCTTACACTCTCCGGTCAGTCCCCGTCCACAAGCTTGGTGCCAGCCAGTGTTTCTCCGTGGCCGTCGGGCAGAGCAACCACGAGACTAATCTTCGCCCTCAGTCACCCCGGCTGCAGAGAATCCTCTGGAGAGATGCCTGCGGCCGGCGTTGGGAGGCCTTGCTCTCCACCGGCCTGCCCTCAGCTCCATCCCTCCGTCGGCCGGAAGGAGTGTGGAGGTGGCAGTGTGCACTCAGGGCCTGGAGGGTCCTGCGCATGGACACCGGGGTCGGCCCGTGACGGGCACGGAACCTGGCAGGCTTGGGGGAAGCCACCCTGGGGCTCCACGTCTGGTGCCTCGTGTGGTCTTGGGCTGTGGCTGCCGGCGGGACGCCTGCCTGCCTGTGTTCACATACAGTCCAGGTGCAGAGTTGAAATCCCGCTCGGGAAAAGGGCCCGTCTGTAGGGGGGACGGTCAGCCTCCGGAACCCTGAGACTCGGGACCCCGAATGCCGCGAAAACGCCCCCAGGGCTTGTGTGTCCTGCGTCGCCTCAGAGACTGGGTACAGTTCAAAACCCGGGGCAACAAACTGCCATCCCCCCAGTGTCTCCTGAGATTCCTGATGCTGGGGGACGCAGCTTTGCGTGTCTCGACTTTCGGACCCCAGAGTATGGCACGTTTCAGATGGAACGGAGAAACCTGCTGATGGGACAGTGGGAACGGCTTCCCCTGGTTGTCTGACTCGCAGAGTTACATGCCGCGTGGCCCTCAGGCCGGCCTGCATGCCGACTTCCCCCAAGCACGGACTCATTCCGCGTGGGAACGCCACCGGCCTCGGGTTCCCGAGCAGCCCCGGCTGTGCAGACCTTTCCGGATGGGCCGGCGGGGCGCGTGCGCCGGCGGCTCCGCAGAATCTCGTCCTTTGCAGTGCGCAGCATTGGCAGGCATCTTAAAGCAGAGAAATCCCGCTCCTAACCTAGTTCTAAAATAAATGCTTTGCTTTGTATTTTTAGCCGCTGACCTACTTAAGTAGCATCTGATAAGTATAGGCCAGGGAAGGTTTTTCTGCCAAAAAAGAAATAGTTAATCAGGCAATCGTTATTTTCTTCCAAAGGAGCGTATTGGGTTTTTTTCCTTTTCCTTCCTGAAGGCTAGGGATGGACAATGACGGGGAAGGGAAGGTGCAGGGAGAGGCGGAAAGGTATCTAGCATTCGCAAGCTGTGAAGATTGAGAGCGTGGCATTGGAATTCAGTGATTTGACCTAAAATAATGGAAGGTGCACTCTGCCCAGCCCTGCAACATAAGTGCATTTGCAGTTGAACCGTGATGAATGGTATTTTTTCTGGACGGGTAATCGCTCCAACCGCTCTGAAATATTTTAAACCGCGTAGTAGCCCCAGTGCTTAGCCGTGATTGTGTTTTTGCAGGAACACAGGCAGCTTACGTCTGAAGATGTCTATTTTCATGCTGGGTTCACAGGCCCCAGTTCCAGCACCCATCGCCTAAGCTAAACCGCGATGCGTGTGAGCACAGCGCCCTATCCAAGACCCTGTCCCCCTGCTGGGGATGGAGCGCTAGCCCAGTACATCCCGCCCAACTCACTGGTGGAATGCCCAGGCCTTCCCAGCATGGAAACGCACTCCCCGTCTCACTCACTGCTGTCTTAGCAAAGGCTGACCCGCGGTGCTTCCTGAGAGAGCATTGGGGTGCAGAGCGGGGGTGCACGCCGTGGTGAGGGTCTCCTTGTCGCCCGCTCTAGAGTCCCTGGAGAAGTGGGAGCGCCTGACCGTGGCGGACGCCCTGGAGCCCGTGCAGTTTGAGGACGGAGAGAAGATCGTGGTCCAGGGGGAGCCTGGGGATGACTTCTTCATCATCACGGAGGTGAGTGCTGCCCGGTTGGGGTGCAGGGGACGAGGCGTCCCCCCCTTGCTGCTCCTGCATGTGCCACCCCAGCCCTCCACCCTCCTGTCTTCTGTCCCGATAACAGCCTCCGGCCCGCACTGACCCATCTTCTTGCCCTTGAGAATCAGAAGGGTCTCCTCTTAGAAAATGGCGCCGTGTGCCCGGGCCCACATGTGTGGTGACTACACAGGACTGAACACGTGTGGGTTCAGTGAAGGTGGGGAGTATGAATCCACGCCAGAACCTATAGTTTTGTGGTGTGTTATCATTGGGGGAAATGCGTAAATTTAGGGCACGTGGGATCTTTCCACACTGTTTCTTAAAACTACGTGCAAATCTACAATGATCTCAAACTAAAAGTTTAGTTTTTTAAAAATGGTTCCAGGTTCTCAGCCTGGACACGCACGAGTCCCTTTGACGAGGCCCCGCGACAGCTGGCTCTGGGGCTGTAATCCGTGGCGGCCACGCTCAAGCCTGTCACTGACAGGGGCGAGCAGCTGCTGTGGCCGCCTGTCCTGGGGCTGGGCTGGGCTGAGACCCCCAGAGCGAGCCCCCGCCCAGGCGCTGCCCGGAATGAATGGGGGGCCTGCCTCGCGGTGTGGGCAGCCCTGATGACGCAGGGCCAGAGGTATGCTGCCGTCTGTTGGGCTCGCATCCTCCTCCTCTGGCGCTCAGGGGCGGAAGGATTTCACGTTCATGCTCATTAGAGCACATTCTTCAGCTGTGCATTTTGCCACCGGACAAAGGGAGCCCTCGGCGTGGCAGTGTGGTGGCCTGGCATGGTGGCCTGGCGTGGCAGCGGGCGGTCACTGCTGGGTCTCAGACACAGAGCTCAGCACTTGTGAGCCACTTTCTTGGTTTAAATTAAGAGAAGGAGAACTTGCCAGGTTGTCGATGCGGGTGGTGAGGTTTGGGGCCCGCTCTGCCGGCGCTCACCCACCTCGGTGATGTGCGGCCCATAAAGCACAAGTGACACAGATAAGATCCCACGGACAGAAACACAAATTTGGTTTGCAACTTTAGTCTGGGCTCCTGCAAAGCCCTTCCCGAGAGGGCGTGTCAGAATCCCTCCTCTCTGCCGCCAGCCTGCCTGCCTGCCCCTTCCAGCAGGAAATTTTCAGAAGGCCGTGGAGTCCAGCTGGAGAACAGCAGGAGGGGAGACGCGGGTCTGCGGGGGCATCTGAGGCACCGGGGAGGTTCCGGGTCATACCGCGAGCATGCTCGTGGGGACCTGGTCACTTCCCCGCCCCGTCCCAGCACCGTGCCTGGGACAAACCCTGCTTGCAGGTGGCAGGCAGGCAGCCCATGCATGTGTATGAGCAAAGGAGGCTGCCTCCAGCCTGAGCTTCTTGAAAGCCGCATAAATATTTCCGAAGGCGTCCCCGGCACGGGGAAGTGCTCACGGCGGCGTGGCTCGAGGTCCGTAGGGCAGGAGGCCCACTCAACACAACATTTCCTTGAAAAGGGAAAAGGAAGGAAGGAGGAATGAATAAATCCCAGGCAGGGCGCATGCTGATTCTGGTCCACCGTGATGCGGAACCAGTCGTCGGGGCGGAAGGCTGGCCAGGCTTGTCTTTGCTCCCGGAGGCGACATTCCCGAGACTTCTGCTGCGGAGTTTGGTGGGGAGGCCCTGTTTCTATTCCGTGTTGTCCTGCACGTCCAGGAGGAAAGCCGGGGCCTCTGCAGAAAGCTCGTCCTGCCTCGCAGCCATAGTACCACCGGACGAAGGGGCAGGTGGGGTGCCGTCCCCTCTGTGGTGGCATGTGGCCGACCCCTGTGCCCCCACGCCCTAGACCATCTGACCTCTCTCCTGTGGCCTTGGATGTGACACCCTGTCTGGGTTTGTGTGGGCCTAGCATTTCGCGGTTAAGAACATGAGACTCATTCGGAGGTGGAGGGGGTCCCTTCAGCCACCCCGTTCCCCAAATCTGCATTAGATGTGACCGACTGCAGGGTCCTTACTGCACTCCTGGGCAGGTGGAGTCTGATTTGTGGGAGGGCCTTGGCGACTCGCCAGACCCCTGGGACGTGTCAGCCCTGTCATGGGGCGCTCAGGCTGGTCGTGGGGGCTCTGAGACCCTCTAACCTGTGGGGCCCTTCTTCCTGGCGCCTGCGGCCGTGCCGAGATGCCCGCAGGGCTTGGCTTATCATGGGGCCTGGACCTCCGAGTTCAGCGGCCAGTTGACGCCCCCCCTTGGATGTCCAGCCCCCGCTGCATCTCCACAAGAGCGGCCACCTGCCTGCGTCCGCAGAGACCCCCAAGTGAGAGCACCCGGCCAGGCTGGCCAGGCCCCGTGAGAGGAGTCCCTGAGCCCTGGAGCTGCCTGTCTGTCCTCCTCAGCTGTCACCACGAGTGATGCCCGTGTGGAACCACCTCGGGCGGCTCTGATGACGAAGGGGAGGGCGTGATGCCAGCTTAAAAGCACAGATCTTTTCCTGCTCTAGGTTTAAATTCATGAATAAGAAGCTGGTGCTCACAGGGCCAATTTGGCCCAGAGACGCGTTTGTATTGGCCTGTATGGTATTTTTTAAAAAAATATTTGAATTAATTGTCAGTATTTAAAAATCAAGATATTTCCCATAACAATCTGGATCTCTTCCCTTTAAAAATCTGCTACCTGACCACCTTGGACCTGCATCCCTATCTGGCCACAACCACCAGACCTGAGGGGCGGGCCCCTTGGGGTGGGAAAGGGCCCTTGTAGCCTCAGTCCCCACCCAGCCCTAGAGCCTGCTCGGCTTTGAGGTTGGTGGCCTCAGTGCTCGTGGTCTCAAAGCTGAGGGGGTAACTCTGGCCAGCCCAGGCAATTGTCCGTTATTTGCTGTGACCGAGGCCGCCTCCCAGCCAGGTCCAAGGCCACGGATAGAAAGAGTGTAAAATGCATGTGAGAGGCACAGACTGGCAAGGGGCCCTCACAGGACGCCAGGGAAGGGAGCCGTTACCGAGTGTGTTCATCCTGTTGACGTGAGAGGGCACTTTCCGAGCCCAGGATGTGTGTGTGAGTTCCCAGGCCCCCGCCAGGGGGGTCCGGTCAGTGCTCAGCGTCCCTTTCTGGGGGGGGGACACACAGCCAAGGCCGCACAGCCCACCAGTGTCCGCCTCGCACCCCACTGGCCGGGGTCCTGCTCCTTGCTCCCAAGTGCCGGGCGGGCATTTGTTGCGTGTGCGTGTGCACGTGTGTGCATGTGCACGTGTGTGTGCCTGTGTGGGTGTGTGTGCGCGCTTGTGTGTGCATGGGCGCCGCAGAGGCTCCGAGCACGCCTCCTTCTCGTCTAGGGCACAAGAAATAGAGTGAGTGCTGCTCCCTTCGTCTTACACATTCATCTCTTCTCTCTCTGCTGCCTTCAGGTGACGCTGGGGAGGGGCCTTCCCCGTGTCGTGCTGGCTCTGGGGGGCGTCCCTGCTGCTCATCCCTTAGCGGCTGTCCGTGTCTCTTCCTGGGACCGGCTCTGAGGGTGTGCTGGGGGCAAGCCAGGGGATGGTGGGGGGGGGTGACGGTGACCGCCACGGCTCTGTCCAGGGGTGGGGCCTCCCCGTTGACGGGGCTGGGGGCTCACACACATCAGGGCGGGTGTGCAGGCTCTGGAATGTAACCCGACACTCCCGGAAATGTATTTGAAGTGGTCTCCTTGGCAACTTGGATTTTTTCCCCTTTTCTTCTGTGATCAACCAGGTCGGGCGGGTCACACGGGACCCCAGGGTTTGCAGGCGTCAGAGGCTCCCTGTTGTTTGCTGCGCGGCCCCCGGCCACACCTGCCAGACAGATGGGTCAGGCCCACCAGCCCTGCTTCCCCTCGGCGCCCAGTGAGCTGCCTGGGGGCGCCGCAGGTGCGGCTGGAGGACACCTGTCCCTTGGGGGTGTCGCCGCTGGCTCAGGAGGCCCCCTGGGTGGTCCCTGGTTTGGGTGGCACATCAGGCGCCCGGGAGTCGACCCAGAATGTCATAGAACAAAGCAGAAGTTAGTGCTGGTTTTGGGTTTTGTAAAGTGAGCACTTTCCCCGTGGACGCTGTCCCCTGGGTTAGATAGTCCTGGAGACCCGGTGACCGTTCGGTGGCTGATGTTTCCGTAGGAGCAGAGACCCCCACGCCTCACATGGAGGAAGTGAAGTGAGGATGGCCTGTGTTCTAGAAGACTTTGCAGGAGGCGTCCAGGCGCGTGACCTCTCTGGTTTGAATTGTCCTCTCTTCAGTCGGCTGATGGCACGTGCGCACGTTGTAACGCATTAACCCCCAGTTCTTGGGACGCCTGTAGATTCCACCGTGCAGTGTGACCCCCTGCCCCGTGGAGACGGCGGGAAAGGGGCCAGCCCTGTGGGTCCCTTCTGTGAGGGTTAATTTTATGGGTCAACTTGACCAAGCCATGGTCCCCAGATGTCAGATGTTTGCTCAACACCAGATGTTTCCGAGGAGGTATTTTTCAGATGGGATTAACATTGACATCAGCTGATGTTGCGTGAAGGGGAGGGTCTTCTGTGGTGTGGGTGGGCCTCATCCGATCAGTTGAAGGCTTTCTTAAGAGAAAAAAGACAGCAGTCCCCCGAGAAGAGACACCCCCTGCCAGCTGCTGGCCCTGCGGATTTTAGACTTGCAGTCCCCACTGTTGTGCAAGCAAATTCTGTGACGTGAACCTCTCTGTCCACACGTATCCCATTGATGGTTTCTCTGCAGAACCCTGACTGATGCACCTGCTTCTTGGCTTTTCCAGAACAGTCCGGCCTCTGTGCAGGTGGGTGCGTCGGGCCCTGGGGCCCAGGTCTGGGCACCAGGCGCCTGCTGACGTACCTGCCGTGAGGAGCACTGGCTGGGGGTTCTGCTTGGCTGGCTGGCTTGGTGCTGCGCTTCCTACTTTCCTCAGAGCAACAGGTGGGGCCGGGCCCCTTGTCTCCTCACACCGTTGTCTAGCTGAATGTCTCTGCTCCGTTTTGGCAGATGGTCATCGAGTTTGCTTGCTTGTGCGTGTCCTCCCCGTGGGTCCCCCAGGTGTGGCTGAGCCTGGCAGAGATCCCCTGCCCTGCACAGGTGTGAGCATTGGCCCCCACAGACACTTAGTGAGCCATGAACACCTGCCGGCTGGTGGGAGCCCAGCCTGGAAGGCCGAGCGGGACTGCAGGATCCCCGGCCTCAGCTGAGCCTGAGCAGGGCCCCTCCTGGGGAAGGTGGTCTCCCTGTCTCCCAGCTCTGCAGACACCAGCTGTGTCTGAATCCCCTCGACTCTGGATCCCCAGAGCTCTTGGAAAACGTTCTCAGCCATTGAGTGAGATCCTTGCCACCTAAACCCCGCCAACAGACACGGAGAAAGTACCCGGGTCTTTCCAGGGCCGGACCTGCAGCAGCCTATGGGGTGGGACCGGCCGTGGCCTCCCCAGGCAGAGGGCATTGGGACAGAGAGAGTCAGGATCCGCCTCCTGGTTCCCGTGCTCCAGGAAAACGGACAACGATGTGGGCAGGTCTCAGTGCTTGGCCACATGGCCCCACTTTGCACGCCCACGAGGACCCCGCCGAGGCCGGGGCTGGGGGCGTTGAGGGCAGCTGGTTCCCATAAAATTCCGACAGAGAGCTTCCCGCGCCGTCCTGCACCAGGTGGCAGCCAGGAAGGCGTTGCCATGGAAACTCCAGATGTGGTTTATCTGCTCTCTTAGCAGATTAATTTTGTGGATGTCCACGGTGCTGGAGCCATGGCACCGCACTTCTCCCCAGGCCACCTTCTGGCCAGGGGCTCGCCCTGCTTGCCGCTCAGACACGTGGACCCCGTCGGTGGGCATGCAAATTCACCAGGATCTCGGGGAGCAGGAAGGGGGTCGCCACACGCCCTGCTGGGTGTGTTCTTCTCTGCCTGGGGTCATTTGTGACTTGGCCTGTGCAGCACCCTCACTGTGTGCCCGGCTGCGGGGTGGGCAGCAGCAGCTGGCCGTTAGGTATTTATCTGGGGAGGAGGGAAGTAGTCTCACTGAGCTGGCCCAGACTCGCCTTGGGTCCCAGGCCAATGCAGGGGTCCCTGGAGGTGGCGCGGTGACCCGCGGTGGTAGCGGGTGGGCCTGACGCCCACCGACAGGGAAGGTGTGGTGGGCAGGCTGGGCTGGGGTTTGAGGTCCGGACAGAGGAGATGGACAAAAGGTGTGTGTCCAGGCGGAGCCTGCAGGTCGGTGATGAAGGATGGCCGACTGTCCCAGACTTCTCTAGCAACTTCCCTTCTGGGCCGTTTCCAGAGTGCCCGGGCCCTGGGTTGGCGCCCTCTCTTAGCGCCCAGACCTTTGTCCTGCCGGCCTGGTGGGGGCGACCTGAGGTCACAGGTGTTTGCTGGCCTGTTGGCCCAGGTCCCCAGAATGAGAGACAACAGGGTTTTCAGAGAAGTTCTTGCTCCCTGATTTTTAAGACTTCATTTTTTAGGGCAGTTTGAGGTTCATGGCATAATTGAGGGGAAGGAACCAAGATTTCCCATATCCCCCTGCTCCCCACAGCCAGGACAGGCTGCCTCGTGATCAGTGTCCCCCAGATGGGGCATTTGTCACGATCGGTGATCCCACGTGGACATGTCGTCACCCAGAGACCACAGTCGGTGCGAGGGTCCCTCTGGGTGGGCGCGCATTCTGTGGATCTGGACGGTGACAGCCAGTATCCCCCGCCACGTGTCCCACAGTGTTCCCGGCCCTGAAGGTCCCCTGCGTCCCACCTGTTCTTCCCTCTGCCCCGAGCCCCTGGCAGCCGGCCCTCCTGTGCTGTGTGCACAGCTCTGCGTCCCCAGGGCGTCCGGTTGTCGGCGTCCCACGGTGTGACGTTCAGGTGGGTCTCTCTGTTATCAGTGTGCGGAATCACAGCCCGCTGTCTGCATGGAACACGGGGAAGCCACTCACCTGCTCAGGGGCATCTTGTTTGTCGCGGATAAAGTGCGTAAACATCCCTGCGCGGGTTTCGTGTGGATATAAGTTTTCATCCTGGCCCTTCGGGTAAATACCAGGGAGTGTGATGGCTGCGTCTGAGGGGTCTGCTTCTACCCACACCAGCGCCGACTTGGAGCCTGGATGTCCCCTGGGGTGACCATCTATGCTGTGACCCCAGCAGGGGCTCCGTCTGGGGCGGCTCCGACGGCCCCTCCTGGGCTCTGATGTGTCTCCACCTCGTCGCCCGATGGCCTCCCCACTGGGCACGCCTGCACATCCCGCCGACCCCTCGGGCCGGACCCGGGCAGGCCAGGCGCTCTGGGCTCCGGAATGACCTTGGCACACGGGCTTGAGGGCAGATAAGTGCATCCGTGTGACCCGGGGCCTTGGCACCGGCTGCCCCAGACCATTCCGTGGACGAAGAATCACAGGCTGTACAAGTCGACTTGCTGGTGGTCGAGGCTGGAGCTCAGATGAGAGCCTTTTCTGGAAAAAAAAAAAAAAAAAAAAACCACAAAAATTTAAAAATTGTGCAATGACAGTGTCACTTGCTGGAAGTGACATGGAAGAGTCAGGAAAGCATCGTCCACCCCCCCAGCCCCCTCCTCCATCCATCCCCACGGCAGCTCGTGAGCATTCCTGACAAGCGCCTTCTCCTCGACCGGTTCTTCCTGGGTTTGCTCTCAGCATAAGAAATTCCAGGAGTCTGGGGGGTGTTTCCCCAGATGGAGAACGCGCCCCCCAAGGCCAGAGGTGCCCTGGCGGCCTGCGTTTCCAGACCTTGTCTGTTGCTCACGCGTGCGCCCACAGGCCTGCAGGTGCTCCCAGACGAGGCAGCGTGTAGTGTGTGTGTGCTGGCCATGGGGTCCTGCATGATCCCGCCCAGTTCCTGGACCCGCGGGAGGAGGGCTGAGCAGCATGCGCATCACTGCCCAGAAGACGGATGAATCCTAACAGATGCGCCGTTCTGGACGAGTCAGGTTTTGGGGTGTCGAGTCCCCCACCTTGGAGCCAGGGCTCTCTGGGGACTCAGGACTCACAGGCCCCGTCCCCCCGGAAGTCCGGACGCCAGCAGTGGGCCGCAAGACGAGTGTCCCCAGCGTGTCCCTCTGATGTGGCTGCTGGGTGCTGGTCCATGGCCGTGGGGCGGCTTCCCAGCGTGCGTCATGCTTGTGATGAGCACAAGGCCCCCTGGCCCGCGAGCCGCTTGAGACAGAGGGTGGGGGAGCGTGGAGGTGGACGGGGGGCCATGTGGGGAGCCCAGAGCATGACCCAGACCGTGCAGGGGCGGGAGAGCCCAAGTCCAGGCAGAGGGCCAGTGGCGTCTTCCCCCAGGGATTGGCGCACGGGGAAGGAGCTCCACGCTGAATGAGGGAGACGCAGCTAGAGGTGATGTTGTACAAGGTGGCATCACCTGGGAAGGCCTATGTATGTGCAGGCCAGGGGCCAGGCCCCGTCTTCAAGGAGCCTGGTGTGCCATGGGGTGCCGCTGGAACGGGTGGAGAGCCTTGTAGAGGGACGGCGCACACACGGGGACAGTGATGGAGCACGTGGGGGGAGCCTGGGGCCTGAGGCTCTGGCTGCGACGTGGAGGGAGGGACAGAAGCCGTGGTACGGAGGATGGACAGACAGCTGGTCTGGGCTTGCTGACCTGCCCCCTGGGGAGGCGTGGAGGCCAGAGCCCACCCAGTGGCTCTGGTACCCGCAGTGGAGGCTGTCAGCCCGTGCAGGGAGATTGCAGACTCTGGTGCCTGGGGACAGGGCAGGTGGCTGCTGGGCTCGGGCTCTGCTGAGCTGGAAGCCCGGGGGGTCCTCGGTGGGGTGCTTGGGGGCAGCACCACAACCACTTCGACCCCAGAGTAGCCGACAGCAGGCTGCCAGCCACCCCCACCTGGAAGGAGCCCTGGGTGCTGGCACCTCTCTCCCACCTTGGCTCGCGGTGGGGTGTGTGTGGCCACGACGCCTCGGGCTTGTGAGCCCTGGGTGCCCTGAGCCTGCAGAAGCCGTGGGTGCTCGGGTGGCAGGGAAGAACCGGGCATTGGGAGCAGAGCCCAGAGGAATGGAGCCGTGGCCTGCGACCTGCACGCCCCTCTGTCGTTCCACTCAAGGACACGTGTGGTGTGGCCGCCTGCATGTCTCCCAGACGCTGCCTGCTGGGGCATGGGTCGCCAGCCACTTTCCTGAGCTCCTCATGGGCACCGCCTGGCTTCAGGGGGAATGAGACAATCACTGGGTTTGGAGAAGGAACCCTCCCCAAGCAGGGCCTGTGGCGCCCCACACTCTGGTGCTCCCTGCCCCCTTCTTGGAGCCCTGGGGACCACGTGGCTCTGCTGTTCTCCCTTCGCCCAGGCCCCAGCCTCACGGAGCGTTCGCTGAATGCCAGCATGAACACGGGCCAGTGTGTGTGCCTCAGCAGTTTGCCCCCAAGCGTGTGACACCCTTGCGCCGAGTCTTTCGGCCACGCCGCAGGGAGGTGGACCAGCGCTTGGGCAGAGACAAGGCTCCAGAACCTTAGAACAGACAGAGGAGGAGCTCGATGGGCCCGGTGCTGGGACAGGCTATTGTCTGCCGCAATGGCTGCTCCTTCAGAAACCCCAGTCCTGTTCGTACAGCACTGGTCCACGCAGAAGGAGGCACAGAGCTGATGCTCAGTTGTTCATGGGCACGTCAGCGTCTCATGGACGCCCGCCCCTCCCCCCTTCGCTGGGTGCCATCAGGGTCCAGCGGGCACTGGGGCGACCGCCACCAGCCCGCAGCTCCAACCGACTCAGTGACGCCTGCCATCCCAGCAGGGTGGGGCTCCAAGACGGCGGGCGGGTGCAGGGGCCGCTCTGTGCACTGTGTGTGGGAAGGCACGCCCAGGAGAGTGGATGGAGCGAGGGTCCCTGCTGCACATGCAGCGCGGGTCCGGACGACAGGCTTGGGGCCAGGCCTGCCCCCGAGTGCCCGCCCCACCCGGCTGTTCTCTGCCGCCACCTCGCTGGGTCTTTCTCATGAAAGTCATTACCTGCCCGTTGTCGGAAACCAAAACGTTTATTTTGGTTTTTGATTTCATAGGAAACTTTTGGGAAAAATCAATAAAACGCTGAAGGAAACGGGTCATTTATAATTCCCACCCCCCGACGCCTGTGCTAACGCTTTTCTCCTGCGTCCTCCCAGCCGTGCTCCGTGTGACCTGATTTATTTTCAGACCAGGGTTAGAATCACTAAGTGAGAAATTTGGGGAATATGATCTGGAGTTTTGGCAAGTGTGTTTTTCCAGCCCAGAACATTCCAACTTGCAGTCCCGCGAGGGTGTCCGTGCTGCCCTTACGGCGGTCTGGGAAGCAGGGCTCGGACGGGAGGGTTATTTCCAGGACCGGGGCGTGTCATGTCGTGGGAACCACGCTCTGCTGGGTGGAGGTCTGCGCCCTCCAGGCTCGGGCCGGCACTGGGCAGACAGAGCAGTCCTCGACGGTCCTGCGCTGGGCGCTGGGGGATGGTGTGTGGGTGGGGGAGTCGGTGCTGCTGGGACAGAGGCCCTGAAACAGCACACCTGGAAGAACGAAGTGTCTTCTTGTGAGCGTGTGTCCTGGGCTGGGAGGCTGTCCCACGTGGCCCTTCCCCCTGGTGCCCCCACTGCGCCTTGCTGCCCACGGTCAGCGTGACAGCCACGCAAAGGGAGTCTCTGTGAGAACGTGGCCACGTGGTCACATCTACCCACGAAGGAGGCCTGGGGCTGCGGCCCACGACAGACGGCGCTGTTCCCTGCCCTGTGTTTGCCGAGGGCTCTCCCTGTAGGTGCCTACGTCGCTGCCGTCTGGCTGGGACAGTGACGCACCCGCGTGCCGGCGTGCACACGTCCTCCGAGGGCGTGTGGGCAGGGCATGTGTGCTCCCCCGTGTCGGTGGTCTCGTCTCATGTGGCCGTTGCTCTGTGTGCCACCAGAAAGGATATGGTACCAGTCGCATGGGGGTTGGTGGTCTCAGGTGAGCGTCCATGTGGCTGACCCATGCTGGCCCCACCACCCCGAGCCCATCCCTGCTCCTTCCTGTGAACACGACCCGGATCTCCAGCCCCTCCCCGTTGGTGCCCACCCTCTCAGCAGTGGCTCTGTGAACATCTGACCTGCTTGGGTCAATGCAGCAAGAGGAAAGGTTGCCAGAAGCTTCTAGAAGGTTTTCCTGCTGATAGAGCTGCAGGAGGAAGAAGTGGGTTCTCTTCCTGCTGATGGCGTGGGGAGACATTTGGTGACTCCCGGAACCATGGCAGCTACTGAGCCATCAGGAGGGACTAAGGTCGCCAGAGCAGGAGGTGGGAATGAGCCCAGGTCCCTGACCCACATCTGGGCAGTGGAATCCCAGTAGCCCTCAGCCCCCTCCGCTTGGGTTTGCCGATGTTGGGAGTTCAATGCATCTGAAGGGACACTGTAGGCCTGGAATGTCACCGAATAATTCTGCAAACCAAAGGCCTCCAGTTCCATGCCTGGGGTTTTGGAGGAAGAAAATGATCCCATTGTAAATTGGAAAATTGTCTAAAATGGGAGTGAAAGGCATGTAGATTATGTGCATCACAAGGTAAAGGACATAAATGTGAAAGAGAATTAGGTCGGCACAACAGGGTATCGAGAAAAATAATGCCTGTCATGGCGGCCCTGGGCACAGGGGGCCCAGACTCTCATGGCGGCAGCAACCGCGTGTGGCGTTCGGGTGACCTGCCCCACGTCTCGCTGCTGGGAAGACCCAGCGTGGGCCATGGGGGCCAGGACTCCATTCCTCCCAGGGGCTCGGGGAGGGAACACGTGTTCTCCAGGCCCCCCACCAGCCGCAACTCCTGGGTGGTGGTGGCGTCGCTTGGCTGTTTAGACGTCTGGCGCCATCCATCAGCCAGCTTCATAAACACCCCAGAGGCCCACGAGCCGAGTGGCCCCACAGCCGGATCAGGGGCGAGCTCGGGGAATCCAGCCGGAGGGGCTGCCGATTGGTGCCCAGAGATTCCAGGCACCACGGCACCGGCAGGGTCTTATGACAGGTGAGGTGGGAGTTACTCATTAACCCGCACACGGCCCGGCCAGAGACGGTGAGCCGGTGAACTGAGCCCACCTTGGAACAAGAGCACGTTTGTTCGTGCTGCAAGGGCATCGGGGTGCTGGGCTGCAGAGCTGTGGGCGCGCCCTAACGGCTGAGGGCAGCGGGGGGTGCAGGGGCCCACGTCCTACCCGGGCCTCAGTCCCCTTGGCAGCCATGAAGAAGCTGGTGGCCCCTCCCAGTGGCTCCGTTATTCGGGAGGCCGTTGAGCCCAGCCGCGGGGGGCTTGGTTGCGGGAGGGACGCCGTTTATCGACACCCGCTTTGCAGGGTCAGTGTTGAGCACGGACTGGGTGCTCTGGGCAGTTTATAAAGCCTCCCTTTTAGTCTCCACAGCGGCACCAGCCCGCCGACAGGTGTAGAATAGGAAGGTATGGACGCGGCTGGTGTCTGGTTCCCGCAGACAGAGGACTAGCCCACGTGGCTTGGCAGGCGAAGGGGCCCTGGGGTCAGAACCCACGCAGTGCCAGAGCTTCAGCCCGTTTCTGCCCGGGTGTGAGGCTGCAGGTCCCCCCGGAGCGGGAGACTTCGGCTGAAATGTGCTTGGCCTGCCCCGAGCTGGCCTCTGAGGCCTGCGTTAATCATTGAGCCGGCAGCTCTGTAGACACCCTGTTTGGGGGTCGGGAGGGAGCCACACTGCTCACTGGGTGAATGACCTGAGGCCACGCCCATCCCGCTGGAGAGCCATGTCCTTGAGAGCTAGCCCAAGGTCAGCTCCAAGATTCTCCCCACGGTATGGCCTATGGCGGCCTCACGCCCTTGGCCAGAACCCAGCGAGGTTCTGACTCCACATCCTTCTGTCCCTGAGGAGGAGAACCCTGAATTCAGCTTAGAAGGGGGGGCACATGAATGGAAGCGGGCAAGAAGGGGATTTGGGCGTGCCCCCTTGCTGGATGACCTCTCACCTGTGGCCCCTCCTTGTGACCTCCTCACCTTTGCCTCCTCACCTCTGACTTCCTTACCTGTGAACCCCCTGCTGGGTGTGACCCCCTCACCTGTGACTCCCCTGCTGGGTGACCTCAGGCCATGCCCCCCTCCCCTGCCTATGCCCTCTCCAGCCGCTGACCCTCACGTGTCCCCTTGGCGTCTGCAGGGCACGGCCTCCGTCCTCCAGCGCCGGTCCCCCAACGAGGAATACGTGGAGGTGGGGCGCCTGGGGCCCTCTGACTACTTCGGTGAGTCTGGAGTCCCCGCCCTCACAGGGTGCGTGTCTCACTGGGGGGTCCCTGGAAGGGCCCTGAGGTGGAGAGCTGCAGGGGTCGTGTGGGGTGCAGGCCTGGGCGCCATCGACGGATGTGTCCCGGACATGGCCGTCCCCCGGGAGTTCATAACCTTGAGCCCCTAGCCATGCAAGTTCTGGCAGGGGCCCAGGCTGCACACCACGTGGGGTCGTGGCAGATTGATGGGGAGCCACGTGTTTGTACCCCAACACTCCATGGGACATGCTTACACTAAACATGTATTTGTTGGAATCCAGTGGAACTGAGTGGTGTGGGCAGCCCTGGGGGCCGGGCTCCTGACCACCCTCTCGCCCCCCAGGGGAGATCGCACTGCTGCTGAACCGGCCCCGGGCGGCCACCGTAGTGGCCCGGGGGCCCCTCAAGTGCGTCAAGCTGGACCGGCCCCGCTTCGAGCGTGTGCTGGGCCCCTGCTCCGAGATCCTCAAGAGGAACATCCAGCGTTACAACAGCTTCATCTCCCTCACCGTCTGAGCCCTGCAGCCCTGCGGCCCCGCTTCCGTGTGGTGGCGTGCTCGTCTGTATCCGCGGGCCGTGGGGAGTGGGCGCCCCGGACACCCGGGGCTGCCCCTCCCTCCGGACTCATGTTTGGAATAAAACAGTCACCCTGTGCATTGCAAAAACAAAGATCCCCCAAGACCCCCAGGCCGAGGAGATGCCGGCGGCCCCCCCCCACGTCCCTCCCCCTCTGCAGCTGGTGGGCTCATCTTCTCGGGCCCAAGCCTCTGGGGGCACACGAGCCAGCTTGCCCCCAGTGGCCGAAGGGCCAGCCATGAGTCCAGGCTGGCCCGGGTGGGCTGGGTCGGCTGGGTCAGGCCATGCAAGTGCCACCGTGCCCTGGGGCCTTGAATGTCACGTGATGAGGGCTGCAGTCCCCAGTGTGGCTCGCTGACCTCCAGGGGGGTGTCCCAGAGGGACCCCAGCTTCCAGGGGAGGTCAGTGTAAGGGAGAGAAGGCCCCAGCTCCTGAGGGTCCTGCCAGAGACGACAGGCATGAGAGCTTCTGGTGACCCTCCCCTGCCCCTGGACCCAGGCTCACAGGAACCCTTAGAGGAGGGACGGGGTCCAGTGGCATGCCCTCGCCTTCCCTGGAGCTGGGGATGCTCCACCATCTGGGTAGCATTGTTCTCCTGGAGTTGGGGTGGGGCCTGGATGAGCTCTGCTCTTCAACTTGTTTGCAAAGCAGCTTCTTGGAGACTTTCTGAGGGAGGGGAGGGGTTTTCTAGACACATTCTGGATAAGGTTGTGAGAGCCAGGGTCCCCTTCTGAGTTGTCCAGCGATGCCCACTGGACATGTGCCCTTGCCCTGGGAGACAAGTGTGGACCAAGGTCCCACTCTCCTGAAGCAGGAAAAGTAGCAAACAGCTCCAGGCCCCACACTCTCAAGTCCATGATCCATTGAGTGCCCCCATAGATGTGTTTTCCGTCCAAGCACCCCGAGAGTGAAGAGGCCTGGGGGCGGTGCAGAGCCTCGTGATGGCTCCCGGAGTCACAAACGAGATGGTGCAGTTACCCCGATTTTGCTCTTCTTGCGCACGTCCGGGAGGCTGCCGGTCCCAGGTGGCCCCCGGCCAGCCCTGCCTTTGCCCGTGGATTTTCTGTGATGTGTAAGCCTGCCCTATTTACTGCGACGTTCTGAATGCTGCATGTAGTATTAAATGTGCAATGAAGTATCTCCTCCCGACTTGCGCTTTTAGTCTGAAATCCTTCACAGAGGAGGGTTTTTCTATTGTTTCTACTGTGGTGAAATACATGTAACGTAAAATTGACCACTTTAACCATTTCTCAGTGTGCAGTTGAGGGGCACCGAGCACATCCATGTTGCTGTGCAGCCGTGCTCCCGTCCGGCTCCAGAACGTTCCATCCCGCACACGGAGACCCTGTCCCCGTGACGCACGGACCCCCACCCGCTCCCCCAGCCCCGGCCCCGCCGTCTACCCTCTGTGTCTGTGAGTCTGACGACTCCGGGACCTCGTGGGAGTGGGGTCCCCGTGCGTGTTCTTCCGTGTCTGGCTGGTGTTCTCGGGGTTCGTCCCTGTGGGGGCAGGGGGCAGGGCTCCATTCCTTTTAACAGCTGAGTGATGTCCACTGTATGGACCACGTCGTGTTTATCTGCCCACCCAACCGCAGACGGGGCACTTTCCCTTCCATCAGCTTGGGCGACTCCGCCCTCCATCCCGTTATCAAGAGCTCGTTATGGTGTCAGGGCATGCAGCAGCGCCAGGCGCTGTGGGGAAGGAAACAGGCCCCTTGCCCACCTCAAGTGCTTTGGATGGGCCTGAGTTTCTAAACCAGCGGGGCAGGGGTGATGACAGGGAGCCCAAGGACTCAGTCCCCATGTCCAGACTTTGGAAGCCGCGGTTCTGGGCAGAGCCTAATCCCCTGCTGTAGGCCTCCCCTGGCCTCTCCCAGGCCCACAGGCAGGCTTCAGCCCCACAGCAAAACAGGGGCGCACATGCAGCCCCGTCACTCGGGACTGCCGGCGGTGGGTCCAGGCTCCAGCCCTGCTGTGGGGCTGGGAAGGGCCCATGGGAACAGGGGTGGGGGGCCGCCAGCCAAGCTCCTTTTCTCATGGCTGGACAGGGGCCACGCTCCTTGGGAAAGCCACCACTAAGCCAGGAACAGGGACGCCAGCCCCCATGCAGGTCAGTCTGCCCTGCTCTGGCCATGTGGGAATTCCAGACCAAGGAATGACCCAAGGAAGGTCAGCAGTTGGTGGGTCCGGGACGGGGAGAACCCTGCATGAACCTTCCCTGAAGTTGCCCCTTGGGCTGGTAAGAGGTGGTGGGTGGAGAAGGGTCTCCATGCACAGAGGACGTGGGTGAGAGGTGCGGCTCTCAGCCCTGAGCCGAGATCCCTCTGGGGGCGTTGTAGTGAGACCCCTGTCTGCCCGAGGTCGGGCCAGAGGTGAGGTTCTGAGGAGCATACCCAGGAGGGCTCACCAGGTGGTGGTTTGCCACGCTAGAGCACGTGGTCTTTCCCGGGAGGCTCTCTTGGACCCCTGTGCTGGGCTGGTTGGCCTGCTCTCGAGTCCCACCACCCCCAGGAGCTTTCCGAAGGACCACAGGTGCTGGCCACCTGAGGTTTCTGGGCTCCTCCCATGGACCCGGGGCCACGAGGCCACCTGGCTACCAGCTGTCCAGGTCGTGTGGTCCCGGATGCTCAGAACGGGATGCAGGAAGCTGCGTGGCATCACTGGGAGGGGTGGGAGCCTGGGACTGGCAGTGGTCTTCAAACTGTTTCTCTGCCATGTGTTAGGAATTCAACACATACTTTGCTCAAATTTCTTATTAAAATATCTATTTGAACAATAAAAAACCTTCACACTTCAAAGCACTGCATGATAGAAATATAACGTGAGCCAAGTATATCATTTTAAGCATTCTAGTATCACTTCGAAAATAGGAGTAAAAGAAGCAGGTGAGATTCAGGTTTTTGTGCTAAAATAGACATAACATAGAGTCTAGCGTTTTCACCATTTTTAAATGTACGGTCCAGTGGTGTTACGCACAACTCTAAGCACCACCACTGTCTGTCTCCAGAACGTTCCACCCCCCTCAGTGTCCCCGTGGCACACTGACACCCACCTGCTCCCCAGCCCCGCATCTGCTTTCTGTCCCTGTAGAGAAGCTTATTTTAATGATATATTTTATTAGGGGCACCTGGGGGCTCAGTCGCTTAATCGTCCAGCTCTAGATCTCAGCTCGGGTCTTCGTCTCAGGGTCGTGGGTTCCAGCCCCACCCCCGGGCTCCACACTGGGCTTGGAGCCTACTTAAAAATAATAATATCAATAGTATATTTTGTTTAACTCAGTATATCGCAAACGTTGTCATTTGCCCTTTGAGCGTATTATCAGTGCAGAAGACAGCGGATAAGAGACCCTGTTCTCTGGGAATCGCGTCTTTGGCGTTGGTGCACACACTCCTGCACCACTTGTCTGCGGACACGTTTCCTGCGCCCGACGACGGCTACATGTCGCTGGTGGCTGCCCCTCTGGACAGCGCAGCTCCGCATGACGGCTGCCACGCTCGCGGACCACGGGTTTTTGCAGACCTGGGGGCAGCCTCCTCCTGTGTCCTCGGATCCGATCTGCGTGAGCATGGATTCTCCTGAGCCGGTGAGAACAAAGCAAACGTGGGAATCAGCTGTTTGTGTGCGGCCTTCATCCGCAGCCCTGGACATGCTCTGTCTTTGTCAGAGAGGCCTCAGCGTCCTCCTCAATTGCTTCTGTTAAAGTTACACATGAACCCGTAGGGGACGTATGTGTAAATAAGTTATCCTTCTAAATCCATTAGAGATCTGCCAACATTCTTCCCTCCAGCACCCTGTGGCTTAGCACGTGAAGGTCCTGGTTTGAGGCCAGAGCGTCCCGGAGGAAAGGGGGCCCAGGCGCCCGACACCGGTGGGAACCTGGCGTGTTGGGCCGGGCTTGGGAGGCACAGCGAGAAGGACTAGGGGGGAGACTCCAGGCAGAGCGGAGGTGGGTGTCGAGCGACCCACCTGAGGGAGTCAGAACTGGGATTGGGGTCTGGAGCCTCTCTGTTACCTCTCGCCATGTAACAAATTCCTCAAATTCAGCAGCCCCAACCATCACGCGCCTACCCCGTGGGCATGTCTGCGTGCAGGGCAGGCGTGGGGAGCAGCTTAGCTGGGCGGTTCTGGCCTGGGTCCCTTGCAGGGCGGAGACCAGGGGGCTGGGTCTGCGTGCCCTGGGGCCGCCTCCCAGGGCCGTCCCACCGTGGGCAGGAGGCCTCGGTTCTGACACGGGACGGCTCCCGGGGCCGCCTCGACTTCCCCACCACGTGGCGACATGGCGTCTGGCTTCCCCCAGTGAGTGGCCCAAGGGGGCAGTGCTTCTTAGGACCTCATCCTGGAAGTCACTTTGAACCACGGCTGTTCATTGGAAACGGTCACACTTGCAGGGAAGCAGGATGTCACAGAACCTGTGGGTGGCCCCGAGGTCAGGGCTCTCCCCGATGGGTCACCCTGGCCGCTGCCAGGGCTGTTGGTGGCCAGATGCCACATGAGAAGTGAACCCTGAGCCATGCCAGGGGCCCTGGGCACCTCCAACACCGTGGGACGGTGGGTGTCCAGACCACCACAGGCGGAGAGGCCACGTTGCACTCTGAGGTCCTGTTTTATAGATGAGAAGCTGGAGGCTGGAGACAGTGGTCCCTGCCCACCAGCCCTCCCCTACCCCTGTCTGCAAGGCTGGGCCTGGCCGGCCATGCCGCCCAGCATCCTCCCACCGTCCTCAGAGACTGTGTCCCGGCGTGGGTGTGGGGCCACACGGAGCCACAGAAGGAAGGCAGATGCGTTGAGCCCCCAAGTCTGGCATTTTGTTACAGCGGCTGGAGGCAGCTCATACAGAGACCTAGCTGGGATTGGAGCGGAGCTCTGTGTCCATCTTGGAGGCTGGGGTCCACCACCAGCCGTGCTGCTTCGAACTCAGGCCCCCTCCCAGGAAGTCCCGGGCCTCGGAGGGTGGGCTCTGGTCCCTGCTGCCCACTGTGGGGCCCGTGGGCCAGAGTAGCATCTTCCCCAGCTGGGCCCTGGGCCTGTTCCCTCTGGCGCCAGGCGGGCACAGACCCGGTCTTGTAGGGCTTGTGAAAGCGTACTTTTGTGTGCCTGAGACAACAAGCCGGGCGATTGTTCCTGCCCCTCACGGCCCCCAGGGCGGTGCCAGGGGCGCAGTACGGAATAACTGTCGGGAAGGGGTCCGTGCTGGAGGGGCTTGTGGATTGTGGCCGCGTAGACTGGGCCACGCACCCCCGACCCCCAGCCGCCTCTGTCCCTGGTGGCCCCGTGCCTCTCGGCTGCCCTGGGGGCTGACGTGGACACCACAGTCCTGAGGCGGCTTCCGGAAGGGGTCAGGGTGTGGCCGGGCAGGCCTGCAGGGTGAACCCCGTGAGCGCAGGTCCCCGGGGCTTCGCAGGGCTGGGCACTCAGTTGGCTCCGATAAACATTTGAATAAATACATAAAAGCAAACTTCTGGTTAAAGGAGGGAAATGTTGGGAAATTCAGCCTCTGGCTTCCACAAGTCGAAAAAAAGGGAAACTTTGACCAAGGTCTCACACCTTCTACAAAAACGAGCTCAGAACAGCTCACAGCTTACACATAAACACAGAAGTATAAAACTTAGCACAAACAGGAGCTCCTCGATCTCGAGCCGGCTAGGAAATTGCTCTGAGACTAGATGCCCAACGCAGTCTGTAAAAGGGAAATTGGATTACTTGGAATTCCTGAAAATTAAAACCATTTGTCCTGCAACAGCCTCTGAAAAGTCAAGCCGCAGACAAGAAGAGGTTTTCAAACCACATGTCCCACGAAGGGGAGAGCTCTGGACACTCAGCTAGGGCATGAGCAGGCGTCACACCCCACGCAGGTGGCAAATACGGGCACAGAAAGACGTTCAGGTGGTTAGGGGCCATGAACTGCCAAGGAGACCGCAGGGACCGCACCCCACACCTGTCAGGGCGGCTGCAGGGAAAAGTAGTGAGAACCCCAGGGCCGCAGCATCACCCACTCACGAGTGCTCGCGCACTCGCGCTCTCTCTAATAAATAAACCTTTAGAAACACTAATAAAAACCCGAACCTAACGTGCAACTACCATATGACCCAGCTACTGCGCCCTTGGGCACTTGCCCCAGAAAAACGCAGCACCGCACGGGAAGGCTTGCGGTAGCCTTATTCACACGGCCCCAGGCTGGAAGCAACCCAGACGTCCTTCAGCGGGCTGTCCACGAGCTGCCACGGGATGCGGCTTGGCCACGGAGAGGAGCCATCCAGCAATACGGCAGCAGCCCCGGTGCGTCTCCAGAGAGTCGCGCTGAGCAGAAGAGCCGGCACAAGGGTCACGGGCTCTGTGGTTCCACGTGCCACGTGCATGCCCTCCTTGAAATGACAACACGTGGAAGGGGAGCTGGACTTCGGTGGGGTGCGGGGAGGGAGCGGCTTGCACACAGCGCCCCTCGCACTGATGGGGTAACCCACACGTTGGCTGAATCCACATGAAGATCCTGCTCGTGGCACCGCATGCGAGTTTTGCAGGACATGGCGCTGGAGGACACTGGGTGACGGGCAGCCCAGGTCCCTGTGTTCTGATTCCAAGGGAGAGAGGCTGGGTGTCTCAGGGGCAGTGGGGAGAAGGCCAGAGGCAGGTGAGGCAGGTGGCACCGGGGATGGGAGCAGACGTTCCTCCACACCCTGCGGAGTGGGGAGCCCAGGAGCCAGGAGTCTGGTGTACTTCAGAGAAGGTCCTCGGGCCTGACTGGGGAGGAGAGCAGGGAGGACAGCACAGCGGGGGAGGCCTCGGCCAGGGCAGGAGCAGAGGAGCCGCTGCAGTGGGGTCAGCAAGCCGAGTCTTCACACCTCACACGGAGGCCCCTTTCCCCACATCCCAGAGTCCCCCAGAGCCATTCTGCCGCTTGCTGTGTGGCCTTGAGCAAGTCCCTGGACATCTCTGGGCCTTACCCTCCCCACTCTAAAACAGCCCAGGATCACCCCCCCCCCCCCAACTATACCTGGAATGGAACACAGTGGTCCAGAATCCCTTCCCTGACCTGCGGAGGGCTCACAGGGGGCTGGGTGCTCGGGGCCCCAGAGTTAGAGGCCTGCCTTGCCGTGGACACCCGGGCTTATTCATTAGTTCATTCATTCCGTCAGCCCTTTTCCGGTTACCGTGCCCCTTTGACACTGTTCCTGGCCATGGAGGTGGCTTGGCTCCCCCAGAGAGATCCTTTCTGGCCGGCCGGCCTGGGCATTCAGAGGATGGACCAGCACTGGGCCCAGCAGCCCCTCTTGCTGCACTCGAGTCCCGGTGCGGTGGCTTTTCTGCGTGGTGCCCTGGGTTCCCTGTCTCGCGCTGCCTGACGTGGGTCTTGTGAGCGTGAGCCTCTGAGCCTCAGCTTTCCCGTTCGTAAATTTTGGGTAGTGACCCCCGCAGCTCTGCGTGGAACGAGACCCTAACTGGCAGGAAGAAGCTCGCAGACCCTGGCCTCTCCACGCACCCTGCTGGGGAGACACCCGTGGCTGCCGACCGCCCCAGCCTCCCCTCGCCCGGCTCAGGGGCTGAATCAGACGGGCAGTGACTCACTTTGAGGTCTGGCACTTCCCTCGCAGGCCCACAGTTGCCAGGCTGAGCCCAGGGGAGGCTGACTCCTTGTCTGGGAGGTCCTCGCCCTCAGCGGCAGCCTCTCCGTCTGGGCTGACTTGGGGGTCCTGCAGTTCAAAGGCTCCTGTGGCGGCTGCAGGCCGTGGGGGCTCTGGTTCCTGAGACTCAGATCCAGACGGGGTCCCTGGGGTCTGCCCTGGCCTCGCCAGAATGCGGCTCAACCCCACCCCCTTCCAGGAAGCCATGGACAGCGCTGACCTCGCTCTCCCCTCTTGGACTGCTCTTGCCTTCTGGGATGTGACCAAATTAGGAAGTTGGTGACTCAGTTCTCTGCCCCAGCCTCACCTCCAGTTGGGCAGAGCATCCCATCTCTTGTGGGGGTCAGCTAGTCTGCTTCTAACTTAAGCTCTGAGGGCAGGGAAACCTTCAATTAGTCTCTCAATCTAGGCCCAGAAACCTAAGACCGTGGCATGCTCAGGGAGCCCCCAAGGCCCTCAGGACCCTTCTGTGGGAGTGGCTTCACAAAGGACGGTCCCGCGTCGATTTTAAAATCCACGTGCAGAACTTTTCCTCGGCCACATGGAAGGTCATTGGATTTTCCACTGCCCCCAGTGGTGGGGGGTCTGCTCTAGCTTGCATAGAGCCCTGGGTCATTCCACCAGAGACCTCCCTTTCAGCCTCCCCGGTCCACCGTTCCTTTTACTTTCACAGCTGGAGAAATCAGGCTGGTGTGTTTCAGGAATGTGCTGGGCAATGAACCCGGCAGTCCCTGACCTACCACACCGTGACGGTTCCGGGTCGGCATACGTTGCGCTTGCCAATGCGTAGAACCCTTAGGGTGCCGTCTAATCTGCCCTGAGTCCCGCTGCTGTTTGCAGCAAGGACCCTCTTCTAAGGGCCTCGACTGTCTCGTCTACGAAGTGAGTGCGGTTCGATGTGCCCGTGACGCGGGGGCTGCTGCGGAGGGGACACGCGGATTCGGGGCTCCTGGAGCAGAAGCTGTCTAACCAGGGCGCACACATCTGAGGCAAAACGTGTGGGTCCCAGATCCTGTGTGTTCAGGACCGCGGGCTCAGACGGGGCCGGCCTCTGGGCTGCAGGGTGACCCCGTAGCGGCACCGGGCCTGGAATGCTGGGCAGCTGCATGGCTCCCCCCGCACGCGGAGCCCCCGTCGCCCAGGGGCCGGCCCCCGAGCATGCCCAGCTGCTGCTCGGGAGCCCAGCTTTGTGGAGGTGACAGACGTGTCCCCGGTACCCACCACACCCCCTGGGTGTGGTTTGCGGTCACCGTGTAGCGTCCCTCTGAAGTCTCGCGACATAAACAGCCACCACGATTCTGTAGATTCGAACGTGGGATGGGGCCCTGTGTGTGTGACTTGTCTCTGCTCCCCGATGTGGGCGTCCTGGGAACCAAGGACCTGGGGGGATAGCAGCGGGGGTGTTCTCCTGCCTTGTCCTGGATGCTCTGCTGGGTCCGGACGCCCCTCCGGTGGCATGGGCCTCTGCACAGCCAGGCAGCCTCAGCAGCCAGCCTCCCTACGTGGGCACTGGAGGCCCCGGGAGCGACTCTGCTGGCCACCCAGGGTGGGCCGCCCGACCAGAGGTTTCCTTAGGACCCAGGCCCTGTGTCTCTCCTGGTTCTTGGGAGGGGGCCCTCCTGCAGTCTCGGGTGGCCGGCTCATCAGTCTGCACCAGGCTGTGTGTCTCCCTACACAAGGGCCCTCTTGGTCTGGTCCACAGCTGTCTGCCCACTCCTCCAGCCCCCCCCCCACGTTTGTTGAATGAATGCATGATCAACTAAACCCACACAAAAGGCCTTGTAGGGAGTGCTTGGGTCAGAATGAACTGAACCGCTGAATCAAGGACTCTCAGGAACCTTAGATAGGGCAGGGAGGCTGAGCCAGAGACAGAGGGGACTTTGCCAGGCCCCAGTAGATGCTGGAGCCAGGGCTGGAACCCCCCACCTCTGGGCTCCAGGCCCCCACATAGCTCTTCTAAGCTACCGAGTCAGAAGAAAACGTGCGTTACTTTGCTTTTGGTTGGATCATCATTGTTTCCAAATGCACTCCCGCAAATTGTATGTGCTTCCAGAGAAAAGCGCCCTGGTCATACCTGGAGACTCCTAGGAACCCCCACACTTCGTTTTTCTATAGGCTAAATAGGTTGCCCGGAAAAACTTGACAAATTTAGACAATTCCAGTGTGAACTCTCCAAATTAGCTAGTGTCTGTGGTGTGTTGTGTGGGGGAGTGAGGGTGGCCAGGGACAATCTCAGCGATCCCTGGCCTGGGGGAGGGGGCAGGGGTGGACTCCGGGGTGCTCCCGGCCTGAGACTGGGGCCGCACTCTGGGGACTGGGTTTTGGATGCTTTAGGGCCATGAGGCCTTGGTCCCAGGGGCCAGAATACTGGCCTGAGGGCCAGTTGAGAGGTGGGGCTGGGGGGCAGTGGAGCCTCGCCCAATCTAGGCTGCCCCCCAGCCCTCCATGCCCGGCACCCCCACACATTCTAGGCCAGGGCTGGCTGCCTCTGGGCTCCCTCTCCACCTCCATGGCCACCCCCGGTCCGGGCCCCTGGTCGTCCGTCACCAGCCTCCTGCAGCGCCCCGCTTACCTTCTTACAGTCCAGTCCCAGACGGACCCCGGGGAGCCTGCAGACAGAGACGAGCACGGACCAGCCCTTCCCACTGCACCCCTTCCTTTCCTGGTATTCCCATCCCCAGATCCGGGCAGCCCTGATCCTCACCCTCCCTGCATCCATACCCCCTTCTCAGTGCTTGTCCCCGAACTTCCCCTGCACCCCACCTCCGATCCCGGAGGCCCTGTCTGCCCTATTTCCCGCTCTGCCCAGGCCTGGCACCCAGTGGCCGGTCCCTAGATATCTGAGGCAGGGGGAGTCTCAGGCTTCGGGGTGGGGCCCAAGTCCAGACCACCAACCGGCTGGGGTGGGGGGTTTCAGCTTCTGTGGGCCTGGAGGCACCCAGCCTCACCCTCCCTCCTGGGCTTCGTGGGGACCCAGTGGGAGTGCGGGAACCTTCCAGAATGGAATGCCGCCCGCCTGTGGGTGTTGAAGCCTTCCTGTGCAGCTCCCTGGGTCGGCAGGTGAACTGAGGAAGGTAAGGACGTGACAAAGGAGGGGGGTTGCCTTGGGAAGCTGGCAGGCAGGGCAGGGATTCTGTCCTCTCAACGCCTGTGGGGCCACGGCCAGGGAAAGGGAGCCCATGGATGATGGGCCAAGCTACAGGCTCAGAGGGGCCGAGACGGTGTAAGGATGCGCAGAACCACTGGACGCTGCCCTGGCAGAGTCCGCAAACTGGCAGCACAGAGAGACGCAAGGTGCTTGTGGTCCTCCAGGTGCCCCATCCTCCAGGGAGGCCACCAGGAAAGCATGAGGCCCTTGTTCAGCCGCTTCCAGAAGCCAGAGCCCTGTGAAGAGCAAGCACTTGAGGTGCGGAGGAGATGGGGTGGGAGGTTCTGGGTTCAGCCTGACATCCGTTGGGGCCGGCTGAGAGGGATGCCGAGAGCCTGCACTTCCCCATCTGGCCAGCCAGCTTGGGGGCGGGTCCCTGAGGAAAGCCCTCCCCTGGCTGGGAAGGCACCTCCTCCTTCCTGCCCTGGCCTCCTGGGTGGCGGGGAGTCCTGGGGAGTCCCTGACCCATCCTCCATCCTCGGGCGGCCGGAACCTCGCGCCTGGGTCAGGAAGGGATGGGTTGGCACTGGGGGGACAGGACAGGGAGGAGGAGGATGGGGACAGCAAAGGAGGGGGAGGGGTGGCGGAAGAATTGAACGTGCATTCCAGACTGATGAGTCAGCGCTGCCGCCGGCGGGGAGGGGAGCTGGCTGAGCTGCCCGCCCTCTCGGGAAGGTCCCTGGGATCCGCTCCCTTGGGAGGGAGATAAGATGGGTGGGGCCCAGCGGGAAGGAAAATTCCTGGCCTGGGGAGCCCAGCTGCTGGCTGCCATCCTTCCAGACTTGGCTCAGGTGCTACCACCTCCCTGAAGCCTTCTCAGATTCCTTTTCTGTCCTCTGGACCAAGGGGCGCCCTTGGGGAGCCTGGCTTCGTTCAGCCTCCCGTCAGACATGGGCTAGTCCAGGAACCCTGGGGCAGGGTTCAGGTGGGCCAGGGGAATGGTGGGAGCTGGATGGGTGTTTTGGGGGACCCTTCAGGAAAACGAGAAGCCGTGCCGCCAGGCATGTGCACCACCAGAAGAGGTGCATACCTTTTGCTAGACAAGGCCCTGCGCTGGCCTGCCTGGCTGGGCCTGGGTCACTGCTTCCTGCTGAGTCTGGAGAGGCAGGGGCCCATTCTTGGAGGTGCCCAGTGCCAAGCCTCCACCACGTGCCGGTGCTTCCCTGTGTGAGCTCACTTAATCCTGAAACCACCCTTAAGTCGGGGTAGCTGCTGCTGGGCTTCACGCCCTTGGGTTCTCCCCACCCAGGTGGAGTTGGCAGTCTGTTACCAGGAGGATACTGTGGAAGTGGTGGAGGACAGGGCCTTGAGGATGCCTTAGTCTGGGAGTCACCTGCTCTGGGGAAGCCGGGCACCAGGTCGTGAGGCCGCACAAGCAGCCTGAGCAGGGAAACGGCACCTAGAACCGCCCAGCCGGCCTTTGGACATGGTGAGGTACACGCTCTTTGTGGTGGATTAACCTCCCAGTTTGGGAGTGGTTTGTTATGATTCCTCAGAAGCCGAGGCCCGGGTGGCTCCATGACTTCCCTGTGGAACATGCTAGAAGGAGACAGCGCAGATTTGGACCTGGGTTTCCTGGGTGCTGAGCTGCCCTCACCCGGACCCCACAGCCGCTTGAGTTCTGGGGTCCTTGATACACACTGAGGGACACCTGGAGGGCCTCTCGGCCTGGCCACACAGGCCGCTTAGACAGGCAAGAGCCAGGTGGTGGTCCCAACTCCCGGATCTCGCGGGAAAGTGCTGGGCAGGCCCTGGGTCCCGGCCTGGGTGAGACCCCGAGTGGCTGCTTCCTGCACACATCAGCTTTGCGGGCGGGAGCCTGGACAGGGAGGAAAGGATTATTTATAACCTGTTATCTGCCGGGACAACGCTCTGTAATTCAGGGGAGGGCCCAGACTTGACGATGGGGGTGCCGGCAGGAGCCGTGGACGCCAGCATCGGGGGCCGTTGAGTGCATTCACGCCAGAGCCCGCCCGCACACTTAATCTCCCCCAAAAAGATCTGGTGGCTTTCCCTGTCCCTGGAGCAGAGAAGGACGGGCTGATCGGTCTGAGGGGCTCACTCTAGCTGCAGAGTTGAGATGGACTGGCAGTGGGGGTGTGGCGCTCAGGACGATGGGACAGTTTTCCTGGGGGAAGGTGGGGGCTAGGGCCAGGAGGCGACATTGGGTGGGCACTGGTCAGGTTTCCGAGACATTTTGAGGGCTGAGTCACCCATGTTTCCTGGCACATGGGACGTCTGCTCAGAGGGCTTTAGGGTTGACTCCCAGGCTATGGTCTGAGCAGCCAGGAGGACAGGGTCCCCAGGGTCAGAGCTTGCAGTAGGTCTGGGGGTCTGCCTTGGTCGTGTTAAGGTTGGCTTTTCTGTTGGACAGCCAGGCAGAGGTGCTGAGTGGAGTCTGGGGCTCAAGAGGGATTTCTGGGTTTGAGGTCTTGACAATGGGGGCAGTGGAGAAAGGGACACAGGAATGGCATCCCACCATTTCTGGCCAAGGAGAGCATTCAGAGAAGGAGCTACCTCAGTCTTCAGAGAAACCAGGGGCACAACATTTTCGCTCTTTCTTGCTCAGTGTGAACGAGGAAGCCCAGGCTGCTTTTGGCAGCCGTCTTGTCACCATGAGGAGATCTGCTGAAGGAAGATGTCAAGGGGAGAAGACCATTAACACACAGAGCTGGATCCTTGATCAGATCTCTCCTGAAGCATGACCTCTGCGCTTCCCAGTAAGATCTCTCACTGTATAAGCCAGGTAGTGTTGAGTTTCCTTCCCTGGAGCTGAAAGCGTCCAGCCAAGGACCATCAACAGGCAGGTAAGCCCCTTGTTTCTATGTTTGCCATCCAACTCCACCTTCTGGTAGGTCAGCTCCACGAGGGCAGGGGTGGTGTTACCCATGTCGAGGTCTCTGGAGAGACACATTGTTCCTATGAGGTGCATGATAAATGTCTGTTGTTGAATGAATGCGTCTTAGTGTGTTGTCAAAGCAGGACCCAGAAATAATCCCCCGTGTATACCCAAGTTGGGTTTCAGGGCCTGGTGGTTTTATTTTGGATTCTCTGGATGCAGGGCTCCCTGATATCGTAGCTGGACACGGAGGTTTGAAGGGCTGAGCTCAGCACTGTCCCAGGTAAATGAGGGCTGGTGGCGTGGGGCCCAGAGGGACCCCGAGGGGTGGCCCCGTGATGAGCCTTGGGCAGCCTGGCCGCACCCAGGGCTCCTATGGCCCGGGCGGAGGGGCTCTGAGCTGCAGGTGCAGTCACTCTGTACTGAGCGCCTGCTGCATGCCAGGCAGTGTGTACGCACACATCACCGCATGCAGTGCTCTCCAGACCCCGGCAATGAATCAGGGCAGCATTTCGGCTGCACTCTGGCTCCGTGCTGAGCACTTCCCAGGCGTGTGTGAGGCCACAGGGGCTCAGAGAGGTGAAGCCACTCGCCACAGGTTGCACAGCCAGCCGGTGGTGGGGCCATCCTCAGATGCGGGCTGCGTCCCCCTGGGCCTTGGGCCTGGGCTCTTTCCTGCCCCTCTGACACCCCCCCAGGCAGGCGCGTAGTAGGAGCTCAGGGAGCTGGAGGACCCATATGCTGCTCAGCAGAGGGAAGCTTGGGCTACAGCGGCTGCCAGCCCCCCCCATCTCCTGAGGGTCACAGCAGGACAAGGATAAGATTATCTGACGTACTTTGCTCTCTCCTGTCGAGAAAAACAGCCACAGATGAAAATAGCTTCTCCAGCAGTCACAGACAGGGAGGGGCTGTCAGGCCCCCCTCTGCTGGGCCCACAGCCCTCGTCCCCAGGGAGGAAGGACACTGCCAGGGTAACTCGGAGCAGAGGTGTGCGCCCGGAGCTCCAGTGCCCCCTCCCGGATGCCCCACCTGGCCGGGGTCAGTTGCCAGGCCAGGCCAGAGCAGCCGACCCAGGCAGGCCTGGGGCAGGGTGAGGGGGGACGCCGGGACCTTGGGCACAGCGAGGCCCATTGGAGCATTGTGTCCCCGACCGGCCGGTGAGATGGAGCCTGGCAGCTCTGAGAGCCGCCCTCCCCTGGAGTGTGGACGGGGCGTGGGGGGGGGGGGGCAGCACTGCCCGCCTCCCTGGAGGAGCAAGAGGACGGTCACCCGGGCCCGAGGCCCCTGCCCACTTTGGATGCCCGGGTGTCTCCTCTACAACAGAGGTGTAGACGGAATTGCTCAGACAAGTCATTTTCACCCATCACAGACCACCTGGATGTTGGGTGGAAGGTAGCCAGACCCGCGGCCCCACACTCTGACCCCGCCGTGGACGGTGGCCCATCTCTGTCCGTTTGCGCACCACGGGAAACTGTCTTCGCCGCTGCCGCCGCCCCCCCGGGAATGGACGCCGTTTCCAACCAGAGGGCCAGGAAAACAAGGCCTGCTCCCACCTGGGATTTTAGGGTGTTTCCAGTGTTTGTGGTCAGTCGTGCCCCCCGGAGCCCGCACGCGGCCGCTCTGTCGTCAGGCCATTTCCTTAGGCCAGGTGCCCAGACAAGAGCCTGCAGGGTCGGGTCACAGCCACGTCCACGGCTCTGGGTGCCAAGTGGCTGTCAGCAGTGCGCAGCCCCCCTCCTGCTCAGCGCTGCCCCACCCCCACCGGACACGTCCCTGGCAGCGCAGCCAAGTGCCCTCCGAGCGTGGGCTCGTCCGCGTTGTCATCCCTCCTGTCTGCGTCAGTCCGTGGTTTTCCGAGGAGAGAACCGGGGGCAGAGACCCAGCAGATAAATGTCTTTTAAATTTTGGCTAATATACTTGTTCTACGCAGATAGAAAGTACACAGGGGAGCCAGGAACACAATCGGAACCCACAATGGAGGGATTCCGTTGGTTCAGGTCTTTAAATTTTTACTCTGTGTTTTAAATTTCTATCCTGTCAAATTGGATTTTTTTTTTAAACTTAAAAAGTGTGAGATGTAACACTTCTGCTGGTCTTTGATTTGTGATTTGGTTTGTCTTCTGGAGCTGTGAAAGTTCTCTGCCTTCTAGAAGTTTGGTAAACTATGGGAAAATTAGAGACTGGGAATTGGCATTTTTTTCATGATTTTATATTTTGAAAACTTTCAGCCTTACAGAGAAGTCATAAGAATTGTACAATGAACAGCTGTGACCCCTTCCCCTCGGTTGCCCAGGCTCCCGAGTCCCTGTCTGCGCACACTCCCCCATCTGCTGTACTCCGTCCTCTGTCCATCATCAATCTATCGATCAGCCCATCTACCTGTCATCTGCCTGTCTGTCATCCACATTCCCCAACCCCCACCCCAACCACTGAAAATAAGCTGCAGACCTCACGCCATTTCACGCAGGTACCCCGGCATCTCCGGAGGAGCCGGGAGTCCACCTGCGCCCCCATGGCAGCATCACCAGGATCTGCCCTGGGCGTCGTGGTTTGGGTGGAGACGCTTCCGTCCGTCCGCTGTCCCCGGAACAGCCCCCTCTGATTCTGATGCTTCTCTGTGACAGTGGTGTTCGGAAGGTCAGAGCAGGTGTCTGTGGAACGCCCCTGTGCCGATGTGTCCCCTTGCTTCCTCGAGGCTGATCAAGACAAGACACGTTGGCAAGAGCGCGACAGGTGGCAGTGGGAGCTTCTCCTGGCACCAAGACCCACACGCTCCACGCTCCTTCCTGAACCTTTCTTTAAGCATTTCTTGACTTGAAGTGGATTTAGTGTTGGGGGTAAAGTGAGGGTTTAAATCAGGTCGCTTTTCTAAACTCTTACTGAAGAAACAGGCTCGTGGTTCCGATCCGTTTGTTACGCGAGAACCACGCTGTTCTGATTATTGTGGCTCTAGGACGCGTTTACTTCTTCCTCATACGAACCCACGCTCTTCTGCCTTCTATAAGTCTCTGTGCTTCCTGCGCACACCTTCAGCCCCTCGGCCCTGGCCGCTATAGGCCACCTTGTAGCTCCCCTCTCCCCTGGTGAGTGAGGCCCCCACCCCCGAGTTGACCCCACGGCTCTGGTCTGATTTGTGCTTCCATGGAGGGAGGTGTGAGCCCTTCGGACATAGGGAGGCTCTTCCATCTGGCAGCCCCATGTCTCTGGAGGGCATGACCTCACTGTCTTCTCTGAGGGAGGAGTGGTAGGCCTGCCCGCATGTCCCCACGTGCACAGGGCCCAGCCCCACACTCCGACCTCTGTCTGGGCCAGCTGAGTCCCGTCTTTGTCTGATGGCCAAGGGGCACTGCCGGCCCTTCCCACCCCATCCGCGGTCATGGACCCGAGAGGGACCCGGGGTAAGAGGTGTGGGGGTGGCTCTGGGTTCAAACTGGGTGACCAGTCCCATCCTTGGAATTCACACCCACCACACAGGAACTTGGCCATGAGTCCTGAAGACCCTAGGAGGCAGGGGAGGGGAACAGGGGACTGCAGCTAAGCTTCCCATCTATGCTGCCACAGTTTGGGTTCCCTGCCCCAGCCCTTCGATGCCTTCCATGCCCCTAGAATAAAATCCAGATGCCTTACTTTGGTCTCAAGGTGTGTGTGACCTGCCCCACTGCCTAGCTCTCCCAGCTCACCTTCACCCACCACCCCCTGCCCCTTGTTGTTCCTTGAACAAGCCAAGCCAGTTCCTGCCTCAGGGCCTTTGTACATGCCGTGGCTGTCTTTGCCTAGAATGCTGGCTCTAGACTCTCTAGCTGGCTAGCTGGCTCCCTCTCAAATAGGCCTCACTGACCACCCCCAAAATACGTTACTTGAAATAGTATATGCATATCTGTTACTTGCTTATTGAGAGACACTGAGCTCCAGGAGAGCTTTGTTTCAGCTTTGTGTCCCTAGTGCCCCACGTAGTGCCTGGCACACGAGTATCTTGCTGAATGTGTGGGCGAGCATTCTCTAAAGCAACCCTCTGAGCTGGCCGTTACCCGGAGGAGGAAGTTGGGCCTCCAAGATGCCACACAGTTTGCTCAAGGCCACAGAGCTGGTGAGGCTGGTGGGGTGTAACTGAGCCCTGGCTCCACCCCTGGTCTCAGGGTCGCTGAGATTCCAGAGCTCTGCTGGCTTCTGGGCTGGGGGAGGCCCGCCCCCACACACCTGGTTGGCTCTATAGGGCAGGTAGGAACTCCGTGTGTCTACACTGGCTTCACGCAATAGAAATACCCTCTTAGCCACACAGGACATTTCAAATGTTCTAGGACCTGTGTTAAACAAAGGGAAAACAGGTGAAATTAATCATAGTACTGTAGTTTGTTTAACTCAGTACCTCAAAAATGCTATCATTTCAACACGTAATTAACGTAAAAATTAGTAATGAGAAATTTCGCACTCTACTTTCACACGAAGCCCTCTCGGCCGCGTGTGCCCTATGCCTACGGCCGGTCACCGTGCTCGTTCACACGTTTCACACGCCCCGCGGCCACAGCCTTCAAGCCACCAAGTGTCCCTTAGCCTAGGTCTTCCCGCACAAAATAGTCACAAGATGATTGTGGGTGCATAGCTGTCTTGCACTCTGTTTCTGTTTGTGTATTTAAAAAGGAAAATAAAAACATTTAATAGGGAGTAAAAAACAACACTGAGAATGTGTTCCCAGCCTGTTGCCAGGTTTCTCACCCCTTCTGGGGAGCCTGAACTGGAAAGGCCCTATCCCTAGCCACTGGGGCCTGGGGCGGCCTGCGGTAATACCCTAATTAACGCCCTCACGGGCACTCTTGATCTTCAAGGAGCCGTGCCCACTTGGCTGAGGCTGCTCCTGGATTAACTGCCCTGAACCAAGAAAGCCTTGCCCAGAGATAAAGGGAAATGTGGTGTTTCGTCATTACAAATTGTTCTGAAATCCGCCTGGCTCTGGGCAGTGGCCTGGGTCTGGATGCCTGGCTGACCCCCTCCCGTGCGACCCACCCTGGGCGCCACGGCCCTGCAGCCTCGCGCGCACATGTGCGTGCACGCACACAGGCTGGTTTTCCTGGGTGGGAGGGAGGCTCACTGGCTGTGGTTGGGTGGTTGGCCCCCATTTTCCAGAGAGAACTGAGACAAGGCAGTCTAAGGACAAACACTTCAACAAGGCCAAGGCCAAGGGACAGAGGGCAGCCAGGACTTGGGTGTGCCCCTCTTGCCCTGTGCACCTTGGGACTGGGGACCAAGTGGGATGGGCTCCAGTCCCAGAGCTTATGCTGCTGGGGGACCCAGCATCCCTCACACTCCTGTCTGTGAGCCTTGGGACAAATGCCACCCGAGGAATTCTGCTTCGGTGTATTAACAGGGTTTGTGCAGAGGAGTCCGTGCCGCAGAGTTGCTCCCCGGGGGCCATGCCACGTCTCGGCCCTGGTCCTGTGGGCAAATGGCCCGGCTTCCTGGCCTCTAAGTGTTCCCATCTGTAAAATGGGGAGAGGTGGGATAGATCACCACTCCTCGGTGTCTACGTGAGTGAAATGAAATCATGCAGGGCCCGAGGTGCTCAGTGGGTGTCAGTCATGACTCCCACGGGGAAATAACATCACAGCAATAAGGGAGCATCGGCTGGAGCCAGGCCCCAGGCGAGCACTGGCACATAGGCAGTGAGGTGGGTTTAGGGGGACATGCAGGCTGCACACCACACAAGGTGCTTAATAAAGGCAGATGTCCCTCCCACAGGCCCCCTACTTTGCTCTGAGGAACAGCCAAGGCCCTTCCCACTGCTGCCTGGCTTCTGGGTCATGGGCAGTGCCGGCAGGCAACCAGGGAGGGGCAGACGCCCAACCAGTCACCCCAGCTGCGTGGCGGCCCCTCTCTCTGCCTATTTGGAGCACCTGACTCACTTTAATTACGGGCCTGCAGGCACGTCAGGGCGCGCCGGAGACGCCCGAGATAGCCCGGAAGCACCGGCTCCGGGGGCGACCGGACATCCCGACCATCAGCCAGGTGCACCTTCCCACCCTGGAGATCCCCGTGGCACCCCCTCCTTCCGCAAGGGGCCCTCTGGCTGGCCTCCGGGGACTGTGCCCGGGCTTGGGGTCAGAATGGCCCAGGGGCAGTGCGCGCAGGGCGGGTCTGCCTCCCGCACACAGCTGGGCGCCGGTCGGGAATGCCCGCAGAGCCTGTAACGCTGCTCCCACGCGTTGGGCATGGCTGCCCACGCCTCCTCTGAGTCTGATGTATATTTAGCCTCATTATCAAATATTTGCAATGAACCGTGTGAACCGCCTAATAGCGGCTGGAAGTGAAACTTGATCCCAGGCAGAAAGAGCACGTGACCATGCCTGACCAGCAAGGATCAGGACAGGAGCGCTGGGCAGGTGCAGTAGCCCCCACGCGCCTGGCCTCCGGACTTACGGTCCCCTCTCTGGGGTGAGCATCTGCGGCCCACCTCCTCACCCAGCCCCTCTTTCCCAAGGACTAAAAGGATGCTTGGAACCTGAATGGGCTGGGCAGGGTGTCAGGAGGAACCAGGGCCGGGGGAGGGAGCCCATCCGCGTGGGTTCTCATCTAAGTTGGTGACCTCTTGGTCAAGTCAGTTCTCCTGTCTCCATGTCCAATTCTTGGAAACTGGGCTCCTGGGCCTAATTCTGCCGGTTTCTTCCGGGGATCAGGGGAGGGTGGGGCGCGTGGGGCTGGGGGGTCCTTGCCCAACCCCAGCTGGAGCCCGCACCGTGTCCTAAGTCCCCGCCCCCCAGAGGTGCCTGTGGTGCGGTTTGCCACCCTCCCAGAGCTGCTGTTGTCTGGTCGCTATGACGACTCGCGGAGGTTTTATTTTTAATAGCCGCCGGTGATTAGAGGGACGCCGGCGCTGCTCCTCTCCCCACCCCCCCACCCCCGCTCTCCAGTCTGGGGGTGGGATGCACCCAGGCCTCGCCCTTACTTTCCGCCCTGGACCTGGCTTGACTGCCATTGAAGACACCCGCTTCACTCCCCTGCTGGCCGCAAACTCCAGCTGGGCACCCCTGAAGTGCCGCATGGAGAAGGGGCTCAGGAGTGGAGGGGTTGGAGCCGGAAGAGCCCCGCGCCGAAATACAAGGCGGCCTTCCCTTCTTCATTCCTATACCCACTGTCGAACCCAGGCCTTTAACCCCGAAGGCGTGTCCTCAGGTTCCTCTGCCCGAGAGGAATCCGAGGCTCAAACGGAGGGGATGCAGCCCAGTCGGGATGCAGAGGCATGGCTCAGACGGGGTCCAGCCTGAGTCCTGGTGGTGCATGTTTGGCTGCCTTCCCCAAACCGGCCAGTGGTGTTCCTCTGAAGGTTCCACCTGGATGGACAAGGACTGGCCGTCATGTGCTTCTAAATGTTTCCAAGTTTTCCCTGGTTCTGCCTCCGTCCTCCTTCACCCTCCTCACCCTCAACACCTGGAGAGCGGGCTTGGTGGCGGGTGGTCGGGTGGGGCTGCCGCCTGGGGAAGGCAGGGCATTGGGAGGCTGCAGGGGTGTGAAAGCATGTGGAAGGGCGCTAGTAGACCTGGGCCCTCTGGAAAGGGCATGAGAAGTCCCGCCTCCCCCCCTCCCCAGGTATTACGGGGAAGGGGAGCGCCCCCAAAGTACCCTCCCGACTTGGCCTTTGAAATGCCGGAGCCTGCCGAGCGGAGGATGAAAGACCGCCCGCGGGGCTACGCCTTTACTGCCTTTGTCTGGCGGGAGGGCAGCCGCGGCGGGGCACGGGCCTAATCCACAGGATGGGGCCGAAGGGGGCGGAGGCCTGGGGCGGGCGGAATTCCCGGCCGGCCGCCCACCCTCCCACCGGCCAGGGAGTCTCCTAGCCTTCTGGGGCCTCGCCGTCTAGCTTTGGGGTCGCAAGGCCCGTCTTTCCTCCTAGCCCTGGTTCCAGGCTCGGCTGTCGCCTCGAGGGACCCGCCGGGGTCCGATCCCACCTGCTCCAGGCGGGCGGAATCTGCCCAGCTCGGGTGCACCTGCCCTTGCGTGGCAGGGGAGCGGTGCAGCCGGCTGAGGCCTCGGCCTCGCGCGCTGCTCCCCCGCATCGCGCTCTGTGCCGCGCCTCGGCCGGAGGTGGCGCTCTGTGCGCCCAGCGGATCCCGGCGTGGGAGGCTCAGACTCCGGGGGTTCCTCGCGAGCGGCTCCTTTCTCTTCCTTCCCTTCCGCCCCCTCGAGTTCCCGGCTCAGGCCGCAGCCCAGGCTTCCACGAGGGAGTGGGGACGCGGGGTCCCAGGGTGGGGACCAGACACATTGCAACCCCCTCCTCCGACCTGGGCGCTCTCCCATCTCGGAATGCGGGTGGAGGTTCCTCATTCAGACGCCCCAGGCATCGGATTCTGGGCGGGGGCGCGTGGCAGCCGCCAGGTGAGTGCCCCAGACGCGCCCCTAAACCCGCCCCACCTCTCACCAGAAACTCACTCCCCCTCCTTTTATGGAGACGGGGAGGCAGGAGCCCTGGATCCTAACGGTGGAAAGAGGCCCGAGCGCCGGGGCGGGGGGCCGGAGGCGGGGGCCGGTTCGCTTTTGCCCTTTTTGGCGTAGCAGCTCCGGGCGCTGCCCTCGGCCGCCGCTGGGGCCCGAGGGAGGCGAGCCGGCGACGGCGGCTCTTCTGTGGCGGCCTCCTCCCCTCCCCGTCCGGTGCCGCAGGATTGCAGCTGGCACTGGAGGGTGGGCAAGCTCGAGGGAGGGGCGCGCGGGGAGCCCCGCCGGGCGAGCGGAGCCCGGCGGCTGTGCTCGGAGCCAGGCGCGGGGCTTTGATGGATTTTACTGCCTGCGTGAGCGCCAGCGTGTGCTCACTGCGGCGGCGGCGGCGGCGGCGGCCGGGCCCTGCCCGGCCCGTGCGGCCCCCGCGCGCTTCCGAGGTGCGGGTCCGGGGCCCGGAATCCGGGGGAGGCGAGGGGGAGGGGGCGGGGGAGGGGCGCGGCGGCGGCGGCGCTATAACCCCCTCCTCGCCGGCGGCCGGCTCCACACGCGCGCCCTGCGGAGCCCGCACAACTCCGGCGAGCCGGGCCTGTCCGCGCCTCCTCCTCCTCTCCCCGGCGGCGGCTCCGGCTCGGCCCTGCGCCCGCCCTCAGGCCGGAGCGGCGAGGCCCCGGACGGGCGGCGGCTGCCAGGCGGCGCGGCCCCGGGCGCTGCCCGGCTCGGGCCGGCGGAGGGCGGAGCGCGGCGCCAGAGCCGAGGGCACGCCGCGGAGGGGCGCACGCAGGCCGCCGGGCCGCGCCGTGCTGGGCCGCGCCGTGCCCGGTCGGGCGGCGGCTGCGGGAGGAGGCCGGAGGCGAGCGCGGGGCCGGCGGTGGGCGCGCAGGGTCGCCCGCAGCCCGCAGGGAGAGCGCGAGCCCGCGGCCGGGGCCCGGCCGGGCGTCCAGACAGGTGATGGGTGGTGCGGCGGCGGCGGCTCCAGCCTCGCTCCGGGGTCCCTCTCGGGGCTGACGCCCGCAAATATGCAGAATTACCGGCCGGGTCGCTCCTAAAGCCAGCGCCGGGGAGCGAGCACGGCGGCGGCCAGCACCGGGAACGCACCAAGGAAGAGGCCCAGCCCCCGCCCCCCGCCCCTTCCGTCCCCACCCCCTACCCGGCGGCCCGGAGGCTCCCGGCGCGGCGGGCGCGGCGAGCGCGCACTCCCTGCTCCTCCTCCTCGCTGGCGCTGCCTGCCTCCCCGCACTCGCTGCTCGCGCCGGGCGCGCTCCGCCGGCTCGCTGCTCTCCGCGCCACCCTCCTCCGGGCCGCGCTCCCTGAGGGATGGTACTGAATTTCGCCGCCACAGGAGCCCGGCTGGAGCGCCCGCCCCGCGGCCTCGCCTCCCCGCCGAGCCGCCAGCGCCTCGGGACGCGATGAGGACCTGGGCTTGCCTGCTACTCCTCGGCTGCGGATACCTCGCCCATGCCCTGGCCGAGGTGGGTGCCACCCCCGCGCCCCGTCCCCTCTCCGACTCCCCCGGCGCACGCCCCCTGCAACCACCCGCGGGCCGGGGCGCCTCGGGCTCTGGGGATCTGCAGAGCGCATTTTGATTTCTGCTAGGGTGGTCGATTTTTTGATTTTTCCAACTGGGTTTTATTTTCTGCCATGCCGAAGTGTGTCTGGTGAGTTTCCAGCGTGTTGCGTCGCTCTGCCTTGGAGGGACGGAGTGGCGCGGGGTGGACGAGTGGGGAGAAACTTCGGGGGGCGCGGGCTCCTCTCCGGGGAGGGGAGCCCGGGGCGCGGCGGACAATGCAGTATCGGGGTGGGGGGAGCGCGGAAAGGGGTGTGTGTGACCTGGCGGAACCAGGGAGGGGAGAAGAGCAACGGATAAACAGGAGCGGCTGCGGCGGAAGCCCCCGGCAGGCAGGGTGGGCGGTGCGGGGCCGCAGCCCCCCCGGTCCCTGTCTCTCAGCCTGGCCCGGCCGCTGGGCCGGCGCAGTCCCGCCCGCCCAGGGCCTGCTTACAGGTGGCTGAGCGAGACGAGCCGGGGCCGGGCCAGTCGCCCGCGTCCTCCCACCGCCGGCGTCCCCCCCCCCCGCCCCCCATGTCGAATCCCGAATCCCCGGGAGCTCTGCTGTGATGAATGACTTTTCTGCAGCCCCCGTCGTGGGAACTTAGTGCTTGAGACCCCTCCCTCCCACACCCACACCCACACAGCGACCCCCGACTCCCTTTAAAAATCTGGAGGGAGTGGGGGGAGCCCGCGAGGTGGGGGTGGTCTGGGCAGGGATCGGGAGCTGCGAGAGGTGGAGATTTAACCCTCCCGTTGCCGGGCAGCCTCTCCCAGCCGCCCGCTGGATTTGGGGCGTCTTGGGCGGTGCTAGGGCCGCGGCCGGGCCGGAGCGGGTGGGGCGCGCGTGTGAACGAGTGAGTGCGCGCGCGCGCGTGTTTTTGCGACGGAGACCCTTGACCCCGCAGGTTCGGCCCGGGATTCCGCGGTGTGAAATTTAAGCCCCTGGCTAGATTAAAGTGTTAAGGCTGCCGTGACTTTCGTCGCCGATCCGTGACGCATTTCAACTTGATCTTTCTGCATGTCGATTTCACTATTAAATCAAACTCCTCGGGCCCCTCGCTGCCCCTAGACCTCCTGTAACTGACACCCGGGGCGGAGAGGCCGCGGTGCCGGGCTTTTGTTTGAAAATTTAAAGGTGGGAGGGGTTGCTTTCTGCAAAGGCGGACCTGGATGTGGGCCGAGAATTTGGGGTCGCACCCAGTCCCCCTCCCCCCCCTTTCAGCGTCTGACTCCAGGGCCCCGGGGAGGGGCCGGGCGGCCCGCGAGCTGCGAGGGCCTGGGACTCGGGGCCGGGCAACCTCGGCTGGGGGACCGGGCCGCTCTCGGGGGCGGGGGGCGCGGGGCGCGGGACGCTAGCCGGCCCGGCGGCGGGCGCTGACCGTGTGGCTCTGCTTGCAGGAAGCCGAGATCCCCCGCGAGGTGATTGAGAGGCTGGCGCACAGTCAGATCCACAGCATCCGGGACCTCCAGCGACTCCTGGAGATAGACTCCGTAGGTAAATCGCGCCCCTTCCCTCGGCGCGCGGGGCGGGTGTGCGGGGTGTGCGCCCCGCGCCGCCTCCCGCGCTCGGGCCGGGCCGGGCGCGGCGCAAGAGCGCACTGAAAGGTCAGAATCCAATCCCGGGCCATAAAAGCCCAGGCGGATGAGTCAGGAGTTTCTTTTCCAATCCCCACTTTCTCTCCCGGCGGCGGCTGCGAGCTGCTCGCTCGCCCGGGGATTGTTTTTGCATTTAAGGAAAATGCCGCGCGCGTGTCACAGAAAGTTCAGCGGCGTAGAGGGCGCCGGCGCCGGGGCCAGGTGTGGAGGCCCCGGGCCTGCCCTGTGGGGCCGGGAGGAGCGGCGGAGCGGGCCGGGGCCTGGGCGCAGAGCCCTGGCCTCACGCCCCGCGGGCAGGCGCGCGGGAGGAGCCGCCCCCGGGCCGGGGCCGCTTTGTCATCGCCGCGAGCTGGTGCCCCGCTCCTGCGGCGGCCCAGCCTTTGTGGTTGCAGGAGACCCGTGCCTTTCTCTTTTCACAGGCCAATAAAAAGGCGCATCTTGGACACATCTGGTGTCTGGGGACTATTTTGGGGCTCACCCTCGGGCCCTGGAGCCTAGGCACTTTAGAAAATAGTTTATTTGTAAACGCAGAGTTTTGAAGCTGTTTGGTATTGGTTGCGGAGTTGGAGGGGACTGGTGGGGAAAGGTCACCAGGGACCCAGGTTGTCCCTGGTGGGGTGGGAGCTGGTGGTTTTGGTGGCTGCGGTGTGGACCGGAGGGAGCCTTTTCCTAGAGGGCAGGGATTCTGGCCCACATCTTTGCAGTACCCTGCTCCAAATTAGTACTTGGTGGGGGAACACCCATGCGAGGGTTAGTTACAGAAATACATCTTATTAATGTTTGGTTAAAAAGAGGCCCAAAATGGGCTTGTCAGACAGAAGGCTGAAGGTGGTAGAGGTTGGTTGGAACAATTTTCAGTGAAGATTTCGCTCTCGCTGCAGACTACCCTCAAAGGGGGGGCAGGGGGAAGAATTAAGTAAAATCACATGGTCTAGTCATTTGGAAATTTGTACCTAATTATGGTGGTGGAGAGGCCTGAACTATTTTCATTTCATGCCAAGACCATTTGCTAGCAAGGCCGATGGTTTCTGTAGTTTCGTGACCCAGGAAATCCTTTGGCTGATCCTTATCAGGAAGGGGGTAGAATTTCACTTGGAGATCAGAGTTGGGCCAGGGGGGATTTTGGTCTGGTTCCTTGATGTGTAACCCTGGGGAGAAGGGTTTGGCTTTGGTTAGCTGAGGAAAACACTCGCCTACATTCTGCTGGTCCCTGGCGGATCTGTGAAAGTGGGGAGGCCGCCTCCCTGAGAAGATTCAGGACTTTTTTTTTTTTTTTTTTTTTGGCTTGGTGGAGCGAGGTTGGTGCAGGGCTGGGCCTCCCTGTGGGACGGCTTTGGGATGCCACCGGGAAATGGGCCATTCACTTTCTGTTGGGACCATTCTTATTCTGGTCTCTGCAGCCCCGCCCCCCCCCCCCCCCCCCCCCCCACCCATTAACACTTTTTGCATTGCAGCTTGGTGGGTTATGCTGATGGCATTCCTAACCTGGGGGCTTTTGGGCGCAGAGCCTCTTTGGGAGGGTCCAAACCGAAAAAGCAGGATGCACTAGCTAGTTCCCTGGCTGGTTTCAAATTGCCCCCTTATAAAAAGCCCTGGGTGCTCGTCCTCCTCCTGCC
>NW_022589782.1:0-309020 GCF_004348235.1 Phoca vitulina | reverse complement strand
CCCCCCCGCCTTCCACCTTCTGTCACATGGTTTGACTTGGATTCTGGGGTAGAACTCCTCCTGCCTGGGAAACTGGAGTGAGAAGAGAGGGGGGTTTCTAGGATCTTCTTTGCTCACTAGCTTTCCCCCTAGGAGGCCCTGTGTGACACCGATCCCAAAGTGGGTCTCCATCCTGGCCTGGTACCCTCTCACAGGGGCAAGCTGCGAGCCAGGGCAGTGCTGGTCTCCGAGCACGGAAGCTGCCACTGGATGCTCCTAGAGCTCACGTTGCCCTCTTTTTTCCCCCAACACCTGTTCCCGCCCAAAGTGAAGAGTTGAAACAGATCTTGCGACTGTGGAAGGTTGTAAACAGCTGAGGGGCCAATTATCTGAGGACTAAGCTGCTCTCCAGGCCCTGGACCCCCGTGAGGTCCAGTTGGAGGCTTGCCTGGGATCCCTTAGGAAGGAGCTGGGGTGTGGAGAAACCCATTTGGTAGTCCTAAATCCCTCTTTGTAACTCCAAGGGTGACCCAGCCCCTTCAGGTCGGTGTTTTGGGTGTAGAGCTAATCAGGCCTGGGAAGCAGAAAAGGCTTTTTCTTACAGGCCCTCTCCTCCCTGGCGGGGTTTTGTGATGGACTCTGGATGGGACCCTGGATGGGACAGTGGGCGGCTGTGTCCCCATTTTACAGGTGAAGCCAGAGGCAGTGAGGACGGCACTGAGTCTGAGAATCCCCAGGGTGTGCATGGAGCTCAGGGGTAGCTGACTTTCCACGTGGGGCTTTTGGGTGCAGAGACCAGCGTGTGGACTTTGAATGACCAGTGGCTGGAGTTTGGGACCTGTGTGTCGACTGTGATGAGAAACCAGCCATTCAGCAGTGAGGCGGCCAGGGGGGAGCTTTGTTCTCCGAGCAGCCTGGCCTGGTGCCCGTGTGGTGGGGTCACTGAGTAACAGATGCGTGAATGTCCCCATCTTGCTTGGGCCATTAATGCTCCACCAGGACTGAAGGCCGGAGGACTTGTCCCCATCCTGAGCTGTCACTTGGGCATTTGTGCGTGCAAGACAAAAGGGAAACCCCCTTGATTAGCTGTCCTGAGAGCAGCTTGAGGACCTCATTCAGGCGGGGCCTTCTCTCCTAAGTCACTGCTGGGTCATTTCTCAAGCAGTGTCAGGCTTCAGGCCGCCCCCCATCAGCGTGGACGGCGACCACCCATCTTGATCAGGGGGCAGAGGAGGGCTCTCATCTTGAAAGCAGTCCACCCGCCGGTTCAGGTTTCAGCGCTGGCCATCAGCTGGCCGGGCTGTGGTCTTCTCTGTCTGTCCAGGCGAGCGGCCAGGACGGGGCTCCCGGCAGCTCCTGCAGTCACGTCCTTGTTCGTCATCCGCGTCAGGTCCTGCAGATGTGTCAGGATCGAGGCACCCGCGGAGCGGTTCACACCTGGCTTTTGGGAGGCTGGGAAGATGGTGGCCGATGAGGCGTTTTCTCCTGGAGGCTGAGGATGGGCCAGCAGGTCTTTGGTTTGAGGATGGCAAGATGGCTACCACTGGGGCGTGACTCATAAATGTCACTTTTTCGTGAAAAAATGCTTCTTGTAACAGTTGGTTGATGGGAAATTCTTATTGCATGAATAGTTGTGTTCTGATCTTATTTTGGGTCTCAAAAAAATTAGTGGCAGTGGAACATTGAGTCATTTTAAGTGAGAAGCTGGGTTCTTCCCAGACTCTAGTTTTCGGAAAGGGCGCATCTTTTGCGGTTTGTACCTTTTGCCTGGTTGTTGGTTTTCATTTTAAGTGAGCAGCGGTTTTGGATTTGTTGGTTTGTGGACAGTCGCTGTGGCCCCGGAGGCCCGGGCTGCTGCCCAGGACTGTGCTTGAGCTTCTCAGGGAAGGGACAGCAGGACACGGGGAGGTCTGCACAGCTGCTGGAGCCCCTGGCTATGGGGGCAGGCTTCTCAGGACCCGGTGCCCCTGCTCATCCACTGGGGAGCCAGGGATGGAGGAGGAAGTAGAAAGAGACCCCCCCAGCTGGGTCTGGGGGCCAAGGCGGGCAGGCCAGGGGTGACCCCCCTCATCCAGGTGCCGGCACTGTCACTGGGGCCGGCCGGGTCCAGGGGCAGGTGGCAGGACTGTGTGTCCCTCCCACCCACCTGTCCCTTCTAGGAATCTGAGAGACCTGGGACTCACCTAGGCTGCCCAGGGGCACTGGGGGGGCGAGGGTGGTGGTGTGTGTACCAGGTGCCGTTGCAGGCCTGGGGGATTAGGGTCCAGTTCTGATTTTAGCCCTGGCACAGTGGGTCTGTGTCTGAGGGCAGCACGCTTTGCTTCTGCCAGCCCGCCCCCTCTGCTGGACACCAGGGTTCCTGTCCCTTTACTTTCCCCACTTGCATTTCTCGTGGCCTCCGAGTGGACTAAGTTCAGGAGCAAGCGGAGTCCAGCTGTCGGCCCAGAGCTGGTTTAGTAAGAAGAGGGAGAGAAAGACACACGTGCTCAGCAGGGAGGTCGCGGCTCGCATGCGCTTCTCCTTCGGTGCCGCTGGAGGGGCCCTGTCCCCGAGGCCGTTCCCAGGAGGTGGGCCTGCCTGGGGGCAGCCGGCCTGGTAGTCCTGGGTATTACGGAGGAGGAAGGCCGGCCCTCACCGGGGGATCACCTGCCCCTTCCGCACCGACTGCACAGGTCCGCACCCCTGCTGCAGAGTGCCACATCTGGGGGACCTCCGTGTAGGCTTCCCGGAGGTTGGCAGGTGATTTTTGGCAGTTGGGAGTCTTTCATCCTCTGCACACGTGGGAGTGACGGGTCTCCCTGAGGACCCTGTCTGTCTGGGGGAGGCAGGTAGGAAGCACCGCTGGACAGGCCCCGGGGTGCCCCACAGATGTGGGCCGGCTGGTCACCATTTCCTCTTTCTATCTGTAGGGGCTGAGGATGCTTTGGAAGCGAGTCTGAGAGCCCACGGGAGCCATGCCACCAAGCATGCACCTGAGGAGCTGCCCGTGCCCATCCGGAGGAAAAGAAGCATTGGTGAGCCCTGGGTCTGCCGGGTGGGGAGGGGGCGCTGGGGCTGGGGACTCTGGGGGAGCTGGGGAGCTCTCGCCCACGGGGCCTTCAGGGAGTCATCCCTTCGCTCCTCCGTAAAACAAAGGCCCAGGGGCCCCAGCAGCTTCAGCCCTGGCTGCCCGCCGTCTCTCCGGAGGCCTCCCTCCTCTGCCGGGGGCGCCTCCCTGCCCCGGCCCGTCTGCTGCTTGCTGTAGGCTGGCCTGGGCCAAGAGTTTCCAGGAGAGGAGAGCCATCATAAATTCCTTAAGTGCCCGGTCTTGTTGGGGCCTGTTCTGGAGGAGGCCTCGCTGCAAACGTGGTCGTGTTTCCTTTCCAGTCTGTAGTGCGGTGGCCTGGCTGGCAGCCACGGAATGGGCCGCCAGCAGACGCCCCTGCCCGTGGCCCCCACCCCACTTGCCGGGCGTGGGTTTGTGGGGTGTTTGCATCCTGTCCCCTAGCAGAGCATCCCCATGTCTGTCTGGTCCCTTGAGGCTGCGAGGGGTTTCCGGGGCTCTGGCTTAGCTCTGAGAGAGATCTTGGCCTGCACTTTCCTGCCCTGGGAGCGGGGCTCGGGGGTATGACCCCCCGAGTCCCGTGCCACCCTGGGGGTTCCTCCTGCTTTTCCTAACTGCCTGGGTGTGCGCCCCCCACACTGCTCTTCCCTGCTGTGTGCCCTCGGGCAGTGACTGCCCCCCTCTGAGCTTTAGTTGCCCCCCAGAAGGTAGATTTCGTAGCTTCTTGTCTCAGCGCAGTGTGTGGGTGAGGAGTCCTCCCGAAGGCAGGCGGGCCCACCCAGATGACGTTTATTGTAGGACTGTAGATTTCCTGTTCTCCAGACCGGTGTCAGAGGTGAGGGCGCTTCAGCAGGCCTGTCCTGTTCCAGATGGGGAGCCCTGGACTGTCTCTCTGGCTCCACCCTCGGCCCTGCCTGGCCAGGGTCCCCAGGCCCCTCACAGCCGGTGGGCCCTGGGCTGCTTGCCGCGAGCAGAGCCCTTTCCCGCACTGGAGTGGCCAGATCTCCAGCATCCAGCCTTCCTTGTTGGCAGGCCCTTTCTGGGAGACCCCGCGCGCCCCCTCCCAGGTGCTCCCAGGCCACCGGGGAGGATGCAAGTACCCCGAGTCTCCCAGGGCTCTCGGGAGGTCTTCTGGCCCCTGTGGGGGGATGGGCAAGAGAGAGGCTGGCACCCATCCCTGGCGCTGGGGCAAGGCCCCTCTTGTCCTTCGATTGCATTTCAGGCTCTTCTGCTTGTCTGCAGAGGACGGGGCCCTGCCTGGTGCTGGCCACGGGGGTCCTGCCAGCCCCTCTGCGGCCAGGAGTGGCTCCCTCCAGTTCTGGGCTCTGGAGGCCTGCCTGCCTGGCCCTGCGTTACTCAAGGCCCAGTGGGCCTAGGGGCCGGCGTGGATTAGTAAGGCAGCATGTGGGGAGGAAGGCGCATGTGCTGGGGTCCCCAGGTGGGTTTCTCATCGGGCAGTGGTGCCCTGGCATCCACTGCATTTCGGTGCTTCGGGTCGGACAGATCGGCCTGTGCTGAGGAGCACAGAGTGGAAGGTAGAGCCAGTCCCTCCTGGGAGGGCAGCCTCCCGGCTGGTGGGGTGCTCTCTTGGTGGCCTTTAGTGAGCAGGTCTGCGGCCGGTGGGCTGGGGAGGCAGGCCCGAGTCCTGCGTCCCGCATCCTGCATCCGCTGCCCGTCTCGGGTGTCCTCCCTTCCTGGGCCTGGCCTGGGGCCTGTGGCAGCTGCTGGCGCTGGGCCCTGATGTGTCCACTGGCTGTGGGGCCTGTTGCCCTCTTGCCTTGGGGCCTCCCCGCCTGGCCCTCACTACTGCTCCTCCTTGGGCCAGGCCGAAGGCACCGTGTCGGGGGCTGGGGTGTCTCTCCATCCCTGCTAGGTCCTGGGGCGGTGCGACGTGCCACGAGGACGAAGCGGCAGCCGCGGGGGGCACACCCCCTCAGGGCTTCAGGTCACAGGGTGGGCCTGGGTGCTGGCGGGACGGCCCGTGCGTTCACCTCGGCTCTTGGTCTGCAGAGGAAGCCATCCCCGCGGTCTGCAAGACCAGGACGGTCATTTACGAGATACCTCGGAGCCAGGTCGACCCCACGTCTGCCAACTTCCTGATCTGGCCGCCGTGCGTCGAGGTGAAGCGCTGCGCGGGCTGCTGCAACACCAGCAGCGTCAAGTGTCAGCCTTCCCGCGTCCACCACCGCAGCGTCAAGGTGAGCCCTGGGCCCTGCCGGGGCGCCCCAGGCTGACGTGGCCGCTGCACGAGGCCCGGGTGCGGGGCAGGCTGGTGGCGGAGCCGGGACGTGGGGCTGGCCGGCTGCTGGGGGGTGGGCTTCTGGTCCCCCCGCCCCTGCACGCAGCCTCCCCCACGAAGCGACAGCGCAGGACCCCACGGGTCGTGTGCGTGCTGCCCGCTGTCTCCCCCAAGCCCCAGAGAGTTCTTGCAGGCACTTGAGCGGGGCCGTGGTGCGTGGCGAGAGGGGTCGGGGTCCTCTCAGAGTCTCTCCCCAGAAGCACACGGGAAACAGGGCAGGAGAGCTGGTGTGGGTGCAGGGCCTGCCCTGTCGGGCCTCCGTCCCTTGTCTGTAAGTCAGGGAGGGCACCCCGCTCTGCTGTGGGCTGTGTGTCCAGGGACTCCTGCGGAGGGCCATCCTGGGGGTGCCTTGGTCCTGGGGGTGGGGCTGCAAAGCCAGCCCCTCCCTTCGTCCTGGGAAGCCATGCTCCTCTTGGAGACCCTCAGGGTCGGTGCCGGGTTGGCTGCTTTGCCACGCTCCTGCAGTCCCTGGGAGCTGGCACACAGCTAGGCGCTTGCCCCAAAGCCCTCTCCGGGGCAGGGCGCTGGCCCTGGTGACTTCCAGGGCAGTGCTGGGGGCATAGGAAGGTCACGTTCAGATTACACGTGTCGGGGCTCCTTGTTCTTCCCGCCTTGGTCCTTGGGGGAAATCTGCTTCTTCGGGTCATTCTGGGCTGCCACATTGGGGTCTTGGCCAAATGTTGGTGTTTTGGCTCAGTGGCTGGAGGAGTTCCTAGGGCGTGGGTCTGCTCTCCTCTGGCCTCACTTGTCCCATCTGTGAAATGGGTCTGAAACACAGTGACTTGGTGTCTAGGGCTGTGTAGGTCCCAAGTGGGTCCCAGGACAGCCGGGCCCCTGTCTGGAGTGGAGCTGTTCTGCTTCTGCATGCTCAGCCCGTCTGGGTGCCGTCTTCCTGCTTCCAAAAGGATAGAGTGGGAGGGGAGGCATCCAGAGTGTCTTGGCTTCTCTGAAGTGTGGCTAGGCTGGAGCGTCCTGGGTGTTCCCGGTCTAGGGCAGGGGGCTGCCTTCCCTGGAAGCTGGCTCTGGGCGGGTTATGGTCCCCCGTAACCCTGGGCTCTGCATTTGGGCAGCGGGACACCTATTGAGTGGAGGTGGACTGCCCACTCAGCTGAGCCTCCGGCAGCAAGTGCGTCCATTTTTCCTGGAATGAAGACTCTGGGGGTGTGTCAGAAGCCATTCCTCGACTGGAGATTCTTTCAGATCCCGTGTGCCCTTCTTCGGGGCCCCTGGATGTCTGCCCCTGGCCCCAGAGTGAAGTGCAGGGGAGACTTTCTTACTTACGGGTCATGTAGCTGGCTGGGACACTTGCTTGTCACGTGAGAAGACATGTTAGGCCTGTAACTGGGGCTCCCCTTGACCTCTGGGGACTTGGTCCTCGAGCACTTGGGGCATTGAGTAAGCAAATTCCATGGCTTGCTGCTCTGTGCTCTCCACGGCGGACACTCCCCTGACGCCCAGGCTCCCAGCGCCCTGGTGCACTTCTCTGGGGCACTGGCTCTTGTCTTGGCTTCCTGACTCCATGCTGCCAGGGCCCCCGGCTGGGCATGGAGCCCAGCTCTGCACCCTTTGTTAAAGGGGGAAACAGAGGCCCAAGGGGATGGGGCTGTGCATTCCCGCACTGAGACTTCTCCCCTGCAGCCTGCTGTGGGACCCTGGCCTGCTTCCCTCGGGTCTCCGTGTCCTCACTTACGGTATGTTGTGAGGGGGTTTCATGAGCCCCGAGAATCCAGACACCTGAGATCTTTTCTTCCTGGGCGTGGGGGTGGTAGTGTTCTAGGTGAGACAGTCCCACACGTGGATGCTGGGCATAGAGCCTTCCTTTGGGTGTCCAGTTGGACTCTCAAAGATAGAGCAGCGCCGGAATGAAGCGGGGTTCCCCGTGTCTGGTCCTGGGATGGGCCGTGACCCCCTCTTCCTGGCCCACCCTGAGTGGGTGGGAGGGGCCCATATCTGCCTTGGGCACAGGCCCAAAGGGCTCAGCAGATGGTGGCGCTGGGCCAGGGCTCCCCCCACAGGCCTTCGTCTGCTCAGATGGGGTCGTGGTCCACCTGAGGGGACAGAGGGGCTGAGTACCTGCAGCTGGAGCCCAGTGGCCTGGTTCCATGTCCGGCGCCCTGCTCTTCTCAGACCCCGTCCTCCTTTTCCCTCAGGGAAGGCAGCCCCTTCTCCCTGCCCACCCATCAGAGCATTGGCAGGAAAACATCCGGCCCAGACACTGGGGGTTTTGGCCGAGAAGGGACAAAAGGTCAGTGGGAACAGGAGGTCCATTGTGGAGGCCGGCCTGGCCCCCACGCCTGCCCAGGAGGCTGTCCCCGCTCCATTGGGGCTGAGTCCTGGGCCGAGCCTCTGTGAGGGGTGCTGGGGGCCAGCAGGGGCCCCGTGTGGCTGGGCAGGTGGGAGGTCTTGCCGTGGGCTGACATGTGCGTGGTTTTCTGCTTTATGGCCTTTTGATCACAATTAAAGGTTGCTTACTGGAGAAGGTAAGGTAAGGCTGGGAGCGGCCACCCCATGAGGCCCAGATGGTGGATTGTCTGGTGTGCTCAGCTGAAGGCCCCCAGGCTGTGACTGTCAGGACTTGCTGGGGTGGATGGCGAGCTCTGTTCCGTGACCGCCAGGGAGGGTGGCCTGAGGCGTCTTGTGCCTCTAACTGATGGTCTCAGGTGTGGGTCCTTCACTCTCTGGGGCTGGGCCCTCATGTGTCTTCTGGGACCTGCCTTCAGGGTGGTCCCCTGGGGGTCGCAGGGGATAGCTGCCATTAGATCTCGGGGAGGGGTGGACACTTGGTCCGGGCTGGAGTGACGTCCCTGTACCAGCTCGCTGTGCTCAGCATTTGGGGTCTGCATTTAGGGGGCCAAGCATGCTCCCTGACTGGTGTCCCAGATGAATGAGCTCTTCCTCTCCCCAGTGAGTGGTGACCCCATACCCTGTAGGCATCTGACCCTGTCCCCTAGACCCAAGGCTCGAGGGCTAGGAGAAGGGGTGGTGTAGACAGCGGAGCCCGTGACTCTGGTCGGGTCGCACTGGATGGGGCTGTGGGGCGAACCTCCTGCCTCTCGCTGTGTGGCGTCGAAAGTTGGGGGCTCCCCTTTCCTTCAGGGCAGCCTGTGGGTTTACAGCCAAGTCCGTTAACTTGGTCAGGCCCCCAGTCTCTAGGGAGAGACCCAGGTCCTCGGCCACACCCGTGGTGGCCGGCAGTGGATGTGTGTCGCTAGACCTCAGGCTTCTGGAAGGTGGGTCTGGGTGTGTGTGCTGGGGTGCCCAGGACAGGCCTCTGCGCCCTGATGGAGTATGAGATCCAGCTCGGACCTTGGGGAAAATCAGTGGCTCTGGCAGTGTGGGTCTCCCATCTGAGCTGCCTCAGTTCACCCATCCGTAAAACGAACCATAATTGTACCCTCACAGGGTAGCTGTGAGCGTTGCAGGGACCAGCACATGGGGTTCAGTAAATGCTGGTGTTTGTCGTGGACGGTGCCCTGCCCTTGACTCTGCAGTGGTCAGGCCATAACCCGGGGAGGGGTGAGGTCCCCAGCAGGGCGTTGCTCTACCCGGCCCAGCCCCGGACACCGCGACTAGCAGGACCTCAGGGCTTCTGTGCTCGGTGTCCCTTGTTTAGAAGGGGTAACGGCATCACTGGATCGCACGCTCGGGCGGCTTTGCCCTGGGAGCATGCAGGTGGGGTGGTTCCTGCCAGGCAGACTCGTGGTGGGAAGGTGAATGTCCTCTTTGTAGGGTGCAGCTCAGACACCCGGGACACAAACAAAGGGAGGAGGGACGGAGGGGTGTGGGGACCCTGTTTAGGCTCCAGGATGGATCTGGGGGCTGAGGTGACGGGAATGAGGGTCCCAAAGATGTAAACATCTTGTTCTGGGGACTTGGCTAGTGTGGAGGCTGCTTTGAGAAGTTAATATTCAGTGTGTTCTTGGGGGAAAAATGCAGCTATTTCCTGGCCAGACAGAGGTGGCGGAACAGCTTGGAATCCTCACATACCCAGAAACAGGTGCAATCATAAATCGCTGTTTGTTTTTCTTTGATAAAAACAGCCCGTCTGAGGAGAAAGTGGGTTCCCAGACTGGAGTGGCCGGTGTGAGGAGTGCTTTGCCAAGGGGACCGTGGCGGGGGTGGGTTTCTGGAGTGTCTGCCTTCCCCACCGTGGCTCGTCTGTCTTCAGTGGAAAACAAGCCTGGCCCCCTGCACCCAGAGCCTGGGGTCCTAGTACCTGCTCCCCTAGAGGAACCGGGTGAGGTACTTGCTGAGCAGAGGGCCCCGCCCACCTGTGCCTTGCTGCCTGCCCCCAGCCTCCCTGTGTCCCCCAGCAGAGTCCAGTGGCGGAGGGAAGCCGTGCGTGGGGGCGCATGAGTGCTCAGAACGGGGGGCCGTGGCCTCTGACCTACCTGCTTAGACCCTGGGGCTGGGCCGGGAGAGGGGGCTGAGGTGGGCCTGGAGCTCCTGATGCCTGGACGGCTGGCACGATGGCCAGGCTCAGGCCAGGGTCCTCTTGCCCTCTTGGGAGGCCCGCTGAGGTGCACCCCACCCAGTGCCCTCGAGGGGAGGTTCACTCTGGGCCTGGGGGCTGGTTTTGGTAAGCTCGACATGCCCATACCAGGGGTTGCTTGCTCCAGAAGGTAGCCCAGTGGCAAAGTTCCAAGTGCTTCCATACATGTGAAACCCTGGGGGCCACGATCTTTGTTCCCATTTTATAGAGGGCAAAGTGGAGGCTCTCTGCCCCCATGTCCCAAGGATCGATCTCTCTCTTTTTCTCTCTCACCCTCTGTGGTCCTGGCCTCCTGGAGCGATAGGTGCCTCGTGGAGCAGACCCTGCCCCGTGGCTGGGGCTGCTCATGCCTGAGGTCCTTTCCTCTACCTCTTCTCTCCTTAGGAAACCTCCCAGGCCTGGCCCCAAACTTGGCCTGGCTCCCACCCCACCTCTGAGCTCACACCTGGCCGTCCACATTCACACCTGAGGCTGCATCCCACTTCCCGCGGCCGCCGGGCACCCAGCACCCTTTGCACCGCGGGTTAACCGTTAATGTAGCCCAGTGGCTACGGACGGGTCTGGGCAAGCCGTGGGGCCAGCTCACCTGTGGGGTGGCCGGTCCCACTTGTCTGGGGTCCTCTGGCTTCTGGACTCCAGGCCTCTGCACAGGAACTCCCCCCTCACCGCCTCCCCTCCCCACTGTCCCCAGGCTGGGGGCTTCTGCTCTCCACGAGGGATCCCCTCACCCCTGCCAACTCCCTGATGCCTCCACACGCTTGGGGTGTGACCTGTGTGGACCCTGCTCCCTTTCTGCTTCAGTTTCTCCAGGCAAATGGGGTGGAATGGATATCCCTGGGGGCTGTTTCCAGGACCGCACCCCAGTGTTGGCACAGATGGGAGCATCTGCCATGTGCCCAGATCTGCGGGGTCCAGGGCAAGTGGGAAGATGGTGGTCCCGCCCCTGCTGGGGACTGAGCTCAGGCCTGGGCACTTGCTGGGGGGAGCCCACTGGGGCTGCAGAGAGGGTCTGGGAGGAATGCTCCTAGTATTCTGTATTTTCTTCGTGAGCTGGGATGAAATGAGGCCACCCTGGCCACGCTCACTGTGTGTATGCAGTGTCCTCGGACGCCAGGTGTGGGCGTAATGTGTGTGTGCGTGGAGCTGTGTTCTTGGGACAGAACACGTGCGTGCACGTGTGTATATGTATGGCGGGTGGTGCTGTGTTCCCACGACAGGGCGTGCGCATGCCCTGCTGTGTGTGTGTGTGTGTAGTTTGTAGGACAGGACATGTGCGTGCACTGCGTGTGCATGTGTGGAGCGTGGAGCGGCGTTCCCACGACACAAGGAGCTGGTTTCCCCAGGCCTGAGCTGGGGTCCTTAGGAACTTGATTTCTAGGCTGCCTGGGCTTGTGCCCACGGGCTGGGCCCGGCCATTTCCTCCCGACAGATCCCGGGAGAGGTGCAGAGGCAGGTCCGCCACGCTGTGGTTCTGTGCCCAGGTAATTTGGGCCGACAAAGGAGGAGGCCCGGTTGGAGGAACCACTGGCTCAGTTCTAGACCCTTCCCACCCCCGGCCTCCTGGGATGACGCCCCGGGGTCCTTGCCCATGTTTCTGAGAAGGCTGGGGTTCCCTAGGCCAAGGTCAGCTGTAGCTGGGGGGCCCCGGGAAGGCCTCCAGCCTGGGACTGAGGCCGTGAGGTGGCTCCATGTCTGTGGAGATGGGGGTGAGGCCTGGCGCTTGTGGGGTCCTCATCTGCGGTCCACAGACCAGAATCCACGTCCAGACCCTGACAGCCTTCTTGTGGGCCCTTGGGCCTGCTCTCCTTCCTCCTGGGACCTCAGCAGGACAGGCGGGAAGGAAGCTGAGGCCGGGGCCACAGACCACAGGCCACGTGCAGCAGCCCCTTTCCGTGGCCGTGGGTTTTTGTCCCTTTACTAATCAAGCATGCGTTTGGAGGTTTTGTTGCCTCAGATGCCCCTAAGACCTGGGAGCGAACACCTTCCGTCCCCTGCCCTGCTCAGAGCTCTTACCTCGAGCGCCTCATGCAGGCCTCCTCCCCGCTCTCGCGAGCGAGCCTTCGGGTTCCAGTTAACGTGGGCCAAACCACAAATGCCGAAGGTTACTTTCCCATCTGGCGCTCCTGCCTTTCTGCAGGGAGGAGGTTAGAGGTCGGAGGTCAGAGGGCGGCCTGCCGGCATTGCCCTCCTGGCCTGGGTGGGGCCGAGCACGTACCCGTTCCCGCTGACGCGTGCGAGCCGTGGCCGAGGTGTTCACGCCGGGGCTGTTGTCTCGGGCAGGTGGCCAAGGTGGAGTACATCAGGAAGAAGCCAAAGTTAAAAGAAGTGCAGGTGCGGCTGGAGGAGCATCTGGAATGCACGTGCACAGCCAGCGGTCTGAACCCGGACCACCGGGAGGAGGAGACGGGTAAGCCCCGCCTCGGCCGCTGTCGCGCTCCTCGCCCTCGCCCTCAGCTCACTTCACAGGGAGTCCTCGGGGCTCGGCGGGCACTAGGGTCCGGTGCTGCCGCCAGCCCGGACCGCGAGCCCAGGCGGCCTGCTGGGGGACGCTGGACGTCCCCACCCTGGTTGGGGCATCGGGGGCCCGGGAGCCATGAGGCCGAGGGAGGCCCGACCCCGAGTAGGTGGCTCCTGGGGGCCTCTCGGCCTCCCCCTTGTCCCGTCAGACTTCGCCCCGAGGCAGCGTGGCGCTGTGACCCGCTGCGTTGGGCCGGCTCAAGGGCACCAGGAAGTGTCTCTGTGCCAAAGCTAATTGAGTTTTCTTCCAGAAAGACAAACACTTCAGCTATTTATTGCCTCAGGTCCGCAGCCCTAACCCTTAGGCCCGCTCACCCTCCTGCCCTTCTGTTAACAGGAAGGCGTAGGGAGTCAGGTAAAAAACGGAAAAGAAAAAGGTTAAAACCCACCTAACGCAGCCAACCAGGTAGGAGCTGTGTGCGGATGTGCCTCGGTCCTGTGGGTGGGAGGTGCACCGGCTGATCACACGGCGAATCCCTCCCGTGGCGGCGAGCTCGCGGCTCTGATTGATCGGCCCTGATCGGCCTGCAAGCTTCCGGTGTCTGGCTGGGCTGTGGGTCTGCTCGCTCGCGTCCCCTGCTGCTCCAGAGTCCCCGCTCTGGCTTGGGTCTCTTGCGTTGATTGGGGAGGCCCCGGCGTCACAGGGCTGGAGTGATTTGGGTTCCTGAACAGCAGTGGGGTAGCTCTGATGTTTATTAGCTGGGATCACCTTGGGCAGGTTACCCGTCCCATTTGACAGATGAAAGACTGAGGCTTACAGGGATGATAGGTAAGGGAATTGAAGACTGCGTGGATCCTATCTGAAAATGTTTTATAGACGTGCAGGGCTGTTGGCTACTGTGTTGGAAAGTGGCTTCTGGCAACACACCCAAACCAACAAGGGCTGAGCTGCGGTAGACGTTCAGGAGCAGGCGTCGCCTCCTCCAGGCCTCATCAGGGACCCTCTCCCACGCGGGACTGGGGCCGTCTATCCTCAGAGTTGCTTCCTGGCTCGGTGTGGCTGCTGAAGCTCCAGAAATCACATCTACACTCCAGGTTGGAAGAGTAATGTTGGGAGAGGGGCAAAAGAACCCTCTTAGAGAAGTCCCACCCAGTGACTTCTGCTCTGATACACTGGCCGTCCTTCAGCTGCAAGAGGACCTGGGCAGCGTAGTTTGTAGAGAGGTATACTGCTTCCCAGAGGAAAATGGGATTTGGGCAACCACAGTCATCATGGAGGCAGTTTCCAGCCTTCCTGCTCCTTGTTGTTGACCTGTCTGCTCTGGAGAGCCTAGTACTTGCCTCTGGCCACGTGTGAACCCATGGCATCCCAAATGGGTGGTTGTAGGAAAAGTTCTTGGAGCTGGTGTCTCAGAGCCCAGGTGCTGGTTCCGTGACTGCAGAGAGCTGCCAGGTCAGCAGTGTCGAGGCCGGCGGGTCTGGTCCATTCTTAGAATCATCTGGGGAGGAAAGGATCCACTAGGGTGGGTTCCTGAAGCAGCCTCAAAACAATTTCTTGCCTGTGATTTTTGCTTTCCCCAAGGGTGTGGCTCTGGGGGTAGTTTTGTGCCGGCTTGTGCATCCAGTCTGTACACCGTCGATTGGGCTCTGGCCTCCATGGGCCAGCCGATGACAGAGATGCCAAGTGAGAGGCAAGTGGCCTCCCTGCTAGCTTGTGGGTAGTACCGGTGTTGGGACAAGCAGTGAACAGGTAATGTGGATGGGGAAGAGCTGCTCTTAGCTCAGAGCTCAGTGTAGATCTGCTCGCCTGTCTGCCTGGTGGTGTCCATCCTCAGGGTTGTCTCATGGCCCAGGATGGCTGCCAGAGCTCCAGAAATCACATCAAGCCCTCTGCTGGCGGTGAGGGGGAGGAGGAACATGAGGAAAAAGACAAAAAAATAACCATTCTGGGCCTCAGTTTCCCTCATCTGTACAATGGGAGAATGGGGCTTGTTCTAAGGAATGTTCTGTGAGATCCCAAGAGCCTAGTCCCAGTTCTGGTCAGGAGGTTACAGAAAGGGTACTGAGGCATATTTGATTTGAAAAATGCCACAAACCCCTCAAATCCTGAGGTTTGTCCCGGCGTGTGAGTGTGTCCCCCTGATTGGGTGAAGTGTCTCCCTGTGGTCCCCGTCCACACTGCAGCGCGCATGCTCGGTCCCTCGTCAGTGTCTGTTTCTCTCCCCTCTCCTTGCAGATGTGAGGTGAGGATAAGCCAGCAGCCCTTTTCCGGGACACGGATGTACATGGCGTGTTACATTCCTGAACCTACTATGTACGGTGCTCATTGACAGCGTGCGGTCTTTGTTCTCCTCCGTGAAAAACCGTCTCCGTGCACACTCTGGAGAACAAAGAGACAGTATACATTTGTTTAATGTGACATCAAAGCAAGTATTGTAGCACTCGGTGAAACAATAAGAAGCTTCCTTGTCAAAAAAAGAGAGAGAGAGAGAGAGAGCAAAGAGAACCACAAAACATGACAAATAAAACGGACTCAAAAATATCTAAACAGTTGTTGGAATGGAGGGACACCCCCGTGGGATGGAAGCGATGTGCCTCGGCGGACCGGATTTCTGTCCAGGGTTACAGGTGCTTCTGCCAGGGACACAGCCTGCTTTCTGGAGGACTCCGGGCGGGGGCCGAGGGCCCTGAGGGCACGTGGGAGCAGGGATATCTCAGAACCACCACGGGACTTAGAAACACATCTCCTTGCCGTAGTTGTTTAAGTCTATACAGAAACCTTCCCGAGAGCCTTAAGTGGATTTTTTTTTTTACACCATAAAGTGATTATTAAGCTTTCCTTTTTACTCTTTGGCTAGCTTTTTTTTTTTTTTTTTTTTAATTATCTCTTGGATGACATTTACACCGATAACACCAGGCTGCTGTAAGTCAGGACAGTGGGACCGTATTTCCCCTTGCAGGATGCAAACAAATGAGATGTATTAAAATAAACATGGTATATCCACCTATGCATCACTTCCTAAATGTTTCTGGCTTTACGTGTTTCTCCCCTGCCCCATTTTATCTTACTTTTTAATTTAAGCCATTTCGAGAGAACTATGCGTGAGCCAATCGAGTCCGTCCCAGGCCTGCCGCTCCCAGTCCTCGCCGCAGCGAGGTGGCCCTGTGCCAGTGTTTGGACAGAATCTAAATTCTTTATTTTTGGTAAGATGTTACGCTTTACATGTATTCAACAGAAATGTGTGTGTGTTGTGTTTTTGTTTTTGTTTTGTAAAGGTGAAGTTTGTATTTTTATCTAATATTACCAGTTTTGTATACCTGAGAGCCTGCTATGTTTTTTCTTTGAACCAAAAGGAAAAAGAAAAACCCACCAACAAAACCCATACACGTGAAAAGTGCTTTGTGGTCACATTTTTCTAGTTGCGTAACTGAGTCTAGACCCTGTCTCCTGTCACGGGGCCCGTCGCTCGGAGGTGCCCCGGGCCGCCCCACCACGAGAGCCTGAGCAGCGAGGCCTGCCCTTGGGATTCCGGGACTTGATGGGCCCACAGCGCCATCCTGCCCGGGTGTGTGGCCTCTTGGAGACGGCGGCCACGCGCCCAGCCGAGCAGCCAAGCAGACGATGGGCTTCATCCGGAAGTGAGTTGACTTCGGCGTCCGCGGGCTGAGCCAGTGAAGGCCGGCCGCCCCGTGTCGCCCGTGGCCCGCTCTCCCTGCTCCGAGCAGAGAGGCCGTGTGACTGTCACGATCCCCTTGGTGCCTGTGGGGTCTCTGGAGCGAAAGCGAGCGTCTCTGGTGTTCGCGTGTTCATGGGAGAGTTTTTATAAAGGCATTTCTTCAGCAGCACATCTTCACGGTGTGGTTTTTGGTCCGCAGTTCATGGGACGGGAGGTGGGGGGTAGGGGCTCGCGGGCGCAGGGGCCACGTCCCCTGGCTCGCGCTCCGCCGTGGGTGGTGGCCGTGGAGGCTCCTCCCAGTCCCCCCGCCCCGTGCCGGGCATCTCGCGGCCACGCTGCTCACGACACTGGGCCCTGGAGACGTGTCTGATGGTAGGTGGACAGCGTGTGATTTATGTGTTATGTTTCCCTGAGATGCTGAGGGGACCTCCCTGTTTTTTTTCTTTGCCCCAGCTGGCTGATGGAGGACCTGTTTGTCCGTTAGGGCGCTGGAGCAGAGAAGACTTCGTGCGCTTCTGGGGAGGGGGCGGTGCGGGAAGAGGGCCCAGAGCCCCGGGGGCGGGGACGGGGGTGGGGGCTGGCAGCGGCGGCGGGAACTTGCGTGTGCCTGTCGCCCCGGCCGGGTCCTGTGCTGCTGGGTGGAGCCGGGGCGGGCAGGGTGGCATCCACGCCCAGCCAGGAAGGGGCTGCCGCCCGGCGGAGCCTACAGTCTGTGGCTGGATTGTTTCTGGATTGCAGGCTCTGTTGCGGCTTTGCCCTGCATTCCTGGCATTTCTGCTCCTGCCTGGACCCCTCCCGGCCTGTCACCCTGGGCTGCACCTGGGTGCGCCCGAGAAGTCACTGTCGGCTGGGGGCTGGTCCCTTGCACTCTTGAAGGCCCTGTGCCCTTGAGCCACGGGCTTCTGCACCTCCGTGTGTGCATCTGCATGGTGGGGACGGTAGCTCGGCATACAGCAAGGGTTCTGTATTATGCGCACAGGGACCCCAGCACAGACCTCGGGGTCTTCGGCTTCCCTGTGCAAAAGCACGTCACACCCGCCCTCGGCATACCCTCTTTTTTGTGTGTCTGGTCCCAGTGTTGCAGAGGAACAAAGCCCTGGGGTGGTGGCTCTTTCACGGGTGCACCTGCCTGGAGACCCGCAGTTGCCTGGTCACACCCATCCTTGTCCTGTGTCAGGGGGTCCCGCCAGGTGCCGGTGGACTAGGTGCCTCTCCACCTTGCTCAGAGCAGCTCCCGCTCCACACCCGGACTTGGTGTCCTGGTCTGTGAAGTGGGTGTGCCTGGCTGGGGAGTGGCTGTCCCTGGTGTGTCCCATGTGCTGCGCTCCAGCCTGGGCCGGGCTCAGCCACCTCTGGGGAGAGGCCTGTCGTGGGCACCTCCCACCTTCTGGGGATGGGAACGAAGGACAGGGCACTGTGCCCTTGGCATGCCCTTGACCCTCGGGGGGATCCTGAGCAGAGGAGCAGAGGAGGGGGCACATTTTGCTCAGCAGGGGAGGGGGCAGCAGGTAGCGTTCTGCCAGGGGCCAGGGGGCCGCCCTGCCTCCCTGGCTTTAGTCTCACCAGGCTGGAGACACTGCGCAGTGCTGGGGCCTTGGCTGGTGCGGTGAGTGCCCCGTGTCAGGACGCGGTCTGCCTCCAGAGCTGCCACTGTGGAACCGGGTCAGCAGCGGCTGCCACCTGGGCCCCCAGGGAGGGCAGCATGCTCCAGGTCAGAGGAGGAGGAAGCCGCCCCCTTCCCTTGGGCTCCGACCGGTCACCAGAGCAGATACTCCCTGGGCATGCCCTGCGTGCGCGGCTGTCTGCAGAGCTGAGCCGGGGTTCTGGTAGTGAGGCAGGGCTGACACGGTGTTCTGCGGGTTCCACGTGCACCACACAGGGATTGGACCGTTCTCTCTCTTACTCCAGCATCACTGACTGAGCTCCCTATGCTGTGCTCCTCATCCCCGGACCTCTTTGTTCTGTAACCCCCTTCCACCATTTCGCCCGCCCCCCACCCCACCCCCAGCAGCGCCGAGTTCTATCTCCTCCCTGTCCCTGCTGCCGACACGTCACACACAACACAGGCTGGCCCACCTTTCATGCCAGGTGCTCCCAGCCGAGCTGAAGCTCCAGGGTGGAAGGCTCTCCTCCACCTGCTTTGCTTCACCTGGAGTGGAGCCGAGTCGCCTGGTCCCGGGGTTGTGGGGACTGTGGTAACAGTGCTGTCTGTACCAGGGCCTGTGACCTCCTCGTGCAGATGGAGACAGAGGCTCCGACGCTCAGGCGTCCCCCGAGGCAGCAGCTGGAGGTGGGGCTTGAGTCTGGCCCCCTCCCCGCTCACGTCCGCTTGGGCTCCTGGCCGCAGCTCCCCTGGGAAGCCTGCTGTTGTCCCCATCTAGCCCCCACCAGCTGCATCCCAGGTGGGTCCCAAATGACCCCCGTCCTGGGCTCCGGGGACCAGGGCCTGGCAGGGCTGTGGTGGGCGCCCCAGGCCCTGCCTGCGAAGCCCTCTGGGGGGGAGGCAGCAGGGTGATGCATGTGGGTCTGCATCCTGCCTGCCGTGTGGCCCATGTTATAGAGGCACAGACAGACTTGGCGTTTCCCCGTGTGGCTGGGATGGGTCTGCATTAACTGAGCGTTGCATTAAAAATTCAGTTAGCCTCAGTGCCTCGATGCTGTGATAGTTCATTTTTGGCAGTGACATAAAGTGATTTTTTTTACTTCAATTAACAGTTCAGGTGGAACAGGGGCAGGCAGTACCTGGTGGCTGAGTGGCTGGCAGCCTCGATGGGACCCCTGGGCCTTGGCCAGGCTCTGGGGCCAGTTGCACTCCCAGGTGATGGTAGGTGGCCGGCCATGTGACCTCAGAGCTGTGGGGCTGGGAAGTTGTGTGCTGGGTCTCGCCTTCAGCCCGGATTCCCCAGGGCAGAGCCTGAGAAGGGCTGCTGGACAGATAGTTCCTTGGAGAGGAGATCCAAGGATGAGGCAGGGAGCAGGGAGCCTTGGGCACCACCCGCTCCCGCCTCTGGGCTCCGTCCCGTGGGACCCTGAGGGGCCTTGCAAAATGCCTCTCGGAACTGTTACCAAGGCGAATGTGGACGCGTTTGTCCACCGCGGTTGTGCACGGTTGTGCGCGTGTGAGTGCTCGGTTCTCCAGGGTCCCTCCTGGTACCGGAGGAGGCAGGCAGGGGGCCCGAGGGTGCTGTCGGGCTGCCTCTGCTGGGGGGGGCGGGGAACGCCTGCATGGGCCTGAGTGGGTGGGCCGGGAGGAGCCAGTGTTTCTGGGGCTGGGGCTCCATGGGCAGGCATCCCTGGGGCCCAGGAACTGAAGCAGAGTGCGAGCCCTGAGCCCATCCTGGCCGAGGAGGGCTCTTTATAAAGAAGTCTGTCTTGGACCCTTTGCGTCCACTTGTTGGGGGCAGCCGAGGGTGGGGTGTGAGAATGTGGCTCTATTGGACTCTTCTGTGCCCTGGACCACCCGGTAGTGTGACCTTGGGTATCTCATATGACCTTGGATGACCTTGCCATGTGACTCTGGGTGTCCTCACTGTGTGACCTTGGTAGGTCCCTCCTCGCTCTGGGAAACCATTGCTGGACAGCTGTGCTGGTGTACGCAAAGGGCTTGGCCCCGAGCAGGCCCTCGGGTTGGAGTCCCCGGTCCTTGCAACACAAAGGAGGAGTAGGGGTGGAGCTGCTGTCCAGGCCAGGGGAGCGTGAATAGGAGGGTGCGCAGACCCCAAAACGGTCTATCAGACCCACCCGTCCACCCACGCGAGCGGCTTCTCGAACAGGGACGGCAGAGTGTACGAACTCACACACCCGTCCGTCTTCTTCGCCAAGCTGCGAGCACAGAGCGTGTGGAGGAGGTGCAGGGTGGGCCAAGTGGCCCATAGGTGAGAGGGCCTGGAAGCTTCTCTGCCCACTCCTCCCACACCGGACCATCTTGCCCTGTTCACACCTTCAGCTGAAGCGACTGCCTGGGTCCCGGTCTGTCTTCTCACCACCTGGGGACTCTCAGAGGCAGGACTGGGGGTCTGGGTCTTTTCTGGGTTCATGAAGGGAGGCCTGGGGGCCCCTGGGGTCCTTCATCTCCCATTGTCCTGGCTGCACCAAAGCAGGAGGCCCTGGATTCGCCCTGGGGTGGGGGCCGGCACCCAGCCTGGCCTCGGAGGTGACAGCGGTGAACAGGACCTGGCCTGTCACCCCCTGGTGCCCAGCCCCTGGGTGGGGGCAGCTGGACTCCACCCCCATTCCCTGCAGGGCACTGGGACGCAAAGCGTGTGGTTTCTACAGAATAAAACGGTGACTGTTTCCAACCAGGCCCTTGAGCCGCCAAAAAATGTGGAGTATTCGCTATCTGGCCCCTGGCCTGCCGATCAGTGGGCAGCGTTCCTGGGAAGACTGCCCCGCCATGCACCAGACACCAGTCCCTGCTGGGACGGCAGCCTGAGGCCCCTGCCTGGCGCACCCTGGGGGATGAAGCAACCCCCCACCCCCTGCAGCCCTCTGGCTCCCACTGGGGCTCCACCAGGGGCTATACTGCCCAGAAGGCCCTCTGTGGTTCCGATGTGCAGGAAGACAGACAGACAGACATAAATACTTCTTTCTCCTCTGAGTTTCTCCTCGACAGTCCTCAGGTGGGGTCCCACTGCAGGCTTCAGGTTTGGGCGGGGTTGGGGGGGTAAGCTGCCAGCAGACAGCTCCACTGGGGGCTACATCCCTCCCCAGGGGGGTCGGCCCCAGCCTTTGGCCACAGAACATGGGCCATGAGTCCCCATCACCTTACCTGGGGGACTCTAGGCTTGTAGGAGTACCTCCCAGACTACACGTCATCCTAACTGTCAAGGACAAGGCATCCGGAGCGCACGACTGAGTGCAGCCAGCCTTGGACAGTTTCCCCAAACCCCTGTGCTTGTCACCACTCTGGGCTCTGGGCTGGCTGTGCCCTTTGCAGAGGGTGCCCATTGGAGGGCCTGGGCGGGGCGCCCCATTCTGACTTTTCCTGCTGCTCCTGAGATGCCTGCTGGTGTCTCGGGCTGAGCATGGGCCTGGGTGGGCATCTTCCTCTGTCAGCCCGGGGGTGGGGGGCATGCCAGGGGGCAACAGCACCTTCTCCAGGTGCCTGAGGGGGTCCTCCTTTGGGGCTGACTGGGGACAGGCGCTGGGACCCTGGCCTTTTTGTCCAGCTGCCCCTGGGGTCCTTCCCGGTCCCTGCTCCGCCCCACTGGCCTCAGAGAGCAGGCAGCTGTCCCCGTCCCATCCCCCGGTGCCCGCCGTCAGGGGCCCCAGGTCTCCTTGGGTCCCCAGACAGAGACCGTGAGCCTTTCCCTACAGCTGCATTTTTGGCGAGAAAGAGGCCTCTGCAGACTTGCTGGACCTGTGCTCCCAGAGAGGCCGCTGCCACCTGGAACAGGAGGCTCTTTCTTGCCTGGTGCCAAGACCCCGGGTCCCTGGCTCAGCCCCGTAGTGCCTGCTGTGAGCTCTGCCCGGCCCCGGGGCCACTTTCCCACCCCGTGCTGGTCCAGGGCCCTCCACCCTGTCCTCCAGCACAGCCTGGCAGCGCCAACACCCCCTGCCTCTCCCCCCAGCACAGCACCCGCTCAGACGTCCTCCAGGGCCAGCAAGCCCCAAATTCTAGACAGCCAGAGGCTGTGGCTGTGTCGCCAGGTTTCCAGAAGCTCTTCCTTCCTCCCTCCCTCCCTTCCTTCCTTCCTTCCTTCCTTCCTTCCTTCCTTCCTTCCTTCCTTTCTTCCTCCCTCCCTCCCTCCCTCCCTCCCTCCCTTCCTTCATCCTTGTCTCAGAGAGGGCGCACACCAGGGGGGTTCCTAGAGGGGGTCAGGGGCTGCACACAGGGCTGCCCCCTCTCTGGGCCTCGGTCGCCTCACCTGTGGCCTGAGACCATAGTACACCAGAGTTGCCCAAAATTTGTGTGCATAGGTTGTTTTTAGGAGATGCAGTGGTAAAGATTTATAACCATGTTTTCTAAGAGTTTATAGTTTTAGCTCTTACATTTAGGTCTTTGACCCATTCTGAATTAATTCTTGCATATGGTGTGAGGCAGGGGTCTACTTTATTGTTTTGCACATGGATGTCCAGTTGTCCATTTGTTGAAAGACTATTTTCCTCCCATTGAATTGACTTGACACCCTTCTTGGAAATCAGTTGACCGTGAATGTAAGGGCTTATTTCTGGACTCTCGATACGTGCCAAGGATTCGTCCCTCCTTGTGGCAGCACCGCATCATCAACATTACTGTAGGTTGTAGTAAGGCTGACATCGGGAAGTGTGAGTCTGCCAACCTTATTCTTGGTCAACACTGTTTTGGCTATTATAGGTCCACTGTCTTTCCATTTGAATTTCAGGATCAGCTTGTCAATTTCTGTAGAAAATGCAGCAGGCAGTTTGATGGGGCTTGAATCTAAGGATCAGTTTGGGGAGTTTGCCACTGTAATATTGCGTCTTCAATTTCTTTCAGTGATATTTTTGTAATTTTTAACATGCAAATCTCACAATTCTTTGGTGAAATTTTTTCCAAGTATTTTAGTCTTTTCAATGCTATTGTAAATGGAATTGTTTTCTTAATTTAATTTTCAGATTGTTTATTGCTAGGGCATACTGATCAATATACAATTGGTTTTATGTATTGATCCTGTATTCTGCAACCTTCCTGACTCGTTTATCAGTTCTGCTGTGTGTGTGTGTGTTTGTGTTTGGATTCCTTAGGATTTTCTACGTACAAGACCATGTCATCTTCAGATAGGAGTAGCTTACTTCTTCCTTCTTAATCTGGTGTGTTTTTTCGTGTGTGTGTGTGTGTGTGTGTGTGTGTTTAATTGCCCTGGCTGGAACGTCCAGTACAGCATTGAGTAGAGGTGGGGAGAGCACACAGTGTTGTCTTCCTCCTGGTCTTGGGGAGTAAGTTTTAAGTCTTTCACTATGAAATATGGTGCTTGCTGTGTCAACGCCCTTTATCCAGTGAGCAAGTTCCCTTCTGTTTCTACTTTGCTGAGTGGTTTTTTTGTTTGTTTGTTTGTTTTTTTAATCACAAAACAGTATTGGGTTGTGGTCAAATGTTTTTTCTGCAGTTGAGGTGATCATGTTATTTTTCCTTATTCCTTTAATATAGTATATATATTATATGGTTCTTGTTTGTTAAACCAACCTTGCATTCCTTGGATGAACCCCAGCTGGTCATGGGGTATAATCACTTTTTTGTGTGTGTTGGTGGATTTGGTCTGCTAATATTTCCTGGAAGATTTTTATGTTTGTATGTGAAGGATAGTGGTCCATGGTCTTCTTTTCTTGTGATAACTTGGTTTTGGTATCAACATATAAAAATGATTCCATGAGAATGAATTCCTTCCTTTTCTGTTTTTGGAAGAGTTTGTGAAGCCATGGTGTTAATTCTTTTTTAAAATTTTTGGTAGAATTCACCCAAGAAGCCTGGCCTTGTCTCTGTAGGAAGTTTTTCTTTTTCTTTCTTTCTTTCTTTCTTTTTTTAATGAATTCATTCTCTCTGCTCATTATGGATCTTCATTTTTCTTGGAGTCCTTTCTTTTTGAGTCAGTTTCCATAGCTTGTAGGTTTCTGGGAATCTATCCATTTCATCCAGGTGATCTAATTTCTTGGTGTACAATTGTTGAGAGTATTCCCTTATAATTCTTTTTATTTCTGTAAAGTTAGTAGTAATGTTTCCTTTTTTCATTCCTGATTTTAGTAATTTGAGTTCTCTCTCTGTGTGAGTAAAGCTAAAGTTTCGACAGTTTTGTTGCTCTTTTCAGAGATTCGACTTTTGGCTTTGTTAATATTCCCTATTGTTTCTCATCTCTATGTTGTTTCCCTCTGATCTTTGTTATTTCATTCCCCTGCTTGCTTTGGGTTGAGTTTGCTGTTCCTGTTCCAGTTTCTTAAATAGAAGAGTAAGTTACTGATTTGAGATCTTTCTTTTGTTACAAAATAGGAGTTTGCTGTTATGGATTTCCCTCCAAGCATGGCTTTAGATGCACACCACGAGTTTTGGTGTGTGTGTTCTCATTTCCAGTTTTGCTTGAGTACTCCTTGTACTTCCGTGTTTCTTTCCACTTGTGAAGAGTACCTTCCCAGTTATTAAATATTCTTCAAAACCATGATTTCTTCTGGCTCCCTAGGAGCACACCTGGCTCTAGCCACCACCCGATGATGTCCCTCTGGGGCCATGGAGGTGCCCCCCCCCCCCCCCCCCCCCCCCCCCCCCCCGGGGGGCCCGGGGGGTCCCCCCCCCCCCCCCCCGTCTCCTGTTCCCTGTGGGATCTGGCTGAGTTCCTCAGCATGCAGTGTTTCTAGAAATGGAAGCACAGTTAAAGGCCCTTGTCACATCCTGCCCCACCCCCCGTAGTGGGCATCTGTGCCCTGGCCTGGCCGTGTGCAGTACCCCAGTGTGCAGTGTGGCCTGCACGAACACGTGGAGACAGAGCCCTCCTGCACAGAAGGCAAGTGCCAGGGCCATGTGGCTAGCACTGGTGAGATGCCAAGTGAGTGTGGCACCGAGGGGGCATGGCCATTAGAACGGCCTCCCGCTTGGCCTTGAGAGGCAGGGAGCAGTCCTGGCCGACCTCAACCGTGATGGCACACAGCCTCAAAAGCCTTCTGTGTTTGAATAAATAAAGTGTCACCTTCATGAGGAGGCAGAGCCCCAGGCTGAGAGGAGGTCTGGGGAAGCTGCGGTGCAGTGCCCAGGCTCGGCTGCGTAACCCCGGGAAAGGCCTCCTCTCTCTGGGCCTCAGCCCCTGGGTCCTGAGAGGGTTGTCCTGGGGATTATCGGGGCTGTGTTTTGCAGAATACTTGCAGGTTAAGGAGAGTTTTTTCAGGACTTCACATCTCCCTCCTTCTTCCCTCCCCTCCTCCCGCCCTCCCCTCCTCCCTCCTTCCTCCCTCCCCTCCTCCCTCCTCCTTCTCCTTCCCTCTCCCTCCTCCTTCCCTCTCCCTCCTCCCTCCCCCTCCTGTCTCCTTCCTCTCCCTCCCTCCCTCTTCCTCCTCCTCCCCTCCTCCTCCCTCCCCCTCCTCCCCCCTCCTCCCCCTCCTCCTCCTTCCCCCCTCCTCCCCCTCCTCCTCCTTGTCCCTACTTCCATCTCCTCCCTCCTTCCCCCTTCTCCCCTCCTCCCTCCCCCTCCTATCTCCTCCCTGTCCTCCCTCCCCCATCTCCTCCCTGTCCCTCCCTCCTCCTCCTCTTCCCCCTCCTCCCCCTCCTCCCCTTTCCATCTACCTCCTCCCCCCTCCCTCCTCCCTCACTCCCTCTCATCCCCTCCCCTTTCCCTTCCTCCTCCTTCATCTGTTTGGAAGCCACCTTTCTTGGGGTTAGAGCTACCTTGGGAAGACCCTGGGGACTGGAGCTGCCCCCCTCCCAGACAGAGCCTCAGGCAGCAGCCCCAGCTCCTGCATTATGGGGGGGGCTCTGCGCAAGGCATGGGGCTGGGGCCGTGGGCAGAGGACTCTGTTTACCTAATGCCGGGTGTGGGGGGGTTGGCAAACAGCCTTTGGCTGCAGGCCTGCTGTGTCTGTCTGCCTGGGTGGCGGCTAGAGGCCCCTCAGCCCTGCATACCTTCCTCCCCGGCTCTGCTCCCGCCTCCCCCACCTCCTTAAACACCGACCTTTGGTGACCCTGAACACAGGAAATCCCGAAAGCTAACTTCCATGGGGCTGGTGGGAAGTGAGCTTGTGTGCGTGTGTGTGGGGGGGGTGCCCTTAGAAGGCACACCCGCTCACACCTTCTCTGGCCCCAAGCTCCCAGGGAAACACCTGAGCAGACTCTGGGAGGCTGAGGAATATGCCAAGAATCCTAGGGTGAGCCACCCGGAGCTCTAGGGCCAGAGAGGGAGAGTGTGACTGAGGACACACAGCAACACTGTAGGCTCTTCCCGGGGCCTGGGGGACACCCCCCGGGAGCCCTCCGATCTCCGGGTCCTCCAGACCGTGCCCTGAGCACACGCACTGGATTTCCCGTCAGGTCCTGCGGGTTCCAGCCCATGACCAGGAGGAAGAGGGAGGCCTGACTGGGGACAGCGGAGGGACAGACCCCACTTTCGGAGGCGGGCTGGGCTGCCATGCCAAATTCATAACAGCCCGAAAAACACCCTCCGGAAAAAAGCAGCCCGAATCATCATCTCATGTGCTTAAAAAATTCTGGCATTTTCCCCCTCAAAATCTGTCCTAGTTATGCTTGAGATCTCCTGACCCCAGAATACTTTTATTTATGACAGAAAATTCATCTCTATGGCAACGCCTTCGGAAGCCGCAGCCTGGAGATGGTAGCTCTCTGAGCAATGAAGACAATAAATGGATTTTTCACAAAAAACAGCAAGAGTAACTCCAGCGTGAAGGGCATCCTAGGGAGGGGGTAGGAGGGAGGGGCCTGGGGGGGGCTCAAAGCCCACCACGTTGTGGGTTGGGGGAGGACGCCCCACAGTGATCTCTGTTCTGGCTTTTAGAGAGCAGCCAGCGCTTACCCTGCGTCCCACAACATGACCTAACTCAGGGCAGCAGCGGGGGCCCTGGCAAACAGCCTTCCCCAGGCACTGCAGGGCTCTCCCCACGCGGACCCTGACCCTCCCAGCACCCGCCCAGTAACACCTGTATCTTCTCTTCCTCGCCTGGGAGATGGGCACAGGGCGTACAAGAGCTCCACTTGTCCTGGCCCTTAGGAACCCAAGGCTGCAAACCCTTCTCTGTGCTGTGCTGCAGGGCAGCCCACATTCCACAGTGGGAGGCAAGCATCGGTCAGTTCTGGTGGAAAGACAGCTTCTCTTTTCAGGACCCGGCTGGGTGCCTCTTGTGGGCACTGCAGTTGGACATCAGAGTGTAACTGCCTCACGTGTCTCTTCCATTGATTCATCCATCCACCTACCCTCTCACCCATCTATCCATCCACCCCATCCATCCCCCAACCATCCATCCATCCATCCATCCATCCATCCAAGCATCCATCCATCCATCTTCCCTCCCATCCATCCATTCATCCACCCCCATCCATCCATCTACCCATCTATCTACTCATCCATCCATCCATCCAAGCATCCACCCATCCATCCATCTCTCCATCTACCCATCCATCCATCCCCATCTACCCCCATCATCTATCTACCCATCCATCCATCCATCCATCCATCCATCCATCCATCCAAGCATCCACTTATTTATCCATGTCTATCCACCCACCCATCCATATGTCCATCCACCACCCATCCACCCATCCATCCATCTACCCATCCATCCATCTATCCTCCCATCCATCCATCCATCCATCCATCCATCCACCTACCCATCCATCCATCTATCCATCTATCCATCATTCATATATCCAACAAACATTTCTTGAGTGCCTACCAGGAGCCTGTCATTGTGCTTGGCACCGTTGAATCTTTATTTCATGGAGCTGACCCTTAAGGAGGAAAGTCAGGCATTAATCACACAATGAACAAAAATTGCAGAGGGAAGTGAGGGCTTGAAGGAAAATAGCAGCAGTGGCTAGAGGAGCTTGGATCCCAATGCTGTGTTGGGTGTTTGATTCTCACAACCACCCCATGGGATAGGAGCCATGAGCAACCTCAGTTTTACAGGAGGAGAAAGTGAAGTGCAGCTTCAGAAAGGCACTTGCCCCAAATCTCATAAGTGGAAGAGTCAGAATTTGAACTGTAGAGTCTGGGTTTTAACTCCCTAGGGTCTTCAGCCTCTCTGGGGCTTGGGGGTGCCTGCTGAGGGCACCCGCCCTCGTCTGGTAGGATCAGGGAAGACTTCCAGTGTGAGTGGAGACCCCAGAACTAGCAGGGGCCCTGGTGAAGCAGTGGGGGGAAGAGTGTCCCCCACAAGACCAGCTAAGAGCAGCCCTCTGGCAACTCTGGGAAGCCTCTGCCTCTAACAGAGTCTGGGCTTGCGGGGGCAGGGGGAGGGGGAGGTGGGATGGGGGAGGAGGGGGCTGCCCGTCCTCCCTCTGCCCCTCCTCTGCCCTCCAGCCCCAGACCACCTGTTACTGAGCTCTGCCGAGGGGCTGCCCATGAGGACAAGATGGAGAGATTAGGCGAGGTTAGCCTTCGGTTTCCAAACATTAAAAAAAAGTTAGACAAAGCCCTTCTTCAGAGGAGACGCCACTGTCTGGAGGCCAGACGCTCCTGGGCTTGGGCTGCTCTTCGGGGCAGTTTGAAGCCGTTAATTAGTGGGATCAGGTGCTGGCTTCCCGCCGCTACCCAGCCTCCCCTCGGCCTTCCTGCTTGCACTGGAGGCCAGCCTCTGTCAGGGGCGCTCCTCCTGGTCCAGGGTGTGAGTGGCTTGGCCCCGCTCCTGCAGCTCCTAGGACCTGCCCCAGCGTGCTTTCTGGCCCTGCCCATTCCACTGGGGTTCATGGGAAACTGAGGCCTGAGCTGGCTTCTGCAAGAAGCCATGGCTGCCTCCCGTCCTGAGGTCCCATGCTGGGCTCACTTCTTCCTGCCCTCCAGCTGGCTCTCTGGGCCTCCTCGCCGCTGAAGCAGTGACCTTGGGTGGGGCCGGGCCCCTGGTGCCTCCTCTGCCCTCCTGCCCTTGCTCAGCGGTGCCTGGGGCTTGGCCCAAGGTCCAAGTGGAGAGCAACTTGGTTTGGGGTGAGGAGGGGCCACGCAGCCAGGCCACTCAGTGTGGGGCTTCTCTGGGAAGCTCTGTGTCTTGTCACCCTGGGCAGATGTGGGAGGAAGGGACCCTCCAGAGGGTCAGGTGCGCCCCAGGCCCCAGTGGAGCTCAGCTCCTGCCAGGGCCACAGGGCAGGCCGTTGACCCCCACCGCCACCCTCCCCACTTGCGGGCCTGTGTTCCTGGGGGCCAGGCCCATCCAATCCCACCTTGGGCAGCCCTTCAGGCAGTCTGGTGTCTCCCCCTGGCTCTTCTTTCTGACTCTCTGCTTCATAGCACCTCAAAAAGTTCTTCCCCAGGTCTAGAGGGAGGGGATTTCTTTCCTCCTCTGGTGCCCACCCATGTCCAGGGCTGGGCATGTTGGAAGCAGAGAGAGACCCACATCCCAGGGGCTTCCCCACTTGCTCCTCTGGGCCTTGGACCCCAGCCCCACCTTTACCTGATCGGGAGCTATAAGCAGGCCTCCCGCTGGCCCCCAACCCTGGGCAGCCCTTCTGTCTGTGAATCTGAAGGTGCTGCACACAGTGGCAATTAAAGGCCCCCAGAGAGCCAGGGGGCAGAGGCTTCTAGGGGGACCCCTCCCCATGGCATCCCTCAGCTGAGCCCTAGCCCTTCAAGGCCACGCTGAGACGGGGCCATGGATTTCTAGGAGGGAAGAGCAGGTGGCCAGGGGAGGGTGGATGAGGGGCCAGCCAGGCCATACTTGGGACCCTGGACAACCTGCCCTCTCCCCTGGAGCTGGTGGGGCCCAGTGCTGCTTTCTGGAAAACAAAACATCCAGAGGTCTTTGGAACATGGTGCCTGATGCTGATGCTCTGTGCTGGGGCTGCTTGTGCAGGGCATCTTCTCAAGCCCCCCTCTGGGACTGGCTCCTGTCCGCTCATTCTTGGGGCTTGGCTCTGGCCCCACTTCCAAGCAGCTGTCCCTGACTCTCCACCCAGCAGCGGTGGCGACCATGGCGGTAGTGAGGATTAGCGGCTGTGTGCTGAGCTCTGGTCGTGCCCCTGGTGCCTTGAGCTGAGCTGTGGGCACGGGGCAGAGCCCTTACTGTCCTCGGTTAACAGATGAGGATCTCGGGGGTCTCCCCAGTACCTGGAAGGGTGGAAGCCCAAGCCAGCTTTCCTCAGGTGGATGAGGAGGGAAGCCCCCCAGCCCGGGCTGGGCCACAGTTCTACGCTCACTTTCCAAATAGTGTCACACTTAGGCCTCGCCCGCTAGACAGTGACCTTCAGGAAAGGATGGTGTCTTGGGTCTTTGTGGTTTTCAGAGCCAGGGACAGACACACAATAGTTGTGCGAATATTTAATGCCCCACTGAAGAAGATACATGGCTGGCAACGGGCAAACAGGAGAAAGATGTCCAACACCATTAGCTACTAAGGAGATGCAAGCGAAAACCACAGAGGGATAAAAATAAGCCCACGGACAGGACTATGTCCCGCCCCGTGCTCCCTCCCTTACAAGAGCTCTGGGAGGACCTGGTCCTTCCCCAGGCCCTGATGCTGGTACCTTTAAGGAAATCACTAGGAATGTTCTGGTTTAGAGCTACAGAATGTTGGTGCTAAGCCCTCAGGAGCCCTTTGGCCATTGTCTGGTTCAGCACGCTTACTTTGTGGATGAGAAAAGTGGGGGTCCAGGGTGGGTGGGGGGGTGAGGAGTCCACAGAGCAGGCCAACACCTGGGGGTGCTGGACCCGAGCCGCCCTCCTGGACCCTGTCCCCAGTGCCCACCCATCTCTGGCCCTGATGCAATCCCAGTGACAGTTTCCTGCGGGCTTCCATCTGTGGGCCTGCTACAGGTCCAGACCCAACAATCCTCCACTGGTCCTCGTCCGCGTGGGGTGTTGTGACCCGCAGTGGGGACCGTGGGGCGGGGTGTGGGGTCTGCCGGGAAAGCCCCTTAGGTGAAACAGCCCCATTTTAGGAGGAAAACACAATTTATTTATGCACATGTTTGGAGAATGGGTTCCAAATATATGAATAATTCATCTCTCTATGAGCTCTGCTCCTCAGATGTTTCGAGGTTAGAAGTGGCTGAATTAATTTTGTGTTTTAATGTGACAAGAACAACAACAACAGTGCTTCGGTCTGCCCAGTCGTGCAAACTGCCTGAGGACACGGGAGGGTTTGTCCAGCCACGGGGAGGGTCAGCGCTCAGGCCAGGCCGGACTGGGGGGTGTCGTGGCCCCCGCCCTGCCAGCTCGTCAGGCAGACGCGGCAGTGACCCCAGCCGGCCAGAGCAGAGCAGGTGCCACGGACACAGAGCCACTGCTGTCCTTCTCACAAACCCACGTGGCGTTGGAGTTATGCACCGCACGAGGCTTGAAATATTTCCTGCTGCCCTCGGAGGCCTTGGAGGCTGAGCTGTGAAACCCTATTTCCACATCACGGGCGTCCATCAGGAAACAGAACCACCCTACGCGGTGGTTTGTTGCTGGGTGGTGTGGAGTCACGGTGTGTTACCGGGACCTGAGTCCCTGTGAAGGACACCGGGCAGCCGGGGAAGGAAGATGCCCGCCGTGCTCCCTGTCCCTTTCGCTGGACAAGGGCAGAGCTGTGCTCACTGGAGCCTGGGTCCCTGAATGATCACGGGGCGGGCTTCATGCAAGTGAGACAGAAACTCTTCTTATGCCAGGCTGTTGAGGTTTGGGGTTTGCTAGAGCAGCCAGGCTGGGCAGAACCTGTAAGCTGGCAAAGGAAGCCTTGGGCAAGATGACCGTTCTTGTGTCTTAGAAGGATCACACAGCTAGTTAGTGGAAAAGGCCTTACCCACCTCAAGCCCTCTGTGCCGGAGGGCCGGCCTGGTGGGGAGCACCAAGGAGAGATAACTATTCCTATATTTGGGATCCGGAGGTTTGCTGGGGTCTCGTATTCGGCCCTGGCTTCCCAGGACCCATCGTATCCTGGACCTTCCCAGCAAAGCTGGGATTGCCCAGAAAGGACCGAGCCCATGGTTTTGGAGTCCTGCACACCACTGACAAGAGGGCTTCTATAAAAAATATATTAAACTTTCTTTCTTCATGTTACCAAAGGAATACATGTTCCTGTTAGCATAAAGATGAAGAGACAAACTTCCTGCAGTCATTTTGGTGATGGGACTTTAGAGAGGACTGCTGGGGGTTTCTGAGAATATCCTCCTCGTTCTTAAAAAGATGCACAAGGCAAGGGTGCCTTTAGAGGTTAGTGGATAAGGATGTGACGCCTGGAGCTATGGCAGTCATATTGCAACCATGAGGACCAATTCTGAGGACTGAGGCTGAGTGAGGGTGGCAAGACAGAGAAGAGGAGGCGTCCCACATCCTGTGATGCCACATAATCACTGAGTGCTGCAACCCCAACTTCTTGTCACATGGCATGATACACTTGAAAGCCATTTCAAGTTAGCTCTTCTGTATTCGAGCCAAAGGCCTCCTAAGTTGTTTACGTCCTTGTGTATGCACATGCAAGGACTTGTATATTAACACGTCCCTTCTTAACGTGAACATGGGGCCAAAGGATTGCTTCTTGTGCAGAGCAGGCTGGGAAATAGGCAGTTTTAGGAGAGGAAGTGAGAGGGAGAGGGGCCAGAGGACCTGTGACCAGTACTGAGCCGGTCCCATGGGGCAGATGCCACAGCAGTGTGCTCCTTGAGTGACATCCGCTCCTTGTCACCAAGGGACAGTGCTGGGGGTGCCCCCATGGCCACTCACCAGCTGTAGGGCACACACTGCCGGAGTTCCTCCCATACTTTCTCCATGAGCTGGGCTAGCTCCGAGTTAGTGGGAGGCCCGTGGAGTCAGCTGTCCAGCTGACGGACTCTTTCCCACAGAACTCTGAGGAGGGGCTGAGTAAGTCGAGCTATTTTTAATGGCCTCAGTCCTCCAAGTTACTATCTTAATTTGCAAGACGTAGTTAATGCTCCTTAGAAACTCAAGCCTGCCCAGGAGCCCCTGGGGAGCTGCCAGGACAGAGTTGCCACCAGCCCTCTGTCCTTCCTCCTCTCTGAGGGAGGAGTACATGCCTGGCCTAGGTGGGCCGTGTGAGGAGGCCCAGCACCACTCCAGCGTGGCTGCTTTCCAGAAGCTTCCTCCTTCCCTGGCTCCCTCCCATCCCAGCCCCCAGGGACTCTGGGGGGCAGGCGGGAGCGGTGAGGTGCTGCACTTGCCAGCCACCATGCTGGACACGTGGCTCCATGGAATGGCTTACCCAGGACCGTTTGGCATGGTAACCCCACAAGGATGGTGTGACACTCAAGGGCTTTTGGGTGAAGACAGCCCTTTCTTCGAGACCCATCCTTGCCCAAGGCCATCTTGGAGACTGGGGTGATTGCCCATCAGACCCTGGCCATCCACTTACCCATCCCTAGGTCAGCCTGAAGAGGCAAGCCTCCCCTGGCTCATTGTACCGAGGAGGGAGTGAGGGCTCGGGTTGGTGAATGGCTGACCCGCTCACCCAGCAGATCCAGCCTTTGGAGCCAGGCTGATTTTCCCCCATCATCTCCCCAGACCCAGAATGTTCTGCTTTAGGGTGCACAACATGACCTAGGCCTTCTGGAGATCTAGAATCAGACCCACTGTGGCCCTTGTGTTGCTCATTCATTCATTCAGCAGGTGTTTGTTGAGCGCACACTGTGGGCCAGGCTCTGGGTGAGCCTGGTGCTGAGACCAGGTGTCTGACGCAGGAGCTTATGCCCTGGAGGTGGAGAGAGTTGACAAATGACTACTCCGTGATGCAGCACAGATGGTGATGGGGGCACAAGGGAGCTGCAGGCTGGTGGGGTGGGGATGTGCTGGGTCAAATAGTGTCCCCCCAGAATTCATGTCCACACAGAACTTGTGCAGGTGGTCTTACTTGGAAGCAGGGACTCTACAGGTGTGATGGTTAAGTTGCGGTCATGCTGGAGCAGCGTGGTGTCCTCACAGAAGAGCGGAGCATGGACATACCCGCAGGGAGGAGGCCACATGGCAGTGGCAGTGGGGATCAGCATCTCCATCTGTAAGCCAGGGGCATCAAGGATTGCTGGCAGCCACTAGAGGCTAGAGAGGGACACTGAGCAGTTTTCCCTCACAACACCAGAAGGGACCAGTGGATCAACACCTGCATCTCAGACTTATGGCATCCAGAACTGTGAGGGGACAGACCTGGTCCGCGGTACTTTGTACTAGGTGATGATGGAGGTGATGGTGGAGGTGATGGTGGAGGTGATGGTGGAGGTGATGTGGAAGTGATGACAGAGGTGATGGGGGAGGTAATGATGGAGTTGATGGTGGAGGTGATGACGGAGGTGATGGTGGAGGTGATGATGGAGGTGATGGTGGAGGTGATGATGGAGGTGATGGTGGAGGTGATGATGGTGGTGATGATGGTGGTGATGATGGAGGTGATGGGGGAGGTGATGGTGGAGGTGATGTGGAGGTGATGGGGGAGGTAATTATGGAGTTGGTGGAGGTGATGACAGAGGTGATGGTGGAGGTGATGACGGAGGTGATGATGGAGGTGATGGGGGAGGTAATGATGGAGTTGATGGTGGAAGTGATGATGGAAGTGATGGTGGAGGTGATGATAGCAGTGATGGAGTGATGATGGAGGTGATGGGGGAGGTGATGGTGGAGGTGATGATAGTGGTGATGATAGAGGTAATGGGGTGATAGTGGAGGTGATGATGAAGGTCATGGTGGAGGCAGTGGAGATGATGTTGGCAGCCGTGGTGCTGGTACGTGGAAGTGTGTGGTGATGGGATAAGGTCCTTGGGGATGCTCTGGACTTTTCCATTCGCCCCAGTGTCAGTGAGTCCTGAGGGAACCTGCCTGGCTTGGTGGGCCTGATACCCTTTTCCTGGGACATCACAAGGCTGGAACGATGGGGCTCAGAACTCAGTGTGTCTCCATTTGTAACACCCACCACAGTGCTCTAGTCCTGGGGTCAAAGTAGGCACCTGTGTCCACCTGGGCTGAAGAGACAGCCATCTAGCAACCTCTCTGCTTCCATCGGTGGTGGTGGGGGGGACCATTTCTTCTCTGAGGGCCCCACCTCCGCCTCCCGCCTTTAGGGTGTAAAGCACAGCTGTAGGAGGGTCAGGCTGTGGGATCCTCCAGCATTCACCTGTCTTTCTACAGGGCTCTGTTGAGATGCATAGATCTGTATGCCTAGCTTCGTGACTTCTTACACGCGTGCACACCTGGGTCAGAGTATGGGGCATTTCCTGGTGCCCAGGAGGCTTCCTTGTGGCCCTGTAACCAATCCCCCCCATCTAGGGAGCTGGGTCTTCTGGCTCCGAGCACAGACTGGTGCCCCCTACTCCAGCGTTCACAGTGATGGACACGGACGCTGTGTGCACCTCTGGGCCTTCACTCACCGTAATGCTTCTGAGAGTCACCCGTGTTGTTGAATTTATCAGCAGGTTCGTCTGTCCTTCTCATGAGGGTCCCACTGTACACCCCACATTGTCTACCCTTTCACCTCCTGGTGCATATTTGCATGTGTCTCATTTTGGGGACAATTATGAATAGAACCCACATGAACATCCCAGCGTTAAGTCTTTGTGGACAGAGACATTGGTATCTGTGGCTGGGACGGCCTTTGTGGGGCTACGGTCGTGTCAGGGTCCGCGGCTCACGGTCCTTGGCCCACAGTGGGCACTCAGTGTGGCCTGCTGATCTGGTTTCTGCGTACGCGTGGCCAGGTGATGCGCGCGAGGCCCCCGTGACTCTGCTCCCGACAGTGCAGAGTGCTCTGCTGTCAGAAACAGGCCAAGCATCCGGAACTCCGCAGGAGCAGAGTAGGGAGCAGGGAGATGGGCGTAGAAACACGTGTTCGCAGCCAAGAGCACACAGCTGTTTCCTCTTGTGGCTTCCCCAGCCTCAGATGATTTGTTTTATTAGAGGCGAGTCGTGCTCGCTACCGACTGACGGCCCTGGCTGCCCTGGGAGGAGGCAGATGCCCGAGAGCCGTCTGCGGCCTCGGCCTGCTGGTCCTGCTGTGCGCTTGACCCTGGCGCCGCTGGTTCTGGGGCGGCTGGTCAGCAGGCTCAGGGCTCTAGGAAGAGCTGGCCCACCTGGCCTGGCCTCCTGGGGCACACGTGTGGGCAGGGACCACGTCTGCCTGTTACCTCTGCACCACTGGGCCACGGGATGGATCTGCTGAAATCCATGCCCTCCCCGGCCCACGGCTCTGCAGGAGCAGAGTAGAGCAGGCAGGGTCCAGTCGGCTCCCTGGGTGGGCGGTGGGCCCTGGGGGGCTCAGCTCTGAGCACTGTCTCTCCCTTTCTGGCTGGGGGGCCTTGGCAAGCCCCTCAATGCCCCCAGGCTCCCATGCCTTCATCTGTTCCTGAGATGGGCATGAAGCCTGTGGGGCTCTGTGTGTGACCAGCCTACCACCCTACATGCATCCCGCTTTCCTGCCCCAAAGCAAACCAACAGCAGCCAGCAGGGGAGAGGAGGCACACAGTGGACTCAGTGGGGCGACCCCCAGCAGCTGGGGCCTGGGCTGTTACTCCGGACAGGCCGCCTTCCGGAATCCCCGGACCCTGGAAGAGGCTGAGAGCCCTGGCCCCAGTGCTCAGCTCAGCTCTGAGGCGGGAGCTGTTTTGGAAGAGGATGATTCCTTGTACCCCTTTGCCCCCCGCTCCCCGGCGACCCCAAACCAAGTACTAGGAGGCCTTTGGTTCCCTTCCTGGGGTGGATTGGGGTGAAGGCTGTTTGGGTTGAGCGGGTGCATCACATTAGCAGGGTTTGCTCTAATGTTGGGGTTGAAATTTAGTCCATGAACCTTATTTGAGTATTTAGCCCAGAAGTGGGTTTTTAAGACTGCCCAAAGCATCTGCCTTAATGTCAAAATCTCTGTATGTGTGTGGTCACTGTTCAGCAAGTTGGATTAGGACCTTCTCTGGTTGGGATGCAGCCTCTGCCCTGAGGGGCTGACGCCCTTCCCCATAGCGGGGTCCTGGCCATAGGGAGCCCAAGGAGCCAGCCCTGTGGTTTTCCCAGAGAGCCACCTGCCTGCCGGAGGGTGGCCACACCTACGAAAGCCCCACTTCCATGCCCCCCCTCCGGCTGCCAGCAGCAATGTTCCTTAGGAGCTGGGCCCCACGCATGCCACGGCTGCTTTGCACCTGGCTTTATGGGAACCTGTGAAATAAGGTTTTCTCAGGATTCTGTGTTTGGGGGTGGGGTGGGTGGGGTTGGGGAGGAGCCTCCTATGACATATTAAAACCCCCAAATGGATGGATTTATTACCTAAATAGTGCACGCATGCTCCGCCATTAAATCACTGAGCTAGAATGTGTTGGAGGGCTGTCCTGTCTCCGAGCGGCTCTGGCTGAGCCTTGGGACTTTGTTAACAGCGGGCTGGCGGGGAACCTGGGCCCCAGCATGGAAAATCCGTCTGGGTTCATAGCTTGTGCTGGAGGGCGCCCAGCCCCACGCGGCCTGGATGAACACACCCTTTATGTGTGCTTGGCCCCACGTTGCACCCTGTGTTCTCCTGGCTTCCCCTCAGCAGGGCCGCCCCCAGGAGCTGCATCCGCAGGGCACTCTCTGCCCTTCCTGAAGCCCCCTCACCACACAGATCACCCGTCACTGGCATGGTGGGGGGGCAGCAAGCTGGGTGACCTTCTGCCCTCCTCTCCCTCTCTGGGCTTCTTCCTCCCATGCTCAGGATGGTGCTGTCTGGGCAAAGTCAAACCACGGGACAGGGTAACTGGTCGGTGGTCGGTGGGTGCAAATCACTCTGACACACGGAGAGCAACGGTACCCCTGATGTGGAGATATGGCCCGCTCTTCTGGGCTTGCCATGCAAACTCTGGCTGAGGCTGACCCCAGGGCATGCTGGGGACCCTGCCATGCTGGCCCAGACTGGGTCCACAGATGGGAGGCATCTGCTGAAATCCTTTCCTCAAGCACCGGGGGAGCATGGTCTGGGGATGTAACAGAGAGTTGGAAGTCTGGCCCAGGTCCGGGGCCTGAATAAGGGGAAGGGAGCCTGGTCAGGGTTTCTCAAGGGTGCCATCCTCCGCAGCCCCTCAGGGAGCTCCCAGGGCCTGCTGTGCTCCCACAGGGCTTGGGAGGCAAGGGTCTCCCATCCCCACCCCTAAGGGTTCAGCTGGGGGCCCGTTTCTCCATTTGGGCGTCAGGGAAAGGTCCATCCTGGCAGGCCCAGGCTGGGGCTGGGAGCTGGGAGTTGAGCAGGAGGGGGCTGCAGGCTGGGTTGGCACCACAGGCAGCTGCCACCATCCACTGAGTGCCCGTGGACCCCAGCACTGTGGGACCTCTTCCTCGGGGGCCTAGCTTCCTGGTCAGCATCAGCCCAGGTTAGATTCTTAGCTACAGGCAGCAGGCCCCACTCCAACTAGTTCATGGCCAAGGATACTTGTTAAGGGTAACCCCCAGAGTCTGTGCACAGGACTTGAACAAACCCTAAAAAACCTTGGGGTGTCACAGGCCACCGACCCTTGGGAGAGGGCATCGGGGCCACCACCGCCACCGGGACCAGGCTTCCCTCACCAGCTTCCTGGGGAGCCCTGCTCAGGGTCCCGATGGGCAGGGGCCAGATCCCAGGAATGTGTTCTAGCTGGATGCCCTCACCTCGTCTTGGGGATCCCGCTCTCACGGGTAGGACGTTCTCTGAGCTTAGGGAGGGTGCCTGAAGAGAGACAATGGTCTGCTCTGCCAAGGTTCTGGACGCCAGATCTCCTGGGATCTGTTCAGGTCAGCCTGCCAGATCTCCTGGGATCTGTTCAGGTCAGCCTGATGGGAGGCAAGGTGCTGGGCATCTGAGTGTTGGACCTGGAATGGCTGATGCTTCAGGCCTGGGCTCGGTCCTGGGGCCCTACCCGGAGTCCACCCTCCCTGACTGGAGGAACCATGCTTTCAAGGTTAACAAGCCCACCCTCCGCATGTGGCGAGTGCCCATGTCCCATCTCTGGCCCGTGTCTCCAGCCTTTGAGGGACTCCAGCACCAGCCCCACATGGCCCCATGGCAGGTGCCGGATGCATGCTGCCATGGCCAGGCACCTGGATGGGGGATGCACAGCGGGTTTTAGACCCTAGTCTCCTCGACACTCTGGCCCGGCACCCCTGCTTGCATCCAGGGGCCTCTCAGCAGGATGCTGGCTGAAGGCATGGCTGGGTGCAAACTTTGAGCTGGCAGGACAAGGACCTTCCTGTCCCCTGCCAGGGTCAGGGCAGGGCCAGGCAGCGGGCAGAGGCCGGAGGTGGCCCATGAGGGAAATGGTTGAAATTTGCAGCCAGGGCAGGAAATGGACAAATTGTGCAGTAGGAGTTGGAATGCCAGCTGGAATGCCACCCTCGGGGCCCCTCCCAGCCTCCCCTCGGGATCTGAGCCCAGAGTCAGGAAGTGCCTGCTGTCTTGGCTTTGGGAGCCCTGGCCCCCGCTGAGTGGGTGCCTGCCCTGCACCACCTCCGGTTCCCAGTCTGGGGGGTGGTTGAAAGAGACGGGAGGCGCCCCAGGGTGGTGGAGGAGCTGGAGCTGCCACCAGGGCAGCGGGACGCGTGGGGCTCCCCCTCGGCTTCCCTGCCCGTGTACAAGGCCTCGGTGCACTTGGCATTCGGCGCACACTCACAGATGGCACGTCCTGCACACTCTCTCCTCCCCGGGAAAACTCCTATGCAGCATGAAAACCCAGCTCAGGCTGCAGCCCCCCCCCCGGCTCTCCTGCAGGTCTGGGGGCTGCCCCTCACCCCAGCCGGCACCCCGTGTTTGCTGGGCTTGGAGAGGAAGCGCTTGTGCCTTCAGCTGCCCGCGGGACGGCCTTGGGGTCAGAGCGCGTTTTTGCCTTCACCCAGCATGGTCGCCGTTCTGACAGTAGCCTCCTCTGTGGACACGCGACCCAACACCCCGCCTCGGAAGTCGGCGAGCCTGCGGCCGAAACCCGGCCCCCCGACCCGCAGGCTCTGCTTCAGCCCTCAGCCTCGGTTTCCTCCTCTGTCAGCCGGGCCTCACAGCATGCCCGCCTCAGAGGGTGAGGAAGAGCTCTCGGCACAGGGCCTGCCGCCCAGGAGGCACACGGTAACACACCCCCAAGGTGCTCTTGGCTGCAGAGAAGAGGGGGCCCCGAGCGGGGCCCAAGGGTTGTGGGTTTTGAGGCCGGAGTCCCTTGCCCCGGCGGGGAGGTCATGACCGCTCCTTTGATTCGTCCTGTAAATGAAGGGTGCGCAGCCCGGCGCCCTCCTCGGCTGACCAGGCCTCGCTCCCGCCTCCCCTGCCAGCCCACCATGGCCTCGCCTCACCCTCTCCCCTGGGGCGGGGCTACCCTCAAGTGGCTGGGGAGTTTGGTGTATCCTTGTAACGGTGAGGCCTGGAAACGAGTGGGGTCTCCAGGGCAGGGGTGCGGGTGGCCGGGGTGGGATGCAGGGGAGTCCCCATTACCCTCACCTTCCCCCGACCACCCAGCATCCCTGATGTCTGTGTCAGGCCTTGGCCCCCGGGGCTGGAGCCGGAGCAGCCCCTGGGGGGGGGCGTCAGCTTGCACGCTCCTCACACTCTGGACAAGGGCCCTTGGCTTATCACTCTGGCCTGTGTGCAAGCCTCCCAAGACAGGAGCTGGTGACCCCTACCCCTCATCCGGGGCCATCAACTGGCTTAGGGAAGACTTTCCAGGAGACTGTGGGTGGACGGAGGGAGGCAGTGAGGCTTTGCTGATAGGGTCTGGGGCCTTCGATGGCCTCACTGGGAGCCCGGCCAGGGCTGTGTTTGAGGTCCCCTCGCTGGTCTTTGCTCCAAGGGGCAGGTGGCTGCCAGCACGCCTCAGGGGACCCTGGCCTCTTCCCCGTCCCTTCTCTCTCGTCCACCTTCCAGGGGACCTGCTGGGCCCGGGACAGACAGGACTGAGTCCTGAGGGACAGCCAAGTGCTGACTGTGGCCGTCACAGGTTCGGGGGCTGCATTTTGTGTTCTCCAAATGAACTCTGAGCGTCCCTTTGCATTCAGGGTGAGGAGGTCAGGGGTGTCTTTGGGAAGAGCATGAAGTTAAATTTAACTGCACTGGCGTCTATCGGGTGCCCCGTGCGCGCCCCTCCCATCGCCTGCCTTGGGACGCCTCCGGGCCTTCTGCAGGTGGGCAGAGCTTGAGGAGGAGCCCCATGGGAAGAGTGTGGGAGCCGGGGCTCCAGTGGGGAGAAGGGAGGCCATGTGGGGACTGCGTGGGGGCGGGGCCCCTGGGGAGTCACCTGGCAGGTGAGGCTCCAGGGCACACAGAGTCGCTGGGTCACAGCAGGGTCGGGGGACCACTCTCGCTTGCTGCGTCACTGCTGTCCCTGAGTGCCCAGCGGCGAGGCCTCCCTTGGAATCTGGACCTGGACTCACTGCTTCCCGAAATCACTGCCGGAGATCAGGCTTGAGTTAGGGAAACGTTTATTTTAAATGTAAACCGATCACAGTGGAATTCGTGGATGGGCTCTGCCGGCCACAGCCTGTGGACAGTGAAGCGAGGATATAAATAGGGCACAGTTGTTGCTGCCCTTAACCCAGGGGGGCCCTGCTGATGGCCACAGCCGGGGGAGGCCCATGCAGGGGTCCGACCGGCCCAGCCCAATCCCCTGGCCCCCGAGGGCCCCGAGGCCTGAATTGTCCTGTTCTCCCTGCACCTGGGCCCCAGCCCCCAGCCTCTGCTCCACGTGTGGGGCTGCGTGGCCCCCTCCTCACAGTCAGCCCCCTTTCCCTGCCACTATTGAGGGAGCTGATGTCCTGCTTAGGGTCTTGAATCACACTGAGCCCCCTTCCTGCCATGACTCCCCTCTTCCGGCGGACCCCACGTCATCGGAAACAAAAGCCAAGAATGCCAAGGGGCCCCCGGGACGTGTGACGGCATCTGGCCAGGCTCCAGAAGTCACCCGCAGGCATGCCGAGGAGCGGGCAGGCTGCCAGGAAGTGTCCTGCCAGCCGTCCTGTGGGTGTAGGGGCAGGGAGCCCACAGAACAGGCCCCTTAGACCTCAGCCCCCCCACCCCCCGCACCAGGAATCCAGCCCTGCTGTGGGTCTGTCCATCCACCATGCTGGCCGGGGTGGGAGCCTGGGTCCAGGAATGCCATGAGTCTTGGCATTCTCTAGCGGGAACCCAACTGAGGGACGGGGAAACTGAGAGGGGACTGACGTCATACCTGTCCCCCACTGCCCAGAGCCCAACACGCTCCTCTGAGTGTGGCTCTGTGGTTAGGGACTCAGACCCGGGTCTGCGGGAGAGCCAACGCCAGCCTCCCCCGCCCGCTCCCCTTCCCGAGGTTCAGCACGCCCGCGGCCCCAGCGTGTGTCAGGGCCGCCGGAGAGCAAGCCCCACCCCGGGGCTCGGGGAGAGGTGGGGCCTCTGGGGGTACGGGGTGGGCATCCAGCACCCGTGCGGTCCGGGAAACAGCAGCAGCAGCCCGTGCAGACGCGCCCGCCATGGGGAGATGGGACCCCACATGAACCTCGCCTTCCGTGACCAACAATGAAAACAGTGCTACCAGCACAGCAGAATGTCACATAAACACTTGGGGTGGACATGGGGTTAAGGGCCCGGTGTGGCCTCGGGGCATTGCTCACACCTCTGCACCCGGTTTCTTCATCTGGGAGGTGGGGGCTCGCCGGCCGCATTTCGAGGGCCCGCACTCAGTAAACAGATGTCTGTGGACAGAACACACAGCACACAGGCTTGTGGAACCTAACGTGGGTTCCTTCCAGGGTTTGGTGTTTCGCGCACGTGCCTGTATGTGCGATGCACTGGTCTGAGCACCTCCGCGGCCCTCCTCCGCAACTCTGGCTGGTGCCAGATGAGAAGGACACGGGCAACGTGCCGGCTGTGGCCTCCGTGCAGCCGAGGGGACGGGGACGTGTCCCAGGAGGCCACGGCCTGGGCATGGTGCCCATCCTAGCACCCACCCCAGGCTGAGGCGGGCCCTGATGCTCGGCAGCCCCTGTGCCTCCTGCTGGATGGGATGGGGACGTGCCTCCTGGGCCCCAAGGCCCCCTCCTCTGGACGGAGGGGCAGGACCACACCCTGGGCCCCCAGGGCATTTCCTCTAGCATCTTCACACCCACAGGGAGGCCCAAGTCAGTCCTGCAGCACGTGTCAGGTGTCACCAAGACGGGAGACACACAGACCACCTCCCACTGAGACCTCAGGTCCCAAATACAGCCTCCCTGGAAACAGGGATCCGGCCCCCGCCCCCGCCCGCCGGGTCCTCTGCCCTCCCCCGAGTGTCCTGTGGCCACAGGAAAAGCCCACTTGGGAAGGAAATGGGCCCTGGCTGCAGGCCCCTGGAGGGCAGAGGGCCCTGTGCTCCCCACCTGGCTGTCCTCCTCCCTCTGGGTCCGCCAGGTGTGCTCCTTCCGGGCCCCAGGATGGGGCCGCCCCAGCCAGGGGCTCATCCACATCTGGGGCAGGAACACGGGGGTGGGGGGCTGCAGGGGCCAGGCGGAGGCCTGCAGGCCCAAGGCCCTCCCACTGCTCCAGCAGCTGCCCGCGGGTGATCCCCGCAGAAGATCCACCGTGAGCTCGTGGTGCCCACGTCTGCACACGCCAGGTGTCGTGTCCACGGCTGATTTCTTGGAACCCTCACGTCACCGTGAGGGCACAGAGTCCAGGACAGTCCCCCTGGCAGATGCAGCCCCCAAGGCCTAATGCCCAGGGCCATGTGACCACTGCAGAGATGGCAGCGTGTGACCTTGTGTGACCTTGGGCAGGTCCTCCAAGTCTGTAGCTGGCTCCCATCTCTCAAATGGGGCGATGCCAGTCCTTTCCTCGCTGGGGTGCAGGGGCCTGGGCGATGGGTGCCCCACACCCAGCGTGACACTCTCCCAGTGGTGCCATTGTGGCTGCCCCAGCCGAGGACCAGACACCAGCTGAGGACAGTGGGATTCACTTCCCATGGTTCTGGAGGCCACGCCTCTGACGTCAGCATTTGCAGGGCGCCCCTCCAGAGGCCCCGGGGAGACTCCTTCCCTCCTTCCATGTTCCATCCTTTCAGCTTTGTTTGCTCAATCATTCATTCATTCCCTCAGTGGAGAAATCTCCGTGGCTCCCGTGGACCAGGCCCTGGTGGAGCTGTGGCCCTGCATCCTTTCTGGAAGTTTCTTCAAGGCCCCTTGAACATCAAAGGCCTGGGAGCCCGGTGACCTCTGTCCTCAGCTGGGCGTGGTTTCCGGGTATCCCTGGGGTGGCCGGCAGCTTTGGGGGCTATTTTGGGACTGCCACAAATGTCACCCTCCTCCCGCCAATGGGGAATTTTCATCAAACACGGCCGAGATGGGGGTGATGTCACCCCAAATTATAGGGGCTTTGCTGGGGGGGCTGGGTGAGAGCAAAGGCTGTGACCCTGGACACCTGCTGGGGGCCCCGCTCCACTGCCCCCACCCGTGGGCAGGCCCGGAGCCCCCCAGAAAGACCATGTGGCCATGTGGGGTACCGCGTGCATCTGGGAACATCGGACATGCTGGGCGCAGGGCTGGTTTGTTTATTTAGGACGGGGCAGCTGGATGTGACAACTCCAGGGAAGTGACTAACTGGCCTTTGTCATTTCCAGGGCAGCCCGGCCAAGCCCAGAGGGAGGGCTGGAGCGGGGCCCCCACAGTGGAGGAGTTCCATCCCAGCCGGAGCCTGCATAACCCGAGCTCCTAACTGGCCCCGGAGGAGGAGGCTCAGAGGAACCCTGTCCTGCCGGTGACGCAGCCCCCAGACCCCTACACCCTCCCCCAGGGGCAGAACAAAGCGCCAGCTCTGAGGGGCCAGGCTGGGCTCTCCTTCAGCTCCTGTGGGGGCAGCTGGGCCCGGGGGTGGGGGGACTGAGAGGGCACTGAGCGTCCCCTAGCTTTCTTCCCAAAACAGGGGTGAAGGGAGAGAGGGGAGGGGGACAGAGAGATAGAGACAGAGGCAGAGGCAGAGGCAGAGAGAGGCAGAGACAGAGAGAGACAGAGACAGAGAAGCAGAGACAGAGAGCTGCGGGGCATCAGGGGCGCTGCAGGAACCGAACCCACCCCGCCCGACACAAAATAAGCAACGCTGTGGTTAAGGAAAAAGGAGCCAGAGGTGGGGCAGGCCCAGGGTGGTCGGCAGCTCTGCACCTTCTCTGAGACCCATGGCCCTCCCTCTGCTCTGCCACCCTCCGGGCTGTCCTCCGTGTCCACATTCAGCAGGAGAGCACGAGCGAGGGGCTCCTCTCCCCAAGCTTGGAGGGTGAGTCTCTCCTCAGGCTGATCAGGCCTGGACCCATAGCAGGGTGATTGAGTCTGCCTCAACAAAGTATCATTTCAACACGTAATCAATAAAAAACTGGTAATGAGCCACTTTCATTGTTTTTTTATGCAAAGCCTTCAAAATCTGGTGCCTATTTTATATTTGCAGTTCATCTCAATCCGTGTACTACATTTTCACTGGAAATACTTAATCTGTGCTTAGATTTTATAAAATCCACAGTGGAGTCACTTGGCTGGGTTGCCCGAACCCTAGTTTTCTAATTGGTTGGAATATCCCCCCAAATTCATTGTCCGTTAGCATTTGCGTTGCGTTGGTTTTACGTTCTTCTACCTGCTGTGTTTTGCACGTTTTCACGTGGCTGCCGGAGCTGGGGTGCCCGCGCGCTTCTGCGGTCCGCCTTCCTGGTGTTTGCCTGCTCTCTGTACGTGTTCCTTACGCACCAAACTTCACGCTGGTCGATGGTGGTTTGACACTATTTTCCCTGATTGTCACCTATCTGGTTAGTTTCTAATTTTTTAAAAAAGCAACTACTTTTGGGGCGCCTGGGTGGCTCAGTCGGTTAAGCGTCTGCCTTCGGCTCAGGTCATGGTCCCAGGGTCCTGGGATCGAGCCCCGCATCGGGCTCCCTGCTCGGCGGGAAGCCTGCTTCTCCCTCTCCCACTCCCCCTGCTTGTGTTCCCTCTCTCCTGACTCTCTCTCTCTCTCTGTCAGATAAATAAATAAAATCTTTAAAAAAAAAAAAAAAAAAAAAAAGCAACTACTTTTTAAACATAGAAATTATAGAAAAACCCATCCATGTTTTCTGCTAGGCCTCTATGGATTGTTGGTTGATTGATTGATCTCAAATGCTCTGTTTTGAAGTAATTGTGGATCCAAAGGGAGTGGCAGAGATGGCACAGAGGGCCCCCCGGTTTCCCCTAATGGGTGAATTTTCTGCAACAATAGCACAATATCAAAACGAGGAAAATGGCCCTGGACCAGTGTGTGTGTGTGGTTCTGAGGCATGTTGTCAAGTGTGTAGATTTATGGAACTACCACCACATCGAGGCAGAGCTGAGCCACCCTGAACATCTCCCTCATTGTGGCTTTGTTTTGTTTTATGTTTCCATCTGATCCATTGGTGTTTGCCTCTGGTGTAAAGGGTGAGGGATGGATCCAACTTAATCTTTTTTTCATATGACTATCTTATTATTCCCAAACCACATTTTTTCCGTTTTAAAATAGCTTTAGGGACCCCTGGGTGGCTCGGTGGGTTAAGCATCTGCCTTTGGTCCAGGTCATGATCCAGGGTCCTGGGATCTAGTCCTGCATTGGTTTCTCCGTCTATGGAGGGAGCAGTCTGGTCAGACCACTGTCGGGGTCCTCGTAGGACTAGATCTTTAGGGTCTGAGTTTATGTGTATGACCCATGGGTTTTCCTGAACTTCACCCCCGCAAATGGCTCTGAGGGCACCCGGGATGCGGGAAGGTGGAAGGCTGTCTCTGACCCCGCCGGTCCAGCAGAGCTCGAGGACGATGCTCTCTCTGTGGAGCCGGTGGGGGCGCAGCCGCCTGGGCTCTCGAGGCCAGAGCTCGGCCCTGGGGCAAACGCTGGGGAGGTGGAAGGCCCCCACCCACCCGGGATGGGGACCCCTTCCTTATCCTGGAGGCCCTCTGTGGACACGGCCAGGCGTGTGCTGGGCCCTAGGGCTGAGGGACTGCTCGTCTCCCTCCAGAACTCCCTGGGGCAGGGGCCTCCTGCATCCCTGGGGCCAGCCTGGAGGCGCCGCTCACAGGGGACTGCAGCGGGCTGGAAGCAGGGCCCGCCCTGTGGTCCCTGAGGAGTTCTGGTCCTCAGCGGGTGCTCAGGAGATGGGCAGCCAGCTGGAAGTTGTTGTGAAAGCCCAGAGGAGGGCCTGTCCAGCTGGGGCCGCACAGAGAGGGGAACCCCGTTCTCAGATCGGTCTGGCTGTGTGACCCTGAGGAGGCTGGGCTTCCAGCCAGAGCAGGTCAGTGTGCGCTTGGCAAGGCACCTTCGGTCTGACCCACGGTGCCCTAGCCAGCACTGGCCCCGGGTGACCCCCTCCCTTTGCTCCTTGTGTGTGGCAGAAGCGGCTACAGCCAGGCCGGTCTCGGAGCCTGACCGTGATGGATGGGCCCGGGGCTCCAGGTTACTGCTGGGGGTGGGGAGCCGGTGTCCCTCAGGCTCACGGGAAGCTGGATACTGTCCTGGGGCCTAGAGAAGGGAGTTCCGGGCCACATTTGGGCAGGTGGGTTCTCTGCAGATTCTGGAATCACCGCGGTATTTCTGCAAGTGACCCCATGCCTCAGACCTCGTTGGGGGTCCTGCTGGAAGACAGGGTCTGCCAGAGCGTGCTGAGGGCCCAGGCAGCTTCCCTGTCTGCAGCCCGGGGTGGGCGCGGCTCTCTGGGAAATGGGCTGCTTTTGTGCCCTGTTTATGCCCACCCTGCTGTTTCAGTTTCACCATCCCAAATAAGGAGGGGCTGCCTTTATCTCTCGGGTACTTGTGACCTGCCCCATAGGTCACCTGCTCTCTGAACTTGGTTCTCTCCAAGGGGACTCATTCATTCATTCATTCATTCATTCATTCATTCCTGCCTTCCCTACAGAACCCCAGGGGCAGGGCCAAGTCCTTACACTGGCACAGTGTGGGTTTTCGAGGCCAGAGCGTCCATTAGTGATGGAAGGGGGACCCCACATGTCATTCTAAATTCACCTGTGTCTGCATTAGAAGGCGTAAGAAGAACCGGTGAAATTTAATTTCAATCCTGTACTTTAGCCCAATAATCCAGACTGTCATCCTTCCAACGTGGGGTGCGACGGCATTTCACCTTCTCAGCACCAAGTCTGGGACACCGTGCCTGGGTCCGATCCTCACCCTCACCTCCTCCAGGGAGTCCCTGCCCGCGAGGGGAGAGGGCCTGCGGAGCTGAGCTGGGGTGTAGGCCTGGGGCGGCTGGCCGCGGGGCAGGGGCTCTGCTCTCCGACGCCCTCGGGGACGCTCGTGGGGCTCCCTAGGCCTCTCCTCCTGCTGCATCCACAGGGCACATGTTGGGTGGGGAGGGTGCTTCCCTTATCTGCTCTCAGGCACGCTTCCGGAACAGAGGGTGTCCTGGCCAGGGATCTGTGCAGAGTGCCCATCCCCCATGCGGTTTGTGAACGAGGTGGGTTACGTCGCCCCACACAGGGAAGCCATGGGGATGGGGCCCGTACCTCCTGCTCCTTCCCTACAACCGACCTGGTGGCTGCAGGGGCGGCGGGCACTGCACAGCGGTGTGTGTGCGGGGCCTCCCGGCCACACTCGGGGCAGGGCCTGCAGCCCCACCGGGAGGCCCCCACCGCCCGGGGCCCTCTGGCCCCAGTTCTGGGCCCGGTGCTGAGATCTGCGTGTGGGGCGCAGGGAGCAGGGGTGAGTGCGCATGCCTACCCACAATAATCACCTCCAACGGGCAGCCCCCCTCCTGCAGCCCCTTTCATCTGATCCACAAAGCGTATTACAAACACTGACTCATTAGCCTCCCACGGCTCTGGGAGGTAGCTCAGTCCATCTTGTAGGAGGGGAAACTGAGCCATGTCATTGTTCAAGATTTAGAGCTGGGCCACCCAGCGAGCCACCCCTTCCCGATTTCCCCTTGAGATCCCAGACTCAGGAATGAGCTCAGAGGAGCAGGGCCCCCGTGTGTGTTGAAGGCCAGAGCGGAGGGGCTGGGTCTGGGGGGCCGTGTGGGCCGCCTCTGAGCTGCGGGGTGCCCTGCATGCACAGTGCGGTGTCTGTGCCAGACACTCCCTCACGGTTGTTCATGCACGTGCCACTGAGCGCTCCCACTGGACTCCCACGGGACCCTGCAGGTAGGTTCAGTCCCTACTCTGACAGGCTGGGAAGCCGCGCATCAGGGGGAGCTCGGCTCTTGTCTGAGGGCAGCGCAGTGAGAGAGCCACAGAGCTGCTGACCCCCGGAAGCGTGCTTTCTACGGACGCATGCCGACACCACGGAGGGGCACCTGGTTTAGGAATTACAGGGTGTGAGTTAGGGTATTTGTCAGGACCCCTGGGGAGAGGACAGGAGTAACACAAGGAGATGCGATGTTCAGAGAGGAAGGGGGTTCTAACTGCTGAATAATGTGGTCCCTTCCCCTCGTTTTCCATCTCGGCCCAACTGTAATCAGACTTCGGTCGGGATTTAGAAAGCGTTTACAGAGAAATGCCCTGGGCCAATGAGCAATGTGCCTGTTGGTTCGTGCTTTTGGACCCTGAGAGACAGATAAGTGAGGAGTGAGCGGGGCCTTTCTTGGGGACATGCCCGTTCTCGCCAGCCCGCCTGGGTCTGCTTTGATAGCCCTGACATTATCCCGACTTTTATTGTCCTCACCTGTCAGTCAAGCTTCCTTTGTGAAATTACTTTCATTTAGACAACCTCTCCTGCTATTTTGGTTGCTCATCAGCTACGACTTTTAGGTGAAAACTTGTCTTCTGTTTGACAGGGAGGGAGGCGAAAATTACTATGTGAATAGAAACCTGTAGGTTACGTAAATAACATGTCAGCGGAGATCAGGAGCCCAGCCTGAAATCAATCCATCAGGCCCGAGAGCCTTTGTGAGCCTCCCGGCCCGGCTCCCGCTCTGCTGGGTTTCTGTCTGCAGCTTGTTTTTCCTTCCTTGGCGGGTGACACTCTCCCCCTTCAGCACATCCCTGCTCCAGGCTTTCTTCCGGAAGGTGGGAGCCAGTCTCTGCGGGGTCCACGGCCCAGCCCAGAGAAGCAGCTGCCGCCGCCGCGTACCTCTTCAATCCTGGTGCAGCAAGCAGCGTCCGATTTCTTATTGGCACCAGATGCTGCTCCCCTCTCTGGCTGGTGTGCTTCCAACCAGCGCTGGAGGGACCGGGCAGGGGCATGGGGTCGGACGGTGCTTCCAACCAGCGCTGGAGGGTCGGGCAGGGGCATGGGGTCGGACGGTGCTTCCAACCAGCGCTGGAGGGACCGGGCAGGGGCATGGGGTCGGATCATCATCACAAGATACAGCGACAGCTGACCTTTACCGAGTCAGGCCCCTGGGCGAAGCATTTCACAAGACTCGTTGAATTTAATTCTTACCCTCCCAAGAAGTGGGTGCTGCTGTCCTCCGGGAGAGCAGCTTGGTGGGGTGACACCCCTGGCCAGTGGCCCCGGGCCCCAGAGCCTGGCCCCTCCGCCTCCACGCTGACCTCCATTCAGAACTCTGGTCCCTCATTCACCTAGTGAGAGAGAGAGCACGCGTTTGGGGGCAGAGATTTGGACATCTGTTTAAATGGAAAGACAAGGGAGCGGCAGATATTGGGAAGTGGGGCTTCTAAGGAATGGTGCCTCGAGTGGTGGTCTCTGGCGGCAGCACCCCATCTCTCCCGCTCTAGCTTACTGGAGGGCTTCCACGTGGGACTGGGGAGAGGGGGTCCCCAGCTGCAAGCCTGGAGCGGACCCTGGGCGTCGTGAGGGCACTGGCCCAGCGAGCCTCACCCGGCCCTAACAGATGGAGCCGGACAGAGCGGCTCTCACCTGGCGCCTGGGTGAGTCCACCGTCTGTCTGTCCGCCTGTCCGTCTGTCTCTCCCCCACACTGCAGACCCGGCCTGGCCCATAGGCTCTGCGAAGGTTGGTGGCATTTGTGTGTTGCGTCTCGGACACTCTGTCCCCCGCGCCTGGGCCGGGAGGAGAGGGCGGGCCTGGGCAGTCCCGGGGCGTCTGGGGGCCTCCCATAGCCCCGTGCAGTCTGGCTGTTCCGTCCAACCTGTGCTGGTGTGTGCGGGCAGCAGCTGAAATCTGGAAACTATGTGGCCCAACAACCCGAGACTCGGCAGGGAGTCAGAGCTCCGGGTCCGGTGGGACTGGACTCCCAGAATAGGGGACCCAGCGCCTCAGGCCGTAGTGAGGGCTGAGCTCCCCTAAGCGGTTCCTCCGGCCAGGCTTGGGCTGCCCCTCCTCTGTCCCAGGCCCTTCAGGTGCCACAAGTCCCCAGGGAGGCCCGCAGGCCAGGCCGGGCCAGCTCCCGGGCTGCTGGAGAAGGTGCATTTGGCGTGGGCCCACTGCGTGCTCAGGATGCTCCATGTTGGGCTCCAAGTGAGTCTCTCTGAGCCTCAGTTGGCCCAGCTGGGAAATGGGATGCCAATTTTCCCATAATCCCCAAGATTCTAAGACTTGGGGTGACATGCCCTGGACACCCTGGCTCACAGAAGGGCCAGCCCCCCTTGGCTCCTTCCTGTCCCACCTGGATGCCAGGGCCCGAGACCCACCCAGAGGGCACCAAACCTGCCACCTCCAAACCTAAGCCTGCTGGCCTGTGGCTGACCCGGGTGGTGGTGTTTGTGCACCAGCTGCGTGAGTAGACGATTTAAGGGCCAGGATGAGTGACCCAAGGGAGTAAGGAGAGCCTAGTGTTTCACTGAGGCGGGAGCCACAGGTTCCTCCCAGCAAGCTGGATCCAGGGCCCACATCCTGCCTCCCCTGCGGTGCCCCTCCCTTCCCTTCCTTCCTCACCCTCACTGCTGGGCTGGGTATGAAACAGCAGGGTCGGGGGCAGGGGCGAGGGGCCAGTGGTCTGGGGTGCCTGTGTGATCTTCTGCAGTGGGTTCATAGAGTCAGAAGACTAGAGGCTGCCAAGCCATTGCTCCCATGAAAGCAAGGACACCAGCCTATACCTAAGCCGGGCTGGGCTGAACCACGGGACCCCGCAGAGAGCAGGGCAAGGAAGGGGACCCGACTAGGCCAGGCCTGTGCATACAGGTTGCACACTTTCCCTGCACCCTCAGCAACCTTATGAGTAGGCGTTATTGAACCAAACAGGCTCAGAGGGGTGCAGTGACTTGCCCAAGATTGCACAGCCAGAAACCTCAGGTCCCTATTAGCTGTTTGTAGCTTTTCAGGGCCCTGAGGGCCTAGGCTGGTGGCCTCTTGCACTCTGAGGCTGGGCCACCTGACCCTGCACACACAGCCTGTGGGTGGCTGCTCTGGCCCCGGGCCCCACTGCCCCCAGTCCCTCGGGCTGCGGCTCTCCAGACCTGGCAGCCCCCCGCCCCGAGCTTCCTGGCCACACGGCCCTGTGGCGCACCTGTGGCCCACTCACCACCCACGTGACTGCACACTCTTGGTCTCAACTCCATGTCCCCCAGACCTCCAGTCTGCCTGGCCTCAGCCCTTGGTCCCTGGCTCTCAAGCCCACGGACCATTGTCCTTGGCCCCCAGATCCCCGTGTCCTGACTCCCTGTCTCCAGCCACCCAGCTGCTGGCTCCCACTCCCCTCCTCCGCCTGCCCGTCTGCCGCCCACTGCGGCCTGTGTCCTTTCAGTTCTGCAGCTCATCCCTGTCCTCTGCCCCAGCCTTTCTTTCTGAGGACCACGGGACCTGCGAGGCTGCCAGTCTGAGGGCGCGGGCGCCGGCCACCGTTGGAGGCCACACAGAACTCCAATGCGGGCCAGAGACTGTGTCTGGAAGCCGTGGGGAGGGGGCCAAGGCTGCCCCGCCTGCTGGTCCTTTTGTTGGCGGCCCCCATGCCCCCAGCTGTGCAGGGCTGGCCTCTGGGCAGAACGCCGACCCGTTCGAGGTGGAGGAAGGTCCCCGTGGCTGCCCGGCCCCTACACCCGCTGGTGCTGGCTGGGCCCATCTCCTTCTTGGGTAGGTGGTGTTTGCTGACCATGGCCTTCCTGCTAGAGGTGAGTGGACCCAGGGGCACAGGTCGGGGAGCCTGGACCATTGATTGGAGCTTTCAAAAAGTCCAGCACTCTGAGTGCTTTCCTCCTCCTGAGCTGAGTGACTCTTGGGGCCTGGTTTCCCTGCGTCTTCAGCCTGAAGAACAGACAGGAAGTCACTCAGCCAGGACATCAGACTGGAGGCTCTGACGCCCAGTGCTCTGGAGTCCTGCACTGAACCTGAGCACAAGGGGTCACAGCCCATCCGGCAGTCTCCTTGCTCTGCTCCTGCTCCAGGGAACCTGCCTAACCACTTTCGCTTTGGCCTGCCTCAGTTTACCTTTGATGACCAGCATCTCTGTTTGGAACGGCAGCCTCCAAACGGGTGTGGTCCGATGCAGTCTGTCTGCAACAGCGCCTGAGGCGTGGATGGTTCCGTGGGGTGCTGCTAACAGACTCCTGGCTCTTTGGGGAGAAAACCCCGATGGAGAGTCTGCCAGTTCCTGTGGGGTAAATACTCCCTCCCACGGGGCTGATTTCAAGCTGCCAATGTGAGGTCACCGTACCCCACGCTGGAGCAGATGGCAGGGGTGCACCGTTGTGTCAGATCCACCCTACACATGTGAAGCTTGTAGGTGGCCTCCAGCACAGCCTAGGGAAATCACTGGAAAACGATGGCCTTTGAGGATTTGTTACTTTTGTTTTTAATGTGACATATTTATTTGTCAGTTCATGTAATGTAATATTTAGTAATGACTGTATTTATAGCCAGCTCACACAATTCCGGGCCCTTTAGCTCACGGCCCACCCCTAGTGCAGCTTCGCCGGGTCCTGAGTGTGTGGACGAGGCCTGGAGGCCCCACCCTGGGACCTCCCACGGGGCTCCTGCAAGCCAGGAGGGCACTCTCGACAAGGGAGGGAGCTGGGCCACAGTTTGTCAGGGGTCCCGAGGAGGCTGAGAATTCTAGGCTTGAATCTGCCGTGCAGCCCACTATGGCGGGTCATTGCAGTGGGGGGACAACCGATTTTATTTATTTAACAGTTTATCAGCTTGACATGAGCTCTCAACGTCCAGACACGGAGCACACAGGCCCCGTCTACAGTCTTGCTCTGCGCCCTGTGAATAGGGTGGAGACCAGGGCAAGAGGTTTTAGTGGAAATTGCCCTGGGTCCAGCTGAGGTGGGTCTGGGCATCCGGGCCGAGCCTGGGGTGCTGTCAGCCAGCAGGCCCAGACCGTGCAGGGCTTTGTGAGCCATTTTGCAGCTTTGGATTTGCCCCCGAGACTGATGGGAGCCTCCCTCTGGCTGAGAGAAGGCAGGCAACTTGGCTGAGGCCACACAGCATGGGCACGAGGGAGCAGACAGGGCCCCCTGTGCCTGAGGACAGAAGCCGGGTCCTCTTCCTCTCCCGGCCCGGCTGCAGCCTCACTTCTGCAGAATGCCAGTCTCGAGCTCGGCCTTCCAATGGTTAATGGTCTGCTCACAGTCTGTGCCCCATGATTTATTAATATTGGGTTGAAATACTTCAAAGACCCATGGCTGCTGTGTCAGGATTGCCCCATATTGGAAGACGAACGCTCAAAGAACCATTTGCCTTGCATGGAAAATGCATAATGATGTGGGCCAGTGGCCCGCACGCCGCCCAGCGCCGTCCCATGCATGGCTGGCTGGGGGTTAGCGCCCCGGCCTGGTGCCCACGCTGCCAGCAGTAAGTGACCCTGGCTTGTGGGACGTGTCTGAGCAACATCCGCGCCCCTTGTGGGGCACAGGGAGTCTGAGGTCTGTGACCCCGCAAACCCCGCCCAGCAGGGGTTTCCCTCAAGAGCTTTTCAGGAAGGCGTTGGACAGGACGGGTGGAGACTGAGTTTTAAGAACCAGACGTGGTCTGACGGAAGTTTCTGTGCTGATGGAGGCCCTGGGCCTGAGCCGCTGGCCACTGAGCTCTTGAGACGTGGCCGGTGCAAATGACCAGCTGTTACATTTTACTTAATTTTAATTAACTTCAATTTTGAGGTGGTTACGTGTGCCTCGTAGCTGCCGCGTGGGACGGTGCGAGTCCAGGGTGGGGACAGCCGTCCTGAGGGGGCTGGGGCTGCGCTGGGCATTGGTCACAGCTCACCTTCTGGGGGCTTTAAGATTTGTGCATTGCACTGGGGGCAAATCTTACCTAAGCTGGATGCGGAACTCCAGTGAGGGACATCCCGTGATGTCTGCAGCTTCCTTACTTGCGTCCAGTCAAACGTGAGGAACTGATGGCCTCGGAGTGGGTGGGGAGGTGTAGAGAAAGTGCTCCCAGTGTTGATTATGGAGTCTGGTTAGTGGGTAAAGGGTTTCATAATAAATGCTGAACAGGCCTGAATGTGCTGAGAGCCCATGGTCTCCTGGACCCCTGCCCCAGGGCGCTGGGCTGCCAGTGCCCAGCCAGCCTGTGGATGTGATGGAGGCAGGACAGGATGCCTGGTGGGGCGAGGGGAGGAGGATGGCCCCAGGGTGCTGTGGGCACCGGGGGAGGAGCCGGAGGCTCTCGCGGTGGCTGGGGTGCGGGCACATTCCCAACACTGCCTCATTCCAAGGCCCGGAACAGGGGCCAACCTTCCATTCCGGCCATCCTCACTCTCCACCCTCCACAGAAGGCTGCGCTCCTGCCTGGGCCTGACCCATGCTCCTGGGGCTCCTGATCCCTGAGCCCCGTTGGCTGAGGGATGGCTGCTGAAGGGCCTGCTGTTCACTAAGGCCTCTGGGGTATTTTCAAGAGGCCTCTGCTCTGCTGTCACTCACCCTGCTTTGTAGCAGGTCCCTCCCCGTGGGGATGGAGGGTGCTGGGCATCAGGGAGGTCTCCGTGCTCTGCCATCTGGTGAGTTTTGATTTGGGCATCCTTGGTTGTGAACGAGGTGGGCCATGTCTTACCGTGTATTGGTGGGCCCCGTTTCCTTTCCTGGGAATGGCCTCTCCTTGCCCTTTGAGGGAAGCATGACTTACACTTTTAAAAAATATTCTCCTCAGCTCCCCCGGCCCTGCCCTCCCCGCGGCTGAATGTGTCCTTGTTGGCCGAGGGCTAGGCGTGTGCTGAAAGGGGCTTTGGCCCAAATCAGGGCCGGTAAGAAAGCAGGGAGCCACCTCCCCCGGGGACACTGAGTCATGGGCAGCGGAGGGAGGAGGCGAAGGGCTGGTCCCAGCCCAGAGGAGCCCGGCTTGCTTGTGGCCCCAGGTGCGCTGCCCAGGTGGGTCTCAGTTTCCCCATCCTTCTGGGCAGGGATCCAGGCGGGCCCTCCTGTGTGCCCTTGGGATGTCATGCCCTTTGTGAGGCCCCGCACTTGCCCCCCCCGCCAGTTCCCCCCCCCCCCCCCCGAGACGGCTGCAGGGGACAGTTCCTGCTGTGGAGGGTGTGCATCCGCCCCACCCTCAGCTTGGGTCACTGTGAGGAAGGACCTTGCCTCCCACCATGTCAAGTAGTAGCGTTCGGTGTGTGGTCTCCAGACGCGAGTGGATGGGTTCTGCTCGCCCAGGGGTTGAGTGCTTGGAGCAAAACTGCATTCTAGAAAAGCGTGCTCTCACGATGACCCGTCTGCCCTCACCCCTCCCTCGCTTCCTCCTGGCTCCAGCCCAGAGCCCACCAGGAGGGGTGGAGAGGCCACCCGGGCCTCGGTGCCTCTGGCCCACGTGCCTGGCCCTGGGGCTTGGACGGGATGTCTGCCTCCCACTGCCCCTGCTTGGTGCTCGTGGCTCTATCCTCCTGGAACTTGGAGCCCCGAGGCTGTGCTGGAGGGAGGTGGGGCGCCTGGGGCTGCTCAGGCTGGGCCCTGCAGGGCCTCCGCAGGTGGAGCTGCACACCGTGGGTGCAGGCTCCTTCTCCCAGGACCCCATGGAGGACCGCGGGGCCCCATCTGCGGAGGGAAGGCAGGCGGGTGGATTTCCAGGAGCCCGTGGGGTTTGGCTGGGCAGAGAGTTTACATCAGACTTGTTGGCAGTAGGCAATTTTATTCTGGAATAATTGGAAGTTGGTGCTCCCTCCGCCCCCACACACCTCTATGGTTGTGGACGCTCAGAGCCTTGGTTTCCCCATGGAGGTTCCCTCTCCAGATGCCGTGGACATGGGCTCCTTTGCAGGAGGGCATGTTTGGGGCTCCAGGCTCCCGGGCGGCCTGGCCGGGGTGGGGGACTCCCACGCAGAGAAGAGAGAGTCCCCCCCGGGCCCTGGGATTGGCCGGCTGCCATCCTGAGCCCACCTGGCCCTGCGGCCCTCAGTCAGAGCCCCTGGACCAAAGCCCGGCCTGCCCTGGGAGAAGAGGAGCGGATGCTACCAGTAGCACTTTGGGGCCTGGCTCTGTCCCCTTGTGCAGCGGCCACGACAGCTTTTCCAGAGGGGTGCCATGAGCCGCCAGGAGCCCTTCAAGCCCCCATTAATTACAGTCAAGTGACATTAAACACTCTGTCCCCAGTGTGGCCAGTGGCCCCGTCCTGGGCAGCGCGGACATAGAGCGCATCCATCACGGAGAGAGAGTCCCCAGGACAGGTAGGCAGAGGGCGTGTGGAGGCTCCGAGAGGTGACAGCCTGGAGTCTGGGGCCGGGCCTGAGCAATTCCCTCGTGGGTTCCTCCTCCGGCGGCTCGGGCTTCCTGGTGGCACGCGGCTCTACTCCTCCAACCTTTCTGCTGCCCTGTCCTCTGTGGTGGAGGGCGTCTTCTGGCCCTGCCCCCTCCGTGTTACCCCCGAGCCTGCCCTTTCCTCGCCGGGTACAGATGCCTGCAAAGAAGGGGCTGGTCTGGGGGGAGAGGTGGCCTCGCCCGTAAGGCCTCAGTGAGGGGCCAGAGGAGCACCCTCCTTTCCCCAAGGAGAAGCAGGAAAGCTGGACCCCCAGACTGCACTGACCCTTCCTGGCTCAGAGGGTGGAGCTTGGCCTGAGCTCGTAGGGCCTTGGGGGGGCGCGGGGGGCTCTCCCTGCAGTATGACCCCACATGGTGGGCACGGGACTGGGAGTGGAGGCTCCTGGCTCAAAAAGAAAGAGGCGGGCCAAATGGATTCTCTCCTTTAGGAGTTTGGAGAAGAAAATATGGAAGGAATGTGCCATTAGCAGAAAGCATGAAAGCAGCACTATTGTGAAATGTGAAGCTCCAGGGAGAGGTTGAGGCCAGCTGTGAGCAAGGCAGAGCTGAGGTGACGGGGAGGCCTGGCCATGCGGCAGGAGAGAAAGATGCGGTTCTCAAAGCATGGACCAGGAACCCCTGGGGGCGTCTGGGAGGTAAGGTGACAATGATGGCGCTACCCGTCCCCTCCCAGGTTGTCACGGTGTGGGACTCTCCAGGGATCCCATGCCGAGCCATAGCAGGACGGCCAGACCTCGCAGAGACTCGCACGCGGCCCTTCCCGCTCATGTGTCATGGGGTTTTCAATCACTTTTAATTTCTGTCATGGAGCGTGACGGAACACAACTTGGGTATTGACCCAAGTTGGCACTGCTGGCCTTATCAGGGAGGACGCCCCGGCCCTCAGGAGGGAGGCCCCGCGATGTGGAGGCAGGAGTCCCTGAGCTTGTCTACAGGCTTGTGGAGGCAGGAGTCCCTCTAGCTTTGGCCTCTGGCCTTTGACAGTGAGCAGTCAGACGGAAGCGGCCAGGAGCCGCCCTGCATGACTGGTGGGAAGGAGCTGGGGGCGGCCTTGGAGGGTCACCCTTCCTGGGCAAGGATGCACCTTTGGTCCCGGGGCTCAGGCAACCCAGGCTCGTGTAGGGGATGGTGGTGTCAGGGGCTCTCCCGGGGGCACTTGCAGGGGGGAACGGAGAGCCCTGGGCCTGAAGCTTCCGGAGCCCCTGCTGCTGCACGCAGCTCCCGGCCCCTCCCAGGCCACGTGCCTGGCAGACAGCTTCTGCCTCTCGCTGCTGGCTACCCCTCCAGGCCTGGACTCGAGCTGCAGAGAGGGGCAGGATTCCAGGCGGACAGAGCCAAGGGTTCCCTGGACAAACTGGAGTCGCCTCTGGCCAACTGGGATGGGATTCGAGCAACACATCGTGCCCTCCCAGCCACCTTGGCCGGACTGACCCCCGGCCTCCTTGGAGTGGGGCTGGGGCAGGGGATGCCGGCAAGACCTTCCCCGCCAAGAGCAAGAGTGGCTGAGGGGGCAGAGAGGACATTTGGGCCTGGGTCAAGGATCAAGACTGGACCGACAGCCAAGGTCACAGCAAGGTCATACCAAGGTCACACCAGGGTTAGGGTGAGGAGTTGCTATTTGCTCATCTCTGAGATGGGAGGAAAATCTGATTCAGTGAAATTATGAACAACACTAAACCCATGACATGTTAACATAAGTAACATTTTCTAGAAAAATGACTATATTCTCAAAAAAATAGTAAGAAGAATAGCATTGTTTTACATCTTTACAAATGTCTTTAATGTTTGGGCTTAAAATAAAGTAACTGGGAGGAAGGAAGCAGGCTTAGTCCCTGGAGATGACGTGCTCTCCTCGAGGGGCAGGGATGCAGCATCCCGACTGTGGGCTTAGGGACCCCTGCTGGGCCCACCTCTGCCTCCTCAGCACCCAGCTCGGGCGTCCGTCCAGAGGGGTTTGTGGACTAAGCGACTGACCCAACATTTGGAACGTCTGCATGGCGCCCATCTCTCCGGTTGAAACACACACCAAACGGCCGCTGGAATTTTATGTGGGGACCTGGGTTAGTGGAGAGCCTTGGTTTCCACTGCGCCGTGGACGAGGCACCACAGTGGAGCAGTTGTAGGGTGGGCCCCGGGGGGCCGGGCAGGGGGCTGCTGGGCTGAGCAGAAGAGTGGGGCGCACGGCCTCCTCGGGCCGTGTCCTCTCGAGCAGGAATGCTGCAGCTGGCTCTCAGGGGCTCCTGAGAGCCCACTGTCGCGTATCTGGGAATTAACGCGGGTCGCTTGATGTCGACTGAGGGGGGCTTTTTATCTGAGGGCAAGGTCGCCAGCACACAGCAGCCTCCTGCCGTGCCAGGAGCAGGGGCTAAGGGTGTCTACTTGGCTGAGCGGGGACTGCACCCCTTCTCCATGTGGCCCCAGCATGGAGTCGGCCCAATGGGGAGCTGGCGTGGGGTGCAGAAGGTGGGGGGGGCTGGCGGCTGTGGCTCTCAGAGGGTTTGTTGGTGCCCACCATCAGGCACCAGGCTCGTGGCGTGGGGTGCAGAAGGCGGGAGGGGGGGGCCCAGCGGCCGTGGCTCTCGGAGGGTTTGTTGGTGCCCACCATCAGGCACCAGGCTTGCCTCCCTGGGGGGGAGCTTTGCAGGGACAAGGCCCTCCCTGTGCTTCCTCAGCAGCTCCTGTCTGAGGGCCGCTCTGGCTTCCACATGAGCTCCAGGTGTCTACCCGCCCCTGCGCTTCAGGGCAGCCAGCCTGTTTGCTGGGGCAGCTCAAAGAGCGACAGCCAGAGGTCAGGACCGGGTGTCCCAGGGCTGCGCTTCCGCTGAGGCGCTCGGGGAGGATGTGCTAACCTTTGCTTTTGGCCGCAGCACTCCTGGCCTGACGTGGCCTTCCCCCTGCGTACATGTCCATGTCCAAATTTCCCCTTTTTATAAGGACACCAGTCACCCTGGGTTAGGTCCCAATGACGTCATTGGAACTTGATGACCTCTGTTAAGACCCTGTCCCCAGGTAAGGTCCCACTCTGCAGATGCCAGCCACTGGCTGGTGATTTCCTGGGACCCCCCCAACCCCCTCCCCGTGCTTCCCTCCCCCCCCCCCCCCCCACTGCAATGGCTCATAGTCTTCGTCCTGTCATGGAGTCCCCATCCGTGCACCGTGGTCCGGCTTCCTGACACAGCCCTGGCTGTGTGATCCAGGGCAAGTGGCCATCTCTCTGTGCCTTGGTTTTCTCATCTGGGAAGTGGGGCCAGACCCTGCCTCCAGGTAGCAAGCACAGAGCGAGTGCTCCGTGCACAGAGCAGGCGCCCAGGAGACGGGAGTCCTTATCCGCGCAGGGTCCCCAGGCTCTAGAATTTCCGTTCATTCTCCCCCAGTGTCTGGACCCAGAGCTTCCCGGTGCCCGTGCGGTCCAACTACACAAGGCTGCTGGCTGGCACCGCACGTTACAAAGTGTTGAAATGGTTTGGGATCACCTTTGTCAGGGAAAGTATTTGGTCAGCTTCTTTCTCGCCAGGAGGAAGGTTTCTCACCAGGCCCCTTGGAGGGTGGTGGGTCGCAGGCGGCTCCCGAGTCACTGGAGCGGGCCACTGAGCGTGACTCATGTCGAATACGTGCCGACAGCGGTGGCGACCAGCACCCGTGGGACTCGAGTACAGCATCACAGTGGCTTCCCGTCCGTCTGTCCTCTTCTCGAGCCTGTGATGCAGCCGTGACTCGCGCCTCCACTTCACGGATGGGGAAACTGAGGTCTGGGGAGCGTGAGCCTCTGACCCCATGCTGGGACCTGTGTCCTGGGAGCTGTGCTCCACTGAGACTCTCTGGGCTCGAGTCCCGTAGAGAATGGGGCGGCAGCCCCTCATGACCCTGGCGTGTGGGGTGGGGGTGGCCCTACCCAGAGGTGACGGATGGGGCCCCGCGCCCCAGACACCGCCGCACGCAGGCACGTCCTTTCAGGGGCCATGGCCGCTGGCTCAGCTCCTGGCACGGTGCTAACCCAGTGCTGGCTGCCGTTGACTGGGGGACGCAGCCCTTGTGGGACACCCGTACATGCCCAAGAGAAGGAAGAGAGTGTGGGGCTCCTGAGCACCCCAAGGCCAGCCTCAGCTGAACCAGAGCTGCAGCTGGCCCGGGTACCATTCCCTCCTCCAGGCCAGGAAGGGGCCCAACCCCGGGTGGCTGCAAATTCCAAGACTGGTTCAGTGGGTCTGGGTGGGCTTCCCAAGGCACCCTGATGTGGGCGGGCTCAGGGTCTCCCCCGTGTGGCTGTGGGCTGGGGGCCCCTCTGGGCCCCCGCGGCCAGCTCTCTATGCTCCCCGACTGCTGGCTCCCTCCCCCGAGTGTCACTTCTGGCACCTGCTTCTCCGAGGGCCAGACCTCACACTCACTTCCAGGGAATGTCTGCCTTGCATTCTGGTGGCGGTTCTGTGGAAAGCAGGTGATAGAGGTGCAGAGATGTTGTGGGGGCCAGGAGCCTCTCCTGTGTGTGTGTCTCTCTCGCCCCCACACCCAACCTCTGCTCCCCAGCGCCTGCACCTGGGGAGATGGGGAGGGAGCACGGCGTCAGGGGGAGAGATGTCGTCTGGGCACCCTGCTCTGAGGAGACGGGTTCACGGGCAAGCCCTGAAGTGGGCGTCCAGCAGGACAGGCCTCGGCACTGTCCTCTCTCCCTGGCCTGGGCTCAGGCAGGGCTGACAGGCAGTGGGGGCTCCCAGCCTGGTCCCCGAGTCTGGGCCTCCACTGCTCCTGGGTTCTGAGCAGGGCTGGGGTCGCATGTGTGGGCCCCTGCCTGGGCCCTCCCAGGGGGACTGACCAGGCTGGGGCGGCTCTGCCGTGGGGGGCTCTGTGGCCTGTCATTTCCCTTGGCTCCCCTCAGGCCTGGCTCTTCCTGGCACCACAGGGATTTGGACAGAGCCCATCAGTGAGAACGCTCCATCCCACAGTCAACAAATGTGAGCAAAAATAACCCCGGCACCCTTAGCCCAAAGGAAAGGTGGAGTGGCACCCAGTCAATTATCCTAAACATACACCAGGTGTTCCTGAACCCCCCCCCAGCTGTGCTGCCCAGAGCTCATGCAGGAGTGAAGGGGAGGGACCCGGTGTTGGGGGCGGGCAGGACAGGAAGGAGGCTTCTCCGGGTGGTTTCCGGTGGTTTCTGTCTGAGTCCTGGCGGCTGTAACAGGACACCACAGTCTGCAGACTTTCTCCTGGTTCTGGAGGCTGGAGGTCGGAGACCTTGGGTGCGGGCAGGTCCGGTGTCTCGTGAGGCCCCACTTCCAGTGGACAGCAGAGCTTGGTGTGTCCTTGCCAGCCAAGAGCAGAGAGGGCGCAAGCTCTGGGGTCTTCTCTAAGGGCACTGATCCCATCACGAGGCTCCCCCCTCCTGACCTCATCACCTGCTGGCTGGGCGTCTGCAGCTGGGCCACAGAGCCAGGCTAGCTGTCAGTCTCTGGGACAGAGCCCCAGGCACCCAGTGGGGTCTGCCGGGCTGAAGGGCCCTGGGGGCCAGGCCGTGCCCGAAATTTCCCCTCCTAGGAGCCCGTGCGGACTCTCCCTTCAGGGCTGTTTCCCCGCTGCTGCTCGCATCTCTATCCCTGGTGCGGGTGGGCCCCCGGCCCCGACCTGCTCTCCACAGCCACAGAAGGTGTGCAGCTCTGTTGTGCCCCCGGGGCCGCCTGAGTGGTGGTGGCCGTGCTTTGAGAGTCCTCATCTGCGGACGGACATACCGCCCTTTCCTTGTGGGGCGGCTGCAGCCTCGTTGGAGGCCTACTGCCCAGCAGTCTCCTGCACTGGCGGGCTCTGTGTGCCTGCCCCCTGCACAGACCTGTCCTGCGTGGGCCCCGAGATCCCCAGCGCCCAGACACTACCCCTGCTCTGTCCGAATCTGCCCTCCCATCCATCCCTCTGGACCAGCCACCCTGGTCCAGCCTCTTGTCACCCAGTGCCCCCAGCCCCTTCCCCCCCGCCCGGGTGCCTCTCTCTCCTTCCCCCTGCACGTCGGGATCCCACAGCCATGAGCTCCTAGGGCCACAGCTACAGGCAGGAATCCCATCTCTGTGGCAAATAATAATCTTAGGAACAACACCCAAAGCGGAGTCCATAAAAGAAAAAAAAACTGACTTCATCAAAATGAAAAACTCTGGCTTTGTGAAAGGGTTTGTCAAGGGAATGAATGACAAGCTGCAGACTGGAAGGAAATGTTTGCGGACAGGTGTCTGATAAAGAACCTGTGTCTAGCATATATAAAGAGTGCTCAAAACTCAACCATCATAAAACAACCAGTTGGAAATGGGCACAGGACTTGAACAGACGCCTCACAGGGTGGGAGGCAGGCAAACGAGCACAAGTGATGCTCAGTATCATTAGCCGTGAGGAAATGCAAATTAAAACCACAATGGGATTCTGAGAACAACCATCAGAAGGCCTAAGAGTTAAAAGTACCCACCGTATCACGTGCCAACGTCTGGGTCTCTCACGTGGCTAGCGGGAATGCACCAGGGGACACAGCAGCAGGGAGCTTCTCAGAGTCGAACACACACCTGCCCTGAGTTCCTGCGCATTCGCCCCTGCGCATTCCCACAGCGGCTCTCTGCACAGCAACCCCAAATGGGGAGCACCCCAGCCATGCTCTGATGGGCGAGTGGCAACCCAGCTGTGGCCTGTCCACACCATGGAATCCCACTCAGAAATAGAAAGGGACAACCCAATGTCCACTCCCCTCTGCTCCCTCCTGGTCTGCCCTCAGCCTGGTGGGTCTCGCTGGTGGGAGGGACGTCTGCCCACCGCCCTGGCGTCCCCCTGCTGCCCTAAGGACAGTGTGTTCTCCCAGTCAGACGCCAAATCAGGAGAGAGGTGTGACTTGGAAAACGTGGCTATTTTTATTGATCAGTAACAGACACGTGCTCTCCTTCCTCCTTCCCCCAAATGTCCATGCAGAACCTCCAGGGTGGTCTGCGGCCACCACCCTCGTTCTCCACTCCTTTACGCCCCACGGCGTTACCTCAGCCCACCCAGCTACCCACCCTTGGCCTGGCCAAGCCCAAACCGTGCCCGTCGGCCATCTGGGCTCGGAGAGGCTGACTGTCACAGGAGGCCCTGGTCCTGGTGGGCTCGTGGTGGGAGGCTGTGCAGTCCCGCCGGCTGAGTCCTGGCTGAGACTCGGGCTTTCGGACCTGTTTCCCTTCACACCACTTGTGGCAGGTCTGCAGGCAGAGAGGGGGCAGGGGCTGCCCCGGCATCAGCTTCGAGAGCGGACACGAGCCCCCCCACCCTGGCCACTAGTCACACACATACACACAAACATACACACACACACATGTATACACAAACACACAACACACATATACACACGTGCACCCATGCACACACATACACACATGCACACATATACACATGTGCACCCATGCACACTTACACGTGTATGCACACACAACACACATACACACGCGCACCCATGCACACGCACATACACACACGCACACACATACACACGCGCACCCATGCACACGCACATACACACACGCACACACATATACACACGCGCACCCATGCACACACACATACACACACGCACACACACATACACAGGTGCACCCATGCACACACACATACACACACGCACACACACATACACAGGTGCACCCATGCACACACACATACACACACGCACACACATATACACATGTGCACCCATGCACACACACATACACACACGCACACACACATACACACGCGCACCCATGCACACACACATACACACACGCACACACACATACACAGGTGCACCCATGCACACACACATACACATGTGCACCCATGCACACTTACACGTGTATGCACACACAACACACATACACACACGCGCACCCATGCACACGCACATACACACACGCACACACATATACACACGTGCACCCATGCACACACATATACACATGTGCACCCATGCACACACACGCAGACGCATATACACACGTGCACCCATGCACACACACACACACACGCACACACACATACACACGTGCACCCATGCACACACACGCACACACATATACACAGTGCACCCATGCACACACACACGCACACACACACACGTGCACACATGCACACATACATATGCACACATGTGTGCGCGCACACACAGAAACACATATACAGGGACGCCTGGGAGGCTCAGTCGGTTTAGTGTCCAACTCTTCGTTTCGGCTCAGGTCATGATCTCAGGGTCGCGAGAGCCCCATGTCGGGCTCCATGCTCAGTGCAAAGTCTGCTTGAGATTCTTTCTCTCCTCTGCCCCCACTCCTTGAGCGCTTTCTCTCTCTCTCAAAAAAAAAATACATATATACACACGCACACATGCTCGTGTGCACACACACACATACACCAGGCCCAGGTGATCATATTCCCCCCCCCCCCCCTTGGCTCGTCCCGGTGTCCTTCCTGGCCTGACAACTCCTTGGGCTCTCAGTGCCCGGAGCGGTGGAGGGGGCCCTGGTCTCTGCATAGGTTGGTCCTCAGGCTTCTGTCTGTCTCTCTGGGGCTCCGCGGAGGGCTGCAGGCACGGAGTAGGCACTGTCCTGCACCCCTGCCCCGCCCACCCCCAAGGCTCCTGCAGGGTCGTGCAGGAATACACATGCCCAATGGCCAAGGCAGCTTTTACAGGGAACGCAGGACTGGTTCACAGTGAATTCTAGGTGTGTTTCTGCTCATGCACACCAGAACATCAGGCCTCAAGAATTCTGAATTCGGAAGACCAAATAGCTCCAGTAAATGCAGGGAAGGTGGGCAGAGCTGGGCCCTGCCTCACTGCTGGGGAGCAGAGGTGGGGCTCGGAGGCTGAGGGAGGGGATGCCCCCCCAGGCCTCCCCCAAGCCAGCCCCTGACCCTCCCGGGACAACATGGCTCCCCCTCCAGACAAGCACCTTGAAAATCCCAAACCAGGGTCAGTCGAGTGTGAACCCAGGCCCCAGGAGATGAAGACACTCCCTCTGCTGCTTTATCTGATGCCAGAGAGCACATCGCCAGGCATTTCAAAAACAGCGTCTGCGGCGCACACTGGCTCCTTCATCCATCCGTGGGGGGTGGGTGTGGTGGGACCCCAGGGGTCGGGTCCCCTAGCCGCAGGGCCTGGGGCAGCTGGGGCCGGGCAGACCCTTCCCGCCTCTCCTGGCTGAGGTGGGTTTTGAGGGTCAGGGCACTTGTGAGAAGCTAGCTGTGCTAATCCTAGATAATTGCCCACTGGGGATGCTTGGTGACAGGAGGCTTCTCCCTTCCTTCACACTCAGCTTGTCAGGACAATCCCGAAAGCACTTGGTGGGGTGCTCGGCCCTGGGAAAGCAGGGCCTGAGCTGTGGGAAACCTGATCAGCCTGGTGGGGGGGTTAGCTGGGGGGCTGGGGGCCCCTCCTGCAGGTGAGTGCTCCTGTCTCTGCTATGCCAGGACCACCCCCAAGTGCTGGGCCCCCTTTGAGCCTGGATTAGTGCGGGCAAATGGATTAGTCTCTGGGGGCCCTCCGACCTGAGTGGACGGGGGGACAGACTGCTGCAGGGCCAGGAGGGGACCTGGGCAGGAAGTCCTGCGGTCACATGGTGAGGTACGTGGAGTACCAGGGAAGGGGGCCGCTCCCCTCCCTCATCCTCAGCCCCAAGTGTGCTTCCCATGGTCCGCATGCTGCCCCTCAGCCCCGCCAGGCCCGGGACCAGCCCCGCCTCCCTCTCCGCCGGCCGCCACCCTGCTCTGACCCAGCCCCCACTTCCTCAGTCAGCCTTTCCCTCAGCCCCCCTCTGGAGCCCCTTCTTCTGGGCAAAGCTGGGACCCCCCCTCTCTGGAGGGGCCGACCCACCACCCCCTCACCTTATTGCACTTTGAAAAACATTTGTCACCGGTTCCTGTGATCTTAGTAGCCTGTCTGCTCTAGTTTGTGCAATTTAGCACATCTGTCTGTCTGTCTATCATCTGTCTGCCTGTCTGTCATCTATCTACCTGTCTATCATGTCTATCTGTGTGTCTATCATCCATCTGTCTATAATCTGTCTATCATCTATCTACCTGTCTATCATGTCTGTCTGTCTATCATGTCTGTCAGTCTATCATCTATCATCAGTCTGTCTGTATCATCTATCTATCCATCATCTATCTATGTATCTATCATCTGTCTATCTATCCATCATCTATCATCTGTTTATCTATCTATCATCTGCCTATCTATCTATCTATATCTATCATCATCTGTTTATCTATCTATCATCTATCTATCTATCTATCATCTGTCATCTGTCTATCCATCCATCTATCTATCTATCATCTGTCATCTGTCTATCTATCCATCTATCTGGCATCATCTATCTATCCATCATTTCTCCATCTCTATCTCTCTACTGTCCACCTATCTATCTCCTCCCACTGGGAACTCCAGTGAGGCAGGGACTTGTCTGCCTCCTCTTCTCTATATTCCCAGCCCCTGGAACAGCATGTGGCACAGAATAATCACTTGATGAATATTTGTTGGATGGGTGCCTGTGTGGTGGGTGGGTGGACGGATGGATGGATGGGGGATGGGTGTTTGCCAACTTTCCTGAGACTCTGTGCAGCAGGGCTAAGATGCGGCATGAGGGAGGGACCTCATTCTCTGGCTGTGGCTGTGAGTACCACGAACATGTACCCTTATTCTTGTGACCGTTGGGACCCATTGCAGGAGGTTCCAGTTTCAGGATGAGGAAGAAGAAATGCTCTTTTATTTTACTTTTCTTTTTTTAAATTTAATTGTGGAAAAAAACCTCACATGTCATAAATGTACCATCTTAATCATTTTTAAGTGTGTAGAGTGTTATCTATATGCACACTGTTGTGCAACAGGTCTCCAGAACGTTCCATCCCGCACATGGAGACCCTGTCCCCGTGACGCACAGACCCCCACCCTCTCCCCCAGCCCCAGCCCCGCCGTCTATCCTCTGTGTCTGTAAGTCTGATGACTCCGGGTCCTCGTGGGAGTAGGGTCCCCATGCGTGTCCTTCCTTGTCTGGCTTGTGTCCTCGGGGCTTGTCCCCGTGGGGCAGGGGTCCTTCCTTCCTCTCTGAGGCTGAGTGACGCTGCATTGTATCCATACCCCACATTTTGCTTTTCCACTCACCGTCAATGGACACTTGGGCTGCTTCCACCTCTCGGTTATTGTGCATAGTGCTGCTTTGAACATGAGTGTGGAAATATCTCTGTGAGACTCTGCTTTCACTTCCTTTGGGTATATACCCAGAAGTGGGATCACTGGGCCAGAGGAGAGGGAGTTCTCTTTTCCATTTTTGCAGAAAGTCATACTGTTTTCGACAGTGACTGCCCCACGTTGCACCCCGGCCAACAGTGCGCAGGCTCCCACTTTCCCCGCGTTCCTGCCAACACGTGTTATTTCCATTTTTTTTGATCATAGCCATCCCAACCTCATTGTGGTTTTGATTTTAATTTCTCTAATGATCAGTGGTGCTGAGCCTCTTTTCACATGCTTGGAGAAATGTCTGTTCAAGTCCTTCATCTATTTTAAAATCAGGCTATTGGTGTTTGTTGCTGTTGAGTTGTGGTTCTTCATGTATTCTGCATATTAACCCCTTCTCAGGGAAGTGATTTGCAAATGTTTTCTCCCATTCTGTTACCTTTTCACTCCGATGATTGTTTCCCTTGACTTGCAGGATTTTAAAATTTTGATGTAGTCCCATTTGTCTAGTTTGTTTTGTTGCCTGTGCTTTTGGTGTAAGAAACCCGTTCTGATTTTCTTGAGGGTGGCTGAGGATCCTGGCTGTTTTTCCCCTTCTTCTGGGAGGGAGCTCGTTAATAATCAGACACTTAATTAGTTGGCACATTAGATGTTTCCAAAATACCTTTCTTTCTTTTCTCTTTTTTGATCTTCGGAGAACGTTGATATTCAAAGCTGGCCTCTGCTGCCTGCTCTCTCTGAAGACCTGTTTGGGGGGATGTCTTGGCCTTTCCAGAGAGGGGCGGACTGAGGCGTCAGTGAGGTTCTTCCTGGGGGAGAAGGGTAAGGCCCAGGGCCAGTCCTCGAAAGCCCCTCCCCCGCCCTGCAGCTGTTGGGTGAGTAACAGGGTGGTCTGGAGGAGGCAGGGAGAGCAGGAGAGGGAGGCTCAGAGCCAGAGGGGTTCCAGGGCGAGGGGCGGCTTGGCTGTGGGCCTGCCCCGTCCTCCTCCCCTCCCCCAGGAGCTGCAGACCCGCATCCTTTCAAAACACCAGCTGGTCATCCACCCCTCTCCCCTTCTCCTGCTGGGTTCCAGAAACTCAGACACCTGGTCTTGCCCCATCTTGGGTCCTGGCACTCCCCAGACCCTGAGCAAGGGGGGCCCTGGGGCCTGGACAAGTTCTGAGGTCTGGCTTCATGGAGGGACAGGCACAGACAGGGAAACAGAGGCTCTGAGTGGGGCAGGCACAGCCCATAAGGGGTGTGGCCCTCCGCATGGGGAGGTGGGGCGTCCGGGCTGGATGCTGAAGAGCGTGGAGGCAAGAGGAAGTGCAAGCAGGTGTCCGAGCTCCTGCTCCATCTTGGACGTTTGGCGTCTCCTGTCCCGCAGATCTACCTCATTCTCTTGGCAGCCGGGGCTTGCCCCCCATCATTTGGGGAGCCCCAGGTAGATGCCAGCTGGGTCCTGGGTCCTGGGGTGGTGACCAAAAGTATGATGGGGACAGGGGCAGATGGCTTTGTGACCTTGGGTTGGGCAAAGATTGCTTAGATATGACACCAAAATCATCATTTACGACAAGAAAAAGTTGATAAATTGACTTTATCAAAAGTAAAACCCTTCTGTTTTCCAAAAGATGCTGTAGGGGACAAGAAGCAAGTTACAGCCCAGAACAAAATCTTGGCAAATCACGTGTATCCAGAATATGTAAAACTTCTCAAAACTTGATAATAAAAATACAAACAACCCAAGAATAAGAAAAGAAGGTACATAAAAGTAAGATATACAGGTGGCAAATAAGCGCATGGAAAGATGCTCAACATCACTGGCCATTTGGGAAATAATGAGATAGACTGGCTAAAATTAAAAAGACTGATCATACTGAGTGCTGGCGAAGATGTGGAGAAATTGCATCTCTTATATACTACTGATGGGAATATTAAGAAAAAAACACTTTGGAAGATGGTTTGCCAGTTTTTAAAAAACTTAAACCTACACCTGCCGTGGGACTCAGCTCTTCACCCAGGAGAAAGGTCGACACGTGTCCCTACAAAGACTTGTTCACAAGTGTTCACAATTTATTTGTGATAGCCCAAGTAACCCAAGTATCTATCAGTTGGTGAAGGTAGAAAATGTTCTAATATGTTCATTTCATGGGTAGTACTCAGCAATGTAAATGGAATGCCACACGCCACCACAGGGACGAATCTCGAAGTAATTTCGTTGAGCGAAAGAAGTCAGAAGGATTTCGAAGGATATGATTCTATTTGTACACAACTCTAGGAAGTACAGACTGATGTAACAGGGAGGTGATGGATATATTCATTATTTTATTGTGGTGATGGTTTCACAGACATGTATATTTACAAATAATATATTTACACAACATATGACACTTACCAATTTTATACTTTAAATATACTAAAATAAAGTATACTTTAAATATACTTTAAATAAAGATACTTTAAACAATTATTGTATGATAATTGTTACTCCACAGAGTTGTTTTTAAAAGAGCTAATAAATACTTAAAACACATCACTTCTTAATTATTTTACATTTATTTACAGCATTAATTAGTGATTTTTACACGTCAGTGAATGGCATGGCTGTGTTCCGGGATTACTTTATTTGACAAAATAGGTATAAGTCGGGACTCGGTCTGGGGCCGTGGCTTGCAAACCCCGTCTCTGCTGGAGGTACTTCTGTGTAGTGCACCTGCAGGGTGAACGTGGTCCTCCTCCCCAATTCGGTGACATCACTAGGAGCACGAAAACAGCCATGTTGGGAGTATTCACATCACGGAGGTTGGCCAACCTACAAGCCAAGGCTTCTCCCCTGGAGTGCTGGCTGTCAGGTGCCGACCTGCACAGGTCTGCCCGGGGCATCTGGGAAGACGTTCCGTGATGGGCAGGGGGGCCTGGCTGACCACGGTGGCCAGCAGAGTCAGTCCCTGATGGGGACACGGGAGCTGAGCCTGGGACCAGCGCCCGATCAGGCAGCGCAGGGACCTTCCCCCTGTAGCCCCAGCACTGCCCAGCACACAGCACCCTCAGGACCCTTGCCTGAGCCTCAGTTTCTCCTTCCCAGCTTCCCTTGGGTACATGTGCCCCCAAACTACCCTGGGGCATCCTGTGCCTTTACCCCACCCCTGCACACAGCAGTGACCGTAAGGCCATGGATTTGGGGGGCAGGGTCCAGTTGGAGTGTTTCATTCTCTTCTTGCCAATGTGTGGCCCTGAGCAGAGGCTCATCCCCTCTGAGGCTTGATTTCCTCCCCACCACATGGATGGGGTGCTCTGTGACCTGAAGTAACACACGAGAGGGGCGGCTATGCGGGCCCAGCAGCTGTGTGTGTGTGAGCACCGCGGGCTTGGAATGGCTGTAGGGGCACAGCCACTCTGTCCCATGAGGGTCTTGGTTTACAAGCCCTGGTCGCATAGTGGAGACCAATCACCCCTGCCTTCCTGCCCACGTGGTCTACCTCATCACCTCCTCGCCCTCAGCTAGCAGGTGGAGTGCTAGGGGTTCGCAGATGCCAAGCCAAGGGGTCCGGGTGCAGAACATGCTGTGGGAAGGGGGGCCAGTGCCCGGAGGCACACAGGTGGCAAGGCGGGGACCTGTCGTCACTCCAGTGCATCCTTCCTGGAGGCTCAGGGCCCCTGCAGGTGCATGGCCACCTCCCCACCTGGTACTGGGAGAGCGGTGGCCCTGAGAGGTGAGTCAGAGCCCTGGCAGGGCTGCCAGGACAGGCAGGGAAGCCTGGGCCCCTGCCAGGTGCAGCCCTGGGGGTGGCACCCGAAGGCCCTGCAGGCACAGCCCATCAGGGCGCCGAGCTCAGGGTGGGCCACACAGCCCACAGGTGTCTCGTCCTCCACCTGGGCCCCTGGTGGGGATGTGCTATCACACACACACACACACACACACACACACACACACACACACACACACATTCCACAGCAATGACTGCACGCCTGGGCTTCCTGAGAAAGAGCCTGCCCTTACTTGGGATGGCAGCTGGAAGCCTGTCCTTGGTCTTACAGCCGGCCCTGAGCTGCCCCCATGGCCTGCTACTTCTCTGGCACCTGGAGCCAGGCCCCAGAGTGGCTGGGGTCTCCCTGTGCTGGGCTGGCTGTGGCCCTTACCCCAGGGGCAGGCGGCCCTACGATGCACCAGAGCTGGCCTGCAGAGATCACACCAGCTCTCTCAGGAGTGGGGGTGTGGAGAGCCTTGCTCTGGGCGGCTGTTCCCCAGTGCCCCCAGCCCTCTACGCCCAGGCTGGACCCCACTCTGAGCAGACTACCTGCGCCTTGGGCAGGCTCTCCCTCATGCACCACCCTTGCTCCACGTCTTTCAATGGCCCCTCACTTTCCACACATAAGATGCCCCTCCTTGAGCTGACATTCAAGGCTTTACCTGACCTGGCTCCAGCGGACTGCCCACCGCCGCCCTTCAGCCCTCCTGAGCTCCAGGCTCTGAGCTGACAGCTGTGTTCTGCTCACCAGTGTGCTTTGCCTTCTTGGGGTCCCCTCCTCCAGGAAGCCCACCTGGCTCTCCCACTGGCTCCTTGAGGCCCCCAGACTGTGGTGGTGGGGGGGTGTTGGCCACCTGACTCGAGCCAGCTGCAACCGGAGGGCAGGGCCCCGGAGCCCCCCCCAGCTGGGACAGGGACCCAGACCCTGGCCTTGCCACAGGATTCTATCTTTAACTGCTGGATAGCCAATTCCTCTCTATTTTGAGAGAAAAAAATTCCACTCTGAAGTCTAGTTCAAAAAGTCCTTGCCCAGTGAGGCCAATTCCCTGGAGAAACCACTGGCCTTTGCCATGATCCCAAAGAGAAGGGGGCTGGTGGGGGGGCGGTGCGGAGAAGGCAAGCAGGAGATGGGGAGGCGGCAGAGGGGAGGGAGGGGCCACCTCTCCGGACTGGCCTCCTCCCCCTCCTCTCTGCTGACTTTTGTCATCACACCGTGGTTTTGACTGTTTTCGCACTTCATATAAATAGAACTGGGCAGCGTGTTCTCCTTGCGTCTGGTTCCCGTCACTCAGTCATGTTTATGAAGTTCATCCGTGCGCCGTACGCAGCTGTGTTCATTCATGACCCCTCTGGGCAGGCTCTGCTCTGCTGTTCACCATGGATTCACCCTTTGGACGGTTTACGGACTGGGCTGTTTTTGGTGCAATGCCTAACACATCTCTGTACGTGTCTTTTGATGAACACACGCACACGTGCGTTTCTGTGGGTGTGCCAGGCTCCTAGCGCGTTCTCACGTGGGTTGCAGATGCCCAGCATGGCACACTGGGCTTGCCCTTGCTTCATGGCCTCACCAACCTCTGCTGATGTCTGTCTTTATTTTAACCCTTCTGCTGGGCACAGAATTGCCTCGTTGTCATTCCTCAGAGATTTTTTAAGGTTAATAGACCTAATTTTTTTTTTTAGAGCGGTTTTAGGTTTATAGAGGAATTGAACAGAAAGTACGGAGTTCCCACCACACACATGGGTTTCCCCTTATTATTAACATCTGAATTCTTGACGGTTCCGGTTGATGAGCTGGTCTTATCACATTCTTATGAACTAATATCTACAGTTTACATTCGGGTTCTCTGTATTGTCCAGTTCTGTGGGTTTTGACAAATGCGCGACGTCACGGGTCCACCCTTCCTGCATCGTGCAGGGCACGCACATAGCCCAGCAGCCCCTGAGCTGCACCTGTTCATCCCTCCCTCCATCTTCCCGAACCCTGGCACCCATGTCCACAGGCTTGCCTTTCTCCGACAGTTCTCTCAAAAATGCAGATCAGACAATGTCATTCCTCTGCTACAAACCACCCATTCATTCATGTGCGCGTCTGAAAATATTTGCCTGGTGCCCTCTATTTATCAGGCCCAGTGCTTCACCAAGGTCATAGGACAGCCAAGAAGATTTGGTCCCTCCTCCCAAGAAACCTAAAAGCCAGTGGGAGAAGCAGCCATCCAACTACAGGGCAGGCAGACGCACAGAGCCACCGCACGCCGGGCTGGGCATGGAGGAGGGAAACGCCTTCAGCAGGTGGCCAGGGCATGAGCCTCCAGGCAGAGAAGGACAAGCGCAAAGGCCCTGAGGCGGACTGGACCTCGAGGTGTTCACGGAGGCCCGAGACTCACCAGCTCAGAAGCCAACCCTTCAGAGAGGTGAGCCCAGGTCTCAGCCCCAAGCAGGAGGCCTTGCCGTGTGAAGAGCAGACGTGTCCCCCTAGCACCACGGCTGTGTAATAAGCATCCCCGAACCAGCGGTTCGAAGAAGCCACTGGACCACTGATGCTCTGGCTCCCATTAAAGCAGCTCCTGGCCCAGGATCCAGCAGCAAGGCCCCACTCCCTGTGGGGATTGCTTTTTGAAAGCAACACAGGATAGGGAAGTGCCAGAGGGGCTGAGGCCCCCTCCCTGGTGGGTGACTTCTTTTCGGTCATATCTCATACCAGCCTGGCAGCTGACCCCAGCCTTCCTGGGTGGGGAAGTGGGGCAGGCACAGGTCTCCCTCTCTGGGTGTCCTGGATTCAGAGTCCCCATCCTGCAGCTAAAGGACTTTGGGAGAAGGGAGGCCCCGGTGATAAGTCTCTCAATTTCCAACACCCTCCTAACCCTCCCCCGGTCTCTGTCTGTATCTCGCCCAGGATGAGGACTATGAGCAGGGGGACTGCTCTGGAGGGAGGCTGGGGTCTCCTTGCAAGGATGAGGTGGACAAGATGAATCTTGGGCTCCGGGGGAGGGTCTCTGGAAAGTCTGGCAGCAGTAATCCCTCCACCCTCCAGGGACAAAGCACCTACTCTGTGCTGAGCTCTGAGCTAACACCTGCTGCCCTTCTGATTCCTGGTCCTAATGACCTGGTCTCAGGAGAGCTCCATTCAGAGCTGCCCAGCTCAGCGTCAACAGTTACCAGAAGAACCCACCTTCCCTGTGTGCTTGAAGTTCCCCTCCATCCTCACCTTTCCTTCCCTGGCCAGGCCTCCTACACCCTGAGGGGTTCCCTCCCCATCTGTCTCGGGGCCCTTTGTCCTGTAGATCTGTTGGCCTCCTCCAAGAAGTCCCACCCCTCCTGCCCCTTGGGGCTTCTCTCAGCCCTGAACTGGCCCATCTCTTAACTGGAGGTGGAGGGACGGTCCAGCAGGACCCAAGACTCTCTGTGAGGAAGGAAGTTAGTGTTCCAGGCCTATGGGGGGCTGGGGAGGGGGGAACAGGGGGGCTCAATTATCATTAGTATGAGAGCTTTTTAGCACTTCCAGGGGGGACACAAATTCCCTTTCCCTCCCCACCTGCTGGGGCAAACCACAAGAAACAGTGCATCACACTCCAGCGTGAGCCCTGGGAGGGCACATCAGTGTGCCTGGCCTGCTCAGAAGTCGGCAGCCAGGCCACGTCCGGGACAGCGGAGCCACAGCCCTCTGATGTGGCATCCTTGACCTCTGGGTTCCCACAGGCGGCCAGACGCCCTGCCTGCCGGGAAACCCTGCCCATCCCTCTGCTCCTGAGCCAAGGCTTCGCTTGAATGGGGGGCACGGTCTCCTGCCTGGATCCTCGGGCCTGCTCTGCCCTCTGCCCCTGCCACGGGGCACTGTGTGCTGCCCAGAAGGAGCACCCAGGGCAGGTTCCGCCTCTGGTTCCATTGGGAGCTGGAATCAAGTTCAGGGAAATGGGGAAAATGACCCACGCTCCCAGGCTCAGGACTGGAAGCCACAGAGCAGGGCAGAGCCTTGACTTGAGGCCCTGCATGCGATCGGATCACGGACTGGGAAGCTTCCCTCTCCCGGGACAATGATGATGTAAGTGCCTCCAGCTGGTACCTGCAGCATTCTCGGTCCTCAAGAATGAGGACTCCTCCTTGGTTTGTTTTTGGGGTTTTCTTCTTTATTAGTGGTATTTGTGGCTATCTGTCCTGGTTTCCAACCTTGGGAGCCGCAGTGTATGCTTACTGAGTTGAGGAAGGGCCCTCTATCCCTAATTTGCGAGGGTTTTTATTACGAATGGCGCTGGCTTCTGTCAGATGCATTTTCTGTATCAGTTGATATGATTACATCATCTTTCTGTTCAGCTTATTGATACGGTGAATTACAATCTCTGATTTCTAAGTACTGACCCAGCCTAGCATACTTGGAATGAACCCCACTTGGTCATGGTGTATAACTCCTTCTATGCATTGATGGGCTTGATTTGCTTATATTTTGTGGAGGATTTTTGCATCTATGTTCATGAGAGACATCGCTTTATAGTGGTTTTGGTTTTTTTTGGGGGGATTGCATTGTCTTTGTCTAGTGTTGGTATCAGAATAACATCAGCTTCATAAGGGAAGTTGAGAAGTCCCTCCTCTTCCCTGTCCTGGAAAAAATTGTGTAAAATTGGTGTTGCTCTTTTTAAAATGTTTGGTAGAATTCTCCAATAAAACTGTCAGATCTGGGAGATTTCTGCTTTAGGAACTTCTAAGCTATGGATTCAATTTCTCAGGTGGTTGTGGGACTGTTCAACTCACCTCTTTCCTCTGGGTTGGGTTTCGATGGTTCGTGATTTTGGGGGAATTGCCCCTCCTTGGGTGCAGAACTCATGAAGCGTTACTCAGTTTTCTCTTGTGCTCTCGAGGCTGCAGGAGCTGGTGGTGGGCCCTGGCCTTTTCCCGGGAGGGGTGGTGCTCTCTCTCTGTCTCTCTCTGTCAGTCTTGCTAGAGGTTTATAAATCACACTGGTTTTCAAACAAGCAGCTTTCTTCTCACTGATCTCTCTGTTGCTGTCCTGTCTCCCAGTTCGCCGACCTCCCTTGTGTTCTTCTCTTGCTTGGCGGACCGTCCTGTTTCAGGGTTCAGATGATGGTGTTGAGGACTGTCTCACGTGTATTTAGTGCTGTAACTTTCCCTCTGAGACCTGCTTTGTCTAGACCACAAATCAGATGTGTTGTGCTTTCATTATCATATCTTTCACCTGATTTGAGAAGCTTTCCATCATTACTTGTTCGAATCCTCTTTCAGCCCACACACTTTCCGGAAACCTTTGTCCTGGAGTATGTGTTCTGTCTTCTTCAGTCTATGTTCTCCTTCTTGCTCATGTGGGCTGTCTCTCCATATTCGTCCCCAGACCCACTGACTGTGTCCTCCTCATGTCCTCTTTGCTTCTGGGCCCATCTACTGAGTCTTTGTTTCTCTTACCACACTTTTCAGCTCTAGAATTTCCGTTTGGTCCTTTTATGTAATTTCCGCTCCTTTGCCGAGATTTTCTAATTTTTCATTTGCTGCGGGTAGACCAGTAGTTGCTTTTTTGTAACATTCCTAAGGTAACACTAAAGTCCTCTCCAGAAAGTTCTAGTGTCTTGTCTGTCTTGGTGCTGGTGCTGCTTGTCTTTCTCACTGGGGTGTGATTTTCCGTGGTACCCTGGACATTTAATGAGGATTTTATTCTAGCCTGTGGCGCCCTGTCCAGGACTCGTGCAGTCCTGGCCCATGCTCAGGGCGGTGGCCTCAGTGATATTTCAGTTTGCAGAGCCGTTGTGGTGTTTTTTGGGTTTACTTGGTTTATCTGGTGCTGCTGGGGCATCCCCTGTGGGTGCTCCTGAGGCCCTGAGGTGCTGGACCAGTTTGTGATGTGGGGATCCCCTTCCTGGAGCCACCTAGCATTTCTTGGTGGGAGAGAGTCTAGCCTGAGGGGTCAGGGGGCTTTCCAGGGTGGGAGCACCGGGCTTAAGGTGCTGTGGTACGTCCCCTTCCTTCTGGTTGGGAATCAGGAGGTGCCAGGCCTTGGTCCTCATGTTCCATGGGTGGGGTGTGTGAGGCACTCTCCCTGAGCCGCCCCCTCCAGTCCTGGGGCTCCTGACCGCCCCCACCCAGTGCACATTTGGAACTCTCCCCTTGTTGTCTCTGTTATCTCCTGGGTTTGCTGCTGGGCTTCGTGAGGAGAAGCTGGAGGCAATGAGCCTCTGCCATCTTGTTGGGGCTGGATGTCTCCTGGTGTCCCTCTTGAAGTGGGACCCTGGTAGGTCCCTTTGCCATGCCTTCACGTCCTCACCTGTTGGAGTCCCTGCCCCTCTGGGCTGTTCTGAGGCAAGGTTCATGAATGTTCCAGGTCTGCAAAGCATGGCAGGCCTGGGGGGCCCTGACAGGTGGTCCCCGGACCCTGTCTATCTGGTATCTCCATACCTTGTCCTCAGATGACTTGCAAATCCCTCAGGAAGCTCCAGAGGTGGGAGCCATGGCACCCCCCACCCCACGAGGGGCACAGGGTCATTCTGAGCGGGATGGGAGGGAGGAGAGGCCTCCCGCTGCCTGGGGGTACCTGGCACCCTGCCCTTAGCCTGGCCTTTGTTCAGCTCAGCAGGTGGTGCAAAGGGGGTGCGGGGAGGGGCTTGGAGGGTCCATGTGGGGGCTGGAGGTTCAAACATGGTGAGTGCGGTCAGACACTAGGATGGGCTCTGCATGGGGCAGCCCCATCCTTCCTGCCTGTGCACCCCTTCCTGTGACCCAGAGCCCCCGCCTCCCCAGGTCTTCTCACCGGCAGGGCCATGGAGGCTAACACCCTGGGAGCCATTTGCCAGTGGGCCTGGGAGATATGGGGCCATGGGTGAATTCCTCTTTGCAGGTGAGACCAGGGGTCCAACGGGGCTGATAATCCACTGTTTTCTGGGGGAGCTGCTTCTCGCTCAGGACCTAGCCACTTGCCTCTCTTCCTGCTCCTTGGACTTGCTGTCCTGGGGCTGTGCCCACAATAAAGCTCTAGCTCATGGGCTTTGCCACAAGATCTCTTTTCTGGCAAAGTCAGACTCGGACGCTCCTCTGGCCTGTCTCGGTTCTCCTAAGGATTGAGGGTCCTGGGAACCAGAAGCCACTCCCCGTCCAGCTGTACTCCTCCAGTTTCATGTGTTGTAGTCCTGACCGCGGTGCCTCAGAAGGGGACCTTGTTTGGAAATAAGGTCATTGCAGATGTAATTAGTTAAGACGAGGTCATGCTGGAGTGGGGTGGGTCCTAATTCGACATAGCTGTGTCCTTATAAAAGGGGGATGTGGACACGGACACGCATGCGGGGAGAACGCTGTGTGATGGAGGAGGAAGAGGTGGGGGGACGTGTCCACAGCCGAGGAACCACGGGGGGCTCGGGGGCTCGGGGTGTGGCCTGGAGCAGCCGCGCCCTTAGCGCCTCTAGGAGGAACCAGCCCTCCACCCGGGACTTGTGCCTCCTGATGTGTTTCTGTTGTTACAGCCGCCCCAGGTTGCAGGACACGATGTAGCCTTCTTACGTCACACAGACTCCAGTCCCCTGCTCTCAAGGCAGGCCTGGCACCTGTGCACCCAGGGGAACGTGGGCGGCGACGGGGGCCCTGGGGGGGCCGTGCTCACCTGGAGAAGCACCCAAGGAGGGAGGGGCCATGAGCCAACGTCCAGCGCTTCGGGGCTGGATCCACCCACGGCAGCTCAGCCAGAAATTCCTCAGAGGCTGGTCTGTGGGGGCCCGTCCTTACCCAACACCTCCCTCGGGTCCCGAGATGCTCTGACTTACACCTGTTCAGTGCTTCCCCTCCGTGACCTACAGTTTCTGACGATGCTTATCTGGGGGGCAGTGGGTGGCCAAGCCCAGGCTGCCAGCCAGGAGGGTGACCCCACCTGCAGGGCAGGGGGCTCTGGGAGGGTCACCAGCCTGGCCTCCATGTCCTCCGCCCTTGGCAGTAGCCACAGGTCGGGACAACGTGGGCCCAGGGTTGGGGCTGCCTCTCCTGGAGCCCCGGGTCCCACCCTAGTCCTCAGTTTGCTGTGGACTGGAGCCAGGTCTTGGCTGGGTCCCTTTCCCCAACTTTACAGACCAGGAAGCTCAAGTTCAAAGGGTGCTCACAGAAGCCCTGGGGCTGCAGCCAGAGTGACAAGCGCCTGTGGGCACCCCCTCATCTAGGGATGGCCCTTATGCCTATTTCACAGATAAGGGGACAGGGGCCATTGGAGGGGCCAGGACAGCACTGGGCAGATGTCCTGTCAAGGTGCCCTCCTGCCTTCCTCTTGGTGGCTCCCGAGGGGTCCGTCTGGGTCAGGAGTCCCTACCCTGAGCGCCTCAACAGCAGGGACATGAACAGAGCTGAGCAGGAAGTGTCCGTGGCACGGGTCTGCCCACGCAGAGGTCCTGTGGGCCCCCCCGCCCCTGCCCAGTGTCCCTGCCCCTGAGGGAGGTGCTGTGGGCAGCCACAACGGTGCTGTCCTCCCTAGGCCAGCAGGGGTGGGCTTCCAGGAGGCCAGGTCTCCCCTGAAGCCCAGTTTGTAGGGTCCAAAGGCCGTGGAGGGAGCCTGAGGCTGTGACCTCTGTCGGTGGGACTGGAGCCTGCCTGGTGTGTCATTACAGATGGATGTTCTCCCCGTGTCCGTGGCCCCACCGGCCGCTCCCTCCAAGACCTTGGGGAAGGGGCCCCCGTGGCCAGGAGTCAGGGACTCACACAGGGGCAGGCCAGGGAGATCTCCTTGGAGAAGTGGACTCCCCCCCTCAGGCTTGGAGGTCCTGGCAGAGAGCAGGGTGGCCGAGGCCTGGGCGGTGTGGGAGGAAAGGCCCTGGACTCAGGCCTTCTCTTTCCGGGCCATGCCGTCTTGGAGTGTGGGGATCTCACAGAGGCCCAGCGTGGGGGCTGCGTGGGACTCTGGGGTCACTCTGGTGTCCAAAGGGCCTTTACAGTACATGACTTGATGGTGTCTCTTACCCAAGTGCATTCTTGCAGACTTCTGGAACGGAAAAGAAATGGTGTTTATTGTTCTCTATGTTCCGGGCAGAGTGATGCCCTTGCTCACTGTACCCCATGAACTTGTGAGGTGGGTACTGTTACCCACCCACTTCCTAGACAAGACAACTGAGGCCCAGAGAAGGTGAGTGACTTGCTCAACATCACAGAGCTAGCGAGTGGGGAGCTGGGAGCCTCTGATCCCTTGGGACAAGCTGTTCATGTTCCGATGATGATGGGAGAAGGGGCTGGAAGCCTTCTTCCAGCTGTGCTGAGCCCCAGCCCGGAGCCCCTCTCCCACTTCCTCTGGTTGCCTCTGCTGGGGGTGGAGACCGAGACTTCCCCTGGCCTGTGTGGATGTGGACGGAAGGCCGCATGCCCACGATCTCCACCGAGCCAGGACATCGCAGGAGGCCCGGCCAGTCCACTCTGAGCCTCTGGCCCCTCTGCACCTGCTTGTGGCCTCACTCTCCTTATCCAGGGCACCCATGATGCGCAGGGGCCGGCTGGGTCGGAGATGGCCCCGAGCCCCTCCTATGATGGGGGGACCTGGCCTGGAGCCCCACCAGCATCGTGCCCGCATAGGCAGGGCCTCCTCCTTCCTCCTGGCCCTTCCTGGCTCCCAGAAAGCCCGAGAGACCATCCTGGTTGGACCATCTGTTTCCTGCTCCTTCAAGAAGGCCGCTCCGCCCTGGCCCTGGCAAAGAAGCCCCTCATCTCCTGTCCCCAAGCTCCTCTGTGCCAAGGGTCCTGGCCCTGGGATGGCTGGCTTCACCCGACCAAGAGCCGGGCTGCCTATGGGGATCCTTCAGCTCCTCTGACGGGGCCTCCACCCTGCTGGCGTCTGTCCCCTGCCCCTGCCCTCCTGTCCTATTGTCTTTCCTCAGAAGCAGGGTGTGGGGCAGCCCTGGAGCCCGGGACCATTAGTGCTGATTCCTTTTCCTGATGTGGAGCCTGTGACAATGACACCCTCCTCTCCTCCCCGCCCCCTCCCGCCCATGTGCACAGGGAACCCCGGGCTTTCTCTGTCCTGGGAACGGGGACTGGAGTCTCACCCTATATTCAGAGGAGGAAACTGAGGTCCAGAGAGGGGAACCCAGTGCCCGAAGTCACACATGGAGCTGGTGCGGAGCCCCCCTCAGACCCAGGCCCCCTGCTCCCAGCCCAGAAGTGGCTCCGCCTGGGCCTTCGGGACATCACTTTGCAAGGACTTTTCCTTCAGAGATTAAGAGCCCCCGACCTGGCTAAGCTTGAGATTCAGAGCCCCTCTTGGGGCAGAGCCAGGGAACTCTTGGTCCTGCTTGGAGAAGCCACAACGGACCCTGAGAGCCTGGGATCCGGCTCAGAGTCTCGACACAACAGGCTTGAATCTGAAAGCGATGTGGTTCTGTCAGACTGGTCTTTGCATAAAGCCGCCTGGGAGGCCCTGTTCCTGCATCCACCCTGCAGACACATACTGGGATGTGGACCTACTCTGGGCCCAGGGACAGATCGGGCAGTGCCCACACCCAAAGTGTGCCTGGGCTCGCGGGCATCTGACCCCAACCGAAGAAAGTACCAGGAGCATAAGGGGGGCACAGGTCCCTTGGGGCTGCGGCTGCTGGGCTGAGTGGTGGGGGGACGCAGGTGTTAAGCAGGCCACGGTGGTTGGCGCGGGGGTGTGGGGGCATAGGCTGGGCCAGCACAGGCCAGCAGAGCTACTCATGATGCTCGGACGTCCCACTGCCGCACCACCACCAACCCTGACCCGGAGCCCTGGAAACCAGCTTTCTAATTTCACTGATTTTCAGTTAAGTTAAATTTCAGTGGGTGCGTGTGCTAGCAGCTGCCCTTCTCGGGCAGCACCATCCCAGGCAGAGATTGCCACGTGCCAGTCCACCGGGGCTGAGAAGCTGGAGGGAGAGGGTCGGAGACACAGTGGGCCGTGAGCAATCTTTTTGATTCTGGGTGATGCATTTCTGGTTTTTTGTTTTTGTTTTGTTTGTTTGTGTTTTTGTTTTGTTTTAGCCCCAGGAGCTGCAGGTCAGTCGTAGTTTGTAATCTTGAGTGAGGCTGAGAGTTACCCAGCTGACCCTAGACCCACACCCTTACTCCTCTTAACAGAGGAGGTGAGGAGGAAGCTGTGGAGGGGATCGTGAAGGCTCCCCAGAGAAACAGAGCCACTAGGTTCCTGCCGAGCGTTCTGTTCAGTGGATTGGACCAGGCCCACCCACACTGGGGAGGGCCACCTGCCTGACTCCGTCCACTGATTCACGTGTCTGTCTCTTCCAGAAACACCCTCACAGACGCGCCCAGAGTGATGCTCACCGAATGTCTGGGATCCTCGTGGCCAGCCAAGTTGGCACGTAAAGTTACCCATCAGAGCAGGTGCCTCGTCGTACAGGATTGCCATGGATGTGCCAGCCACGGAGCCGTCTCTGCCCACAGCCCTGGTGCCGTAGGCCCTGGGTTCCCTCTGGAACTCCACTTTGGCCATGCCTGATCCAGGAGAGACAGCCCACCAGAGACAGCCCCGTGCAGAGGCTGCCCGTACAACCTGGCGTCCAGCAGTGACCTGGACAATCAGAGCCTCCCTCTGTCATGGGACTGCGACTCGGAAACTTGAAGAATCACCGGTTAGTGGAGTTGACAGAAGGTCAGAGCTTCAGTTAAGGCTGAAACACAAGGGAACAGAGGCCAGGACTGGAGGAGGATCCGGGTTCACAGACCGAGGCAGGGTCCTCTCTGAGGCCTGGGGACTCCTCAAGTGAGGGGCGGTGCTGTAAGCTGCTTCCGGACGCTGTCCTCCAGCTTCAGCACTGACCTGACCTTAAACTGCCACTTTCCCAAGGTAATGGGAGAGGGTCCCTGACAACCAGTGAGTGGCACTGTGAGCCGACACATTGCCCAGCATCGGGAGGACACAAAGTGAAACGGAGGTCGGCCAGGCTAGGTGCTGGGGGCGGGTGGAACCAGAACCTCAGAGGCCACTCACAGGGCGTCCTTGGCTGGAGGACACTGACCTGAATGCTGCTCACCCTCCCCACTGTGGACCCCTCTTCTGCAGCCTGCCCTCTCTGCACCATAGCCTCACTTCTCCAGGGCCAAGGGCATCACTGACCACCCATTTGCCACAGTATTAGGAGGACAAGGACCTTCTTTGTCAGGGCTGTCTCCAGTATCAGGTAAGTACTTGCATCATAATTATTAGCAGCAGAAAATTCCGTGCTCAACCTCAAATTCCCCTCTGTCTTCTACTTTTCTTTTCTTTTTTTTTTTTTTAAGATTTTATTTATTTATTCATAAGAGACAGAGAGAGAGAGAGAGAGAGGCAGGCTCCCCGCCGAGCAGGGAGCCCGATGCGGGACTCGATCCCAAGACCCTGGGATCATGACCTGAGCCGAAGGCAGACGCTTAACCATCTGAGCCACCCCGGCGCCCTGTCTTCTACTTTTCATGTAGAACCTACCCTGGTGCCTTACATAGAGATGGACACAATGTAAGCACAGAGGAAATACTACCGAACTAAACAAAAGTCTCCAATTGTGTTTGCCTCTACATTTTCAGAAGTTCTGCTGCACCAACAAGTTGTCCGTCCTCCCATCCATCCATCCACCCATCCACTCATCCATCCATCCACCCATCCACTCATCCATCCATCCATCCATCCACCCATCCATTAGTTCACTCATCCACCCATCCATCCACCCACCCACCCACCCATCCACTCATCCATCCATCTATCCATTCACTCACCCACCCACTCATCCACCCATCTGTCCATCTGTCCATTCACTCGCCCATCCACCCACACAGCCCATAGAAAGCACCTATGTCTAATGTTGCTGATGAGATGAGCCTTGTAACAGGCTATTGACCCATTTCTCAGGCAAGGAAGCTGAGGCTCAGAGAGGGGAAGGGACTTGTCAAGGTTCACACAGGTCCTCTTCCCAGGCTCCATGAGCCTTCCACTCTTGGCACATGCCCCATCTCCTTCTGCTGTTTGGTTGTTCCCTGGGGCCAGCCTTGTGTCCCAGGCCCTCCAAGCTGAAGACGTGTCGCTTTGTCCCCACAGCCCAACACTGCATAAGTCACAGAACGGACATGAGACTAGAAGGCCCCCTTCTCCCATGGGCCCCCTGCCCCAACCTGCAGCAGCGAGACGGTGGAGAGCAGCTGTGCAGCCAGGAATTCCTGGGACGTGTCAGGAGAGGGCTGGCTATGGAGGGGGGCAGAGGCTGCTGTGGCTGGCATGTCCCAACTCGGGTGGCGCATGCCTCGCCGAGCAGCCACCTTCAGCTCCAACAAGCGCCTGCTTGCAGCCTTCCTTCCTTCCTCCTGGACGCCTGAGCCCGGCCCGCAGGGGCCCCCACCCCACGCCTCCCTGCCCCACAGCTGCCACCCACCCGCCTCCTTCGCCATTCCTTTCCAGCAGGGAAAAAAAGAAAACCTCTTCCCGAGAAGCCACCAGCCACCAGCTGGGGCGGCCTGCCTCCCTGGGGCTCCCGCCGGCAGCCTGCACAGCCCCCCGTGCCTGGGGGCTTTCCAGAGCCGTGACGTTCCCTTTCTGGGGCTGTCCTCCCCCTGGCCTCTGGTGTCCCCACCACCCTCCACATTGCCCTTCATCTCCGATCAGTTCCGACCGCACGTTCTCTCCCTTGGGTCTGTGCTCCATGGTTCCCACGCCTGCAGGCCTCCCTCCCCTCTGCCCAGCCAGCTCCGTACCACCCTGCAAGGCCCCTGGGAAGACCTCTGCACTCGCGTCACCAGGCGGTAGGGAGCAGAGGGAGATGTCAGGGGGGATGATGTGGGCCCAGGAAAGGGAGGTGAAAGGAGTTGGAGCCATCCCTCCTGGCCCCTCACATGATGACTCTTGGGGAGGCGGATGCCCTGCCCCCTCCCTGCTGGGTCCCCATGCCAGCCCCGAGTCCCAGGCCTCTTGCATCATCAGCGAGACCGCTCCTGCTCTCCTCTCCGGCTGGGCCCGCCCGCGGTTCCAAGCCCGGGAAGCTGTTCCTCACTGTGGCCTTTGGTTCTCTGCTTGGCCGCAGTTTTCCCACGGCCCCAGGAAGCGATTTCATGGCCCGGGCACTGAAAGCCTCGGCGAACTTCAAGTGAACTTTCACATCTTAACCCAAGATATCCCATCATCTTCATGGAGATGGCTGTTTTTAGCTTTAAATACTTTTCAGGGGTTGCATGCCCTGGCGCCTTCTTTGTGTCCTACCAGGAGGCCTCAGTTTTTCGATCTGTAGAACAGGCAAGTTCTGCTTGCCCTCCCCCCCCCCCCCCCACCAGCCCAGGCTCCATGCAGGGCTTGGAAGGTCTCATCACTTTGCCGGCTCACCCAGCCTGGGTCTTATGTACTTCGGGGTTCTAGCCTTCTGAGCACTGACCTCACCAGTCAAAGGGTTGGAACCCACCACCTTTAAGTGGAAACAGACCTCAGGCTTTGAACACTGAAGGTCAGAGCAGTTGAGGAGCCCACCTAGGATTGTCCAGCCAGTGGGTAGAAGCTGGACAGCAGGAGACTGGCTGCTGGGCAGGGGGCATATCTCAGCTGGGCTTACTCCCAGAGGCCGTGCAGGGAGAGCTGGGCTGTTTCATTTCTCCAGGCCACTAGGAGTCTTTTGGGAGGCCAGCAGCCTGGTGGGTGTTAGACTCAGGCAGGGTCCATCTGCGGGATCTCTGCCCCTGCGGGCCTCCCTGTAAATTCTGTACCCCTGGGCTTGCTCTGCAGCCAAACCCTGATCTCCTCTGGATAGGGAGCCAGGACGGCTGCTGTGCGCCTATCTGATGATGGGCCGGGTGGAGGGTGGGCCCAGCGAATCAAGTGGCAGGGTCCAAACACCACATACCCCATTTATTCACCAATCGCTTGTGCGTTCCAGGGGGAACAAGGCACACAGTCCTTGTCTTCTGGAAACGAGCAACTCTGGTTGGCACGATTAACCCTAGGGACACAAACAAGAGCGTCACTGTGATTAGAACAGGTATGTCACCTCCCTGTCCTGTCTGTGCCCCACCCCCATCACCGCACATCCAGGGCCCAACAGCTGCACCTGCTGGAGGACCCTCCTTCTTCCCTCCCCTCCCCTCCCCTCCCCTCCTCTCCCCAGGGGAGCGTCAGCCTCCCCCTGCCCCTCTGCCCAACCTCAGCGTTTGGGGATCGGGGCTAAGACAGAAATTCCCTGATTCAGGATAATTTGCATGTTTTCATACCTTCCTGGACCAGCAGACTGTGAGTTCTGCAAGGGTGGGAACTGTGTCCCTGTTTCCACCTGTGGGTCCCGAGCGGCTGGGGCAGACACCCTTCAAAGGGGTAGACAGGTGAATGAATGAGTGACTGAGTGAATGGTAAATCCAGACACCTGAGACCCATCTGGTCTCAGATGGCCAGCAAAGCATCATCCAATAGCCCAATGTGAGTGCAGGGGGGACATTGTAAGAACCGTACAGATTCAGCAGAAATGTGAGTGGGAGGGAGCCGTGAACAGGGTCCTGGTCTCCTAAGACGAGAGCATCTGTGCGGTGGCTCCCGGGGCTGGGGCGGGAGGCGCTGGGGCGGCCCCTGTGTGAGCAGCCCGGAACAAGGCCCTAAGAGAGAAAGAAGGAGCCCTGAGGCCTCCAGACCCCACACAGGGTGCCCCTGGGAGGATCTGCCCATTCACACGTTCACTGTCCCACTCATGCCACCGTTCCTGCATTTGGCCTCATTCCATCACAGAGCCCAGGGCCCTCAAACTTCAAAAAGCACCAACTGGAACTATTTTTCTGGAATTTTTTTTTTGGGGTAAAGTATATTCACAATTGGCTGCACTTGGGAACACGACCCGAATGCTTTCTCAGGAACCGAAGGTGAGATGCACCCCAGCCAATGAAGACTCAGGAAGCGGGGCAGGCAGAGCGGTCCCCAGACCCGAAGGCCCAGGAATATGCCCGCCGACTTCTGGAGGAGTCCTGGCTGCCTGCCACAGGTGGACGTGGATCGGGGCCTCTCTGCCCCTGCGTCCAGGCGTGCTCGTGCGCACAGTTGTGGACGGTCTGGGACCGCTGTGTTGTGGGGACAGAGGCCCCAGGGGTCTGATGCCCGCACAGGCTGCCTGCCGGAGTGTTCATGGTGCCAAATGCAGATCAGAGGCGCAGGCAACCCCACAGAGTTTCTGCTCCCCACAATAAAGCCTGGCGGGCTGGTGGCAAACACAAAAGCTCTCCGGGCGGCGTGGTATTTACTCGCGCTGGGAAAGGCAGGGAGCCTCAGATGAAGGGACAGAGCGCTCCCAGCCACTGTCCTGCCAAAGGACCGCTTGTCACACATGAAGCAGCAGATTAGGAATTTCCTTCTCTATTTTTACTGCAAAATTTGCACTGGCAAAGGGCATTGGGTTTGGGAACGCTTTCTCCCCTTTGAGTCGCTTGGCTGCACATGAAAGGGTGGTCGGGCCCAGGGTGGGATGTTCACAGCCTTCACAGCCCTTGGAGATGCTGATAAGGGAGCAAAAACCGCAGTATTGCCCGTTTTTATTGCTCCGGTTAACCATTACAAAGCTAGTGGCGGCCGGGGCCGGGTGGCGTGTGGAGCTGAGGAGGGCGCTGTAGGAGAAGCACCGCTGGTGGGCTCTCCGGGCCCCCCCACCCCCCCACCCCCCGGCCAAGCCCCTGGCTGAGGAGGGACGGGAGCCAGGTTGGAAGCAGGGTGCCGCGAGTGCTCTGCCCCAACCCCCAGAAGGGAGACAGATGGAGGGGCAGCCCGCCCTGCACCCCCCGGGGCTGGCAGCCACAGGCCCCTGAATCTCAGAACTGGGTTGGGCTGACGGGTGGGCCAGCCCTCAGCCCGAGATGCCCGTCAGACTCGCTAGGGCCCCTGGACTTCAGGCTTCTCTCACGGTTTGGGTTTCCTGGGTTTGTTCCTCTCAAGGAGGGGACACCCATCAGACAGCTCCTGCTGGGCTGTTCTGGAAAACAGCTGCCTACACCCCCACCTGGGCTCCCAGGAGCATCCCTGGGAAGACGGACAATCAGGGACGCAAGAGGATGAGGTGGAAAGTCAGTTCTCCGGAAGCCCAGGCTGGCTTTGAAAGGGGAGGCCCCTCGGGGCGCGGGGGGGGGGGGCAGATTTGCAGGGCCTTGCTGAGTGATGCCTGCCGGTGTGGGAGCTTCAGACCTGAGGGCCACACGGCAGGAACCCCACGCTGGGCTCGCGTGGCCTGACCAGAATGTCTTCATGACAGGTCTGCTCTTTAAGAGAAGTCGGACTAGGATTTGATCCGGAGAGCGCCACCACCCCTTCTCTAGAATTCACAGCACTTCTCTGAGCAAGGGTTCTCAAAAGCGAAATGCTGGGTAGGTGATGTCTCTGGACAAATACAGAAGAAAAAATGTCTGTGTTCTCAATGCAAAGACTTTCTGCTCCACGGTGGAAGAGCACACGGCTCTTCCATTCACTGGCTGCTCAGCTCTGTTTCCCAGCCAAAGGCATCTGTCTGGAGAATGTTGTGTAAGTTGCATGTCAGGGCTCCCTGGAGGGACCGGGTGAGCTGAATGATGTGTCTGTCGCATGGGCACGTGGGCACACACTCACACACATGCACTTGGTGACAGTTGCCCCAAACCCACGTGCCCGTAGCAATTTCAGAAGCACCCTGCCTCCCAGGAGCGGACGTGATCCCGAGATGTCCCCCTTGGGCACCAGAGTGGAACGCATTCCCTGCGGAAGAAAACACAGTGTTGGGGAGGGAATGGGATTGGCTTTAAGGTCACAGTGCACAGGTGACAGAGCTAAAATGGGCCCCAAGCTTAGGGTTCTCTGCCGGGCCCTCCCCAACCTGCAAGCAGGGACGCCCTCCCTCCTCCCGCCCTGTGGTCTCGCGAGTTGGCTGCCTGCTCCAACCACAGGGGGAAACTGAGCCGTGGAGGGAGGGCAGTGAGGTCGCTCCATCAGTGCCTGGGCAGTAGCCTGCCACGGGACAGCTGCCCTATTTCCAGGTCCAGGAATGTGATGGCGGACATTGAAGACGGGCTTCACCTGGCTTCAAATCCAGGCCCAGCGTTTGTTGCCGGTGTGGCTTGGCGAACTGGTCGTTCCTTGGTGCTCTTTCCTGAGATGGAGGATAGTGGCGTCAGCGGGGCTGGCAGGGTGCTGGGCGGGCTGCAGCAGCTGGGCACTCGCTGTCCCTTGTGTCACCTGTGACAGCTCCGGGCTGGCTTCTGGCAGAACCACCTGCTCCCAGGCCCAGCCCAAGAGATGATGTGGCTCAGCTGCCTGGTCGGCAAGGCTCCCATGGGTGGGCTGTTCCCTCACTGACCTGAGGGCCTCCGAGTCTCTGAGGCTCGGCTGGGGTCATTCGGAAAGGAAGAGAATGTGTGGGTGGGTCGTCCACCACCTCCCCAAATCCACATTCCTCCTGGCACTCGGGCAAGGATGCAGATAAATGGACTCGTCCCAGCACCCTGGGGCTGGAGGGCCGTGTCTGTCCATCCTCATGGCATCTGTGATTGTGTGGGCATCCCTCTTGCCCAGATGTTGATGGGTTGATGTCCCTGGGCCAGCCCTTATAAGTGCTGGCAAAAGTGACAAATACTGACACAGATTAAAAGCCCATCAACAGGGGCTGGCTAAATAAGTCCCAGTAATCCACAGGAAGGAATACTACGCAGCTGATAAAAAGAATGAACACAACTGATGTATTGACAAAGGATGTTGTCAATCACATATTCTTGAATTTAAAAAAAGTTGCAGAACTGTCCCCGTATAATGTCAGCTCATTTGTGAAAAGCACGCATGTTGCTGAGTGTGTGAGAATGTCAGCGTGCCACACCACTGAATGGGTGCCCTCGGATACGGGTCTTCCCGCGGCATTGCGCACCAGTGGTACTGTGGCTGGCGATTGAATTCCAGGTGGAAATAATTTCCTTCAAAATTCTGGACACCTCATCCATCTTGTAGCTTCCCATATTGTCGAAAAGCTGGAAACCACTTAGCCCTCCCGTGACGGGGCCTGGCACGGGAACCGCGAGCCCCAGCGGTGGTTGCTGCCCTGTGGTGTCCCCCGTCCCTGGTCGTGTCCCGAAGGTCTGGGAGTTCTCCAGAATCCTTTCTGGAGTGATTGCCTTCCCTCTGTCTCCTCTATTGCCTCTGTCTCCTCTATTTGCTGAAGTCCTATTTGGATATTGGGCCTCCAACCTTGTCACCCACAGTTTAAAAACTCTTTTTTTCCCTAATTTTGTATCACTTTGCCCTTTGGCTCTGTTTCTAGAAGATCTCTTCAACTTTGTTAACCAGATCTGTTTTGCTATGGAATTTTTTTATTTGCAAGAGCAGGTCTTTGTTCTCTGCGTTCCCTTCCAGGAGCCCAGTGCTATGTCACAGCAGCAACAGCCTCGCCCCAGGGACGGGGCTTCTGCACCGCACTCTCGTTGGATATGCGTCCCCCCACCCCTGCCCTGCAGGCAGCTTCTCTCCGTGTCTGCTCCAGCCTGCTGGCTGCAGGGGGGCGTGCCTCGGTGGGGTGATCAGCCAGGTCATTTCAGCAGGAAACCCTGAGGCCGGGTCCTCCCGGGTGGTCGGTTTTCCGGAAGATCCTCCCTACGCCCGGCTCCTGCCCACCCTCCTTACTCACCCACTCTCAGAATTCCCCTTCTGTCCTGAGGCTTCCTTGCTCTCAACTATGCCTGGCATCCCAGACCTGGGGGCTCTGAACAAACCTCCCAAAAGCTGGAGGGTCAGGGGGGAGTCACAGGGGTGCAGAGTGGGGGTGCTCACACAGGCTCACCCCACCTGCTCTCTTGTGGCCCTCATCACTCCCATGGCTTCAGACACCTGGTGCCATCACCCCTGGCCCCCTGTGGGTCCTTCATGCAACCTCCAGCCATTTTCACCTTCTCCTGGGGCAGCCCCAGCCAGCCCCATGTCACCAACTGTGTGTGAGTATGTGTGTGTGTGTGTGTGTGAGAGGAGGGCCCGTCTTGTCCCCTGTGTGTTGTGTGCGTGTGTGTGTGTGAGGAGGGGAGACACCACCGCTTGGGTCCTGCCCCTGCTCCTTCCCTGGAACCAACGCTGCTTTTCGAAACATCTTCTCGAAAACAAAGCGTCTATTTAGCACATTCCATTAAAGGGGGGTGGGCTCAGTGTCCAGGTGGGCCTGGGCTGTATCCAGGCCCAGCCGCTTTATAACCTGGGTGACCTTGGCCACCCCCTTGCCTCTCGGAACCCTGTTTCCTTATCTGTTTAATGGGAGCAACATTCCCACCTGGCAGGGCTGTTGTGGGGCACCGAGGAGATAATGCGCCATAAAGTGCCCGCCGAGGGCTTGGCGTGCAGCTGGCGTGGCCGTGAGAGCTGTCTTTGTGTCCTTGTTTGTGTAGGTGTCTTATCTCTTCTGGCCCAAGCGAGGCTGGGTGCTGGGCTCACCTCGTCACCAGCCTGCAGGGCCCAGGCCGCCGCTGACTGGGCTGCAGAGTTTCTGCTCTGGGGACTGGCACGCGGGCGCGGGCTGGGTCCCCAGGAATGCGATCAATCTCCCGGCCCCGAGGTGATCTCCTGCCTCTGATAGGCCACCTGCAGCCTGGGGAAGCCACTGCAGGGCTTGGGCTGTCAGCACCAGGAGGGGCCGCCTGTCCCCGCAAGACCAGGCATGTGCCCCAAGCCACATCCGGGACTCGGCAAGAGCAGCTTACTCGCGGCTGCAGCCTGTGTCTCCTCTTGTCCAGGAATGTCCTGCCGTCCTCCCTCCCCCCGAAGCCGCCTGCTCCCAGGCCCCTTTCCCACGCGAGTCCTTCCTTCATGCTCAACAGGTTTGGGACAATAACACGGTTCTGACCAGCAGACACGAGTATCTGGAGGAGAACCGGCTGTCGCTAAAATGTGTGGGAGGGGGATTTTGGGGAATCTTGGCTGGGGTCCTCCCTGGGGAGCGTGAGTCTAGGTTTAGGGTTTTTGTAGGGGGAGCGGTGCCCGTGGAAAACACAACCAGTCACTTAGCTACTGTGTGGAGTTCAGGACAAGTTGATCCAGGACCTAAATGCAGTTTGGGGAGAATTTCTGCACTGGGCCACAGGTTTGGGACACCGAGGGACACTGAGGAGACGCTGTCGGTTGTGATGACCTCGTGGGTCACCAAATGCCCGAGGCTGACGTAGGAATCTGTCCTTTTCTTCCCACCCTCTTGGTGATGTCCAGAGTGCCAGCTGCCAGAGGGTCACTGCCCCGGAGGGACACTGCCCCAGGTGGCCAGCCGGCAGACCGGACGAAGGTCCAGTAGGCACATGGAGAAACGGGACCACTGCGGACTCGTTCTCAAACTCGGTGCCCACAGAACGCCCTGTAGGACCCTAGGGTCAATTCCTAGCTGCCGGGGGTTCCAATTCAGCTTGCCCAGGGGGCCCAGGGGGCCCCACTCTCATGCTGGCTTGGTGGGCTTTGAGCCAAGCTGGAGAGATCCCATTCTGAGCCCTGGGGCCACGGGACAGGTAGCCTCTCCCCATGGCATCAGCACTCACCTGTGACCTTCCCTCCACAGCAAACAGGGACTTGTGGCCCCTACTCCATGCCGTGGGTGGGCCCTTTCCCCACTGGGCCTCAGTTTCTCTGCCTGGTCAATGAGATGATCTGCAAAGCATCTTTTCCCCCCGAGGCCCACCGAGTGTCTAATAACCATCCCGCTAGGTTGCCCAAACTATAAAATGGATATATGGCTCCTGGAATGGTGATGGAGGAGGTGGGTGAGGTCTTCCCCATCGGGTTTTGGGGTGCAGGGCCGACACGTCATCAAAAAGCCCCTGAATGACTCGTACGTGTCAGCTGATGTTGTTGAATCAGAAGTTGTGCCCATGATCCCTCAGCTGAGAGACAGCTGCGGGCGACGGACTCACATTCCACACGCCAACACCTGAAGGACGAGAATCTCGACAGAGCAGCTTTGTGTCGACCGCGCTCGGAGCCGACAATGAGCGATTTTTCTTCTCTGTTGCTCACGTTGAACAATATAATTGTATCATGTTTATTTATGTCCTTTTTACTGGCATGTAACACACAATGAACGCTGTAAAGCACACTAATTTTAGTGTACAGATTGTCCAATTGCACAGGACACAGCAAGGCTCCAGATCCCCATCTCCCCGGCCAGCGCCTGTTTCTGAGTGACCAGGACTCTGGCTTCCAGGCTGGCGCTAGGGCGCGGAAAATGGGCAAAGCGGCGCCTCCTGGCTGCACGCTGGGCCTGGCCCCGTGGCCTCCATCTATCTCCTCAGTGGGTTTTGCTTGTTCTGAAGCCACACGTAAGTGAAATCACATGGCGTGTGCTCCTCAGGGCCTGGCTTCCTCCACTCAACACGATGCCTGCAACACCACTCGTGTGTGAATTTGTACTTTGGTCTTCTTCACTGGTATGTACTAGTCCACTGAATGGATAAATCACAGCCTGGTGGCCCGCTCCCCTGCGCGTGGACATGGGTGGTGTCCAGCCCTCAGTTATTACAGATGACACAGATGTAAATGTCACACACACATCTCAGTAGATGCGGGTGCCCAGTTCCCGGGGTGCACAGCTGCGGGGTACCCGCTGGGCCTTTGGGGAATGTGGGTGTTCAGCTTCAGTAGAAATTGTTGAATTGTTGTCCAAAGTGATTACATCAAGTTGCACTCTTACCAGCAATGTATTAGAGTCTCCATATATTACTTTTATACATTTGAAATGAAAAATAATCTTATTAAGAAAATTCGAGGTTCAAATGCCTTCAAGGGTGATTTTTACCCAATATGTTCAAGAAACAATGAATCCACTCTTAACTCTTCCAGGGCACAGCAGAGAAAGAATCCTCTCTGACTCACTCGAGGAAGCGAATAGACCCTTGAGAACACAACTGAAGAACAAGAAGGGAAGTGACCCCTGAAACGTGTGCCCGAAGCCCTCATTGCAGAAAAGGGAGAGCACAAGATGACCACGCTGTGTTTATCCCAGAAATAAAATAGTGGCTCAGTATTTAAAAAGCAACCAATATACTCCTCCATCTCAACAAATTTGAGGGGAATATCCTAGGTCCTGTCAATAGGTGAGGAGAAATTTTTGATAAAATTCAATCTCCGTTCTTGAAAAAGATGCCTCGCCTGGGAATAGAGGCCAGTCCCGAACCCGTTCAGTGGTGTACTAACCGCTGTGAGGACTGCACTCCACAGCCTCACGTAAGACTGGGGACAAGGAGGGACTTCACTCAGCATCGCTCTGGGGGTCCTAGCCAAAGCCAGGAGGTGAGAAAAATCAATAAAAGGTAAGGATCAGAAAGGAAGGAGTGAAGTTTTCAGTATCTTCAGAGGGTGTGTGTGTAGAAGGAGCTGAAGAGCATTCAGAAAAGTCATCAAAATCAGCAAGAGGCCTGGGGAGTTTGCTGGACACAAAATTAATACATAAAACCAGCTGCCTCTCTGCGTGCCGGCACAAATTGAATTCAGAAATACATCATTTATAAGGGCATGGAAATATAGAAAAAGCAAAAGATGTGTAAGATTTTTGTCAAGGCGATTGACTAAAAGAACATTGTTGAGATGCTCAAGAAGGCCGAGCAACCAGAGCACTGAGAACCAAAGCACTGTGTTAGAAACACTCGCCTTTTCATTGTATTTATGAAAATACAAGGAAAAATAAGTACAGGTGACGACTGAGTATTTGAATTAACGACAAAAGGGAGGAGATTTGGTAGAGAAAAATCAGACTGGCAAAATAATTCACTTATGTGATTTCTAATAAAACTTTTTTTTCTTATTCTTACTTGATCTAGCCTGTATCAGTTTGTTCAATTATGTGTGCTTGTGTGTCCCACATGTCTGTGTTCACGTGGAGTGGGGTGAATGACAGGAGCAGGAGGAAGGAATCGGAGCTGTGCTGCTAGGAGTCCAGCACACCACCCACGGGGCGGGGCGGTACTATTTGACGGTTCCCTTGGATTCGCTGTGAATGCATACTGCACACTCTAGGGTAACAAATAAAAAAAATAAAAAAAGAAGTATAAGCAATATGCTAAGAAAAGATATAAAATGGAACCATGTAAAATGCTCAATTAAAACCACAAAGCTGAGAAAAGGAGAGGAAGACAATAACAGGAACACACAACAAGGATGACAAACAGAAGACAGTCTGGAATAGGGTGGATATGAACCCTGCCGTAGGAGTCTCCTCTTGGAACATCAGTGGTCCACACGCTCCCATGGAAGACAGATGGTCAGAGGGGATCAAAAAACAAGACCACCTGTCTACACGGAACCCACTTTAAACATAGAGACGCACATAGATGAAAAGTAAATGAATGGACAAAAGCACACCATGCTAACACCAATCAGAAGAAAGCGGGAGTAGCTACGGGGTCAGCCAGGTCTCCGAGCAGACAGAGTTCTTAACATGAAGCGGGAAGCACAGTGGAGAAGGGTGGGTTTTTGGATAAACGGTTCTGGGACTCCTGGGTTCCCACACACAAAAAGTGGAAAGTGTGCTTCTGGTTCATATGTCTATCACACACACACACACACCCGGGTAGATTAAATGGTAGAACAAAACCATAGCGGTTTTACAATAGGATATGGGGGCCATCTTCATAACTTTGGGTTGTGTATGGACTTCTTAAACAATTTACAAAGTAATGGTCATAAAAGCAAAGATTGATACAGTCTAATTAAAATTAAGAAATTCCATTTCATAAAAAGGCACCATAAAAGGAGAGAAGAGACAAACCACAATGTAGGAGATCTGCCATACATACGACCAAAAAAGGAAGGTCTAGAATATAAAAAACAAACTTTAAAAGGCATCAATGGGACAAAGCACCTAAGTGTAAAAATGGGCCAGTGACTTCACCGAAGAGGAAGCCCAGATAGGATCAAACCTCATTAGTAATCAGGAAAAGCAAGTTCGAGTCACAATGAGAGACCATTACTCACCCAGCAGGTTGGCAAAAGTTTGAAAAGTCTGACCATACCAAGGGCTGGCGAGGCCAAGGGACCCCTCTGCCACCTGGTTGGGACACTTGGTGGCAGCATTTGGGGAGGCTGAGCCTGCACCCCGCTCAGCTGTCTGTCTCGGGGAAAGTCTTGTGCTGTGGACTTGGGGGCTTTGTGGGAATGTTCAAGGCAGGCTTATTTACGGAGCAAAAAAACCTGGACACAACCCAGATGTGCACTCCCAGCGGCGGGAAGGACGTGTGTGAATTTACCCAGCACAGCCACCAACACCAGCAGGAAGGGTTCTCTCAGCGGAGGCGGGGGCTGGCCCCACGCCGTGGACAGCGTGACCTCGTTTGTTAGGCTGATACCTGATAAAAGTACGTAGGAGAGCAAGGCAGTGACCCTCACGCGATCCAGGGCAGGGAGCGAGAGGAGAGGGAATTAAACTTCAAGACAGAACAGAATGGCTTCTCCTCGGGGCTGGGATCAGGCTGCCACCTCCTCGTCCGCCAGCGGGGCCCGCCCGGGCGGGCGCACCTGCTTCCTCCACCAGCACTTGGCTCAGAGCGCGCAGCCCGGGGCCCTCTCTCCACAGGTCAGACGTCCCACACCCTTCCCTTCCTCCCCTGAGAGGGTTTTCCATTGACTTTGGCTTTGCATACACAGGCAAGCCGTCCTCCTCCGATCCCGTTTGCAAGGGGTCAGGGTCTGAGTAAATAGTAGCCAGAGGAGCTGGGGGTGCCCAGCTGGGCCCCGTGGAGTAAGCAAACCCTCCAGGGAGTGGCCTGGCCACCCCGGCGTGCCCACACCTTCCCGGGGCCTCCAGGGAGGAGGAGCACCCCCACTGGCCCCAAATGTGCCAGAAAAAACACCTGGGCTTTGGGCTGAGCCCCAGAGCCGACTGGCTGCCTGGGGGTCTGGGGCTCCACTGGCTGCACGCTCTCTGGTCAGGGACCCAGACCAGGGATCCCGTTCGTGGCTCGTGGCTGGCTGGCGGGGACAAGGGGGCGGGGGCAGCCTGTGCAATGTTTTCTGACGTTTCATCCCTGAAAGCAAAGTCTTTAACTTTAGGAGAAAAAATAGCTTCTAGGCATCCTTGAGCAAACAGCCTTTTGGAGGAGCGCTGGTCTGGGGCAGGGCCACTGGGCAACTTGGGGCAGATTCCACAGTCCTCCGGGCCTCAGTTTCCCCATCTGTACAAGGAGAAGGCCAGACTCTGTCCCTAAGCCCCTTGCAGGGCTGAGCCCCTCCGACAAGAGCTTCTGCTATTCACCCTTTCCCTCCCCATGGGATAAATGGCCTACGATGGAAGATGGGCAACTCGGGGCCCCATAGGTTCCTTGGGATGTGGTTATAAGCCACCAAGTTTTGGGACGACTTGTTACATGGCAACACATAATCGATAAACTTTCCAACATTTCTGGAGCTTGGATTGTGGACCTTTGTCAGGGGCGGTGCAGGGGGAGTCGGGGGGCCTCAAGGACCAAGCAGGACCCCCGGCCCTAGAGGACCTTCCTGTCTCTCAGGCTGTGTAACCAACACCAGAGACCCTCAAGTCCCTGGCAGGCAGACCTCCCAAAATAAGGTCCTATGGGGTGTTTCTGGTGAGGCCTCTCTTCCTGGCTTATAAGGACGGTGACCACATCCCTGTCTCGTGGCCTCCATGGATCAGGAATTTGAGAGCTGGGCCCTCTGGCTCAAGGGGGCTCTCGAGGCTTGGCCAGGGCTGGAGGGCCCACTTCCCACGTGGGTCCGCCATGCGGCTGGGCTGTTGGTTCCTCTCAGAGGGGCTGCTTCCACAGAGACCAACAGATCTGCCGTGGGGGTCACGTGCTCTCACCTCCCCGCGTTCAGTTGGGGAGCGGCCTCATGCAGGGCTGAGTGCCAGGTGGCTGGGATCACTGGGAGACCCCGGGGGTCTGGCTATCATAAAAATTGGCAAAGATTTTTGCAGAAGGTTTTTATGAAGAGGGAGAAAGGGAGTTACCAGTGCATCATGCCAAAACCATCTTTGCAAAGTTTTCTTTTGTTCACAGCTCCAGATCCCACAGGAAGGCCTTTGTTCATAAGGCATTTTCATTCCCAGAAGCAGGTAAACCGGCCTGGAGGGGAATGGAGCGACGTCCCCTCCTTGGAAAGCGCAGGAGGGGCTGTGTCTCTAGAACGGCTTTGGCTGGAGCAGGGCTGGGTTGTGGGCACTTTCTGAGGAGGGACATCCCGGGGGCGGGTGGGTGGGCCGGAGATGGTGGGCATGAGATGGGGAGTGATGATGGGGTCCAGGCAGGGGTGTCAACAGCATCTGACTTGAACTCACGGCCAATCCAGGGGCATCAGGAGTTGGAAAGGGATGGAACCAGATTTGGGAGAATGTCCTCCACCTGCCAGTTAGGCAGTTTGGTTTCCCCACAAAGTTGCAGGTCCTCGCCAGGCCCACAGGCCTCTTCCCTCTCCCTCAGGAGGTGAAACAGAACAAAGGGGACCCCTGCCAGCCTCTTTAGGCACCTGTGCCCCTGTCTTCCCTCAGCCCTCTGGCGCTGAAGACAAACACCACCCGCATATCTGGAAGGGCTCAGCGCTCCCAGCTGCCAGCCCACCCCAGCCACCATCCCTGTGGGCAAGCCTCCAGGCCTTACTGAAGGCCACACCTGGCTGCCTAAGCCACCTGGCCAAGGTTCAGGACAGGCCAGAAGTGCTGGGAGCTGGGGCTCTGGGAGCAGCCCGCATCAGTGACCCCCATCACGCCCAGCTTGCTTGCTCGCCTCGTGGCTGGTGACCAAGCATCTGCTGTCTGGAGTCCTCAGCCACAGAGTGGCAGCTGCCTGCCCCAGAACACACCCTCCCTGGTCACACTTCCCCCCTCCCCAGCAGAGCTGCCTGGGTCAGGCCTGGCTCAGGACCCCAAGAGGAAGGCCTCCCTAGAGGAGAGAGAAAGAAGCCATCGCTGCCCCTCAGCTCCCTGAACCACACGGAGCTCACGCTGGTCTGCCATTTCTCCAGAGTGGTTATAAGGGGCAGGCACCCAGCACTGAGTAAGCCAGAAAGCTTGCTCCCTCCTCTTCTTTTACCCTTGGCTGTGAGGATGGCTGCAGTGCTCTGAGCAGGGGGCCAAGGGCATCGTGAGAGGAACAGGGAACCAGGGCGTTAGGGGTCACTCTCTGGGCAAAAACAGATTTGCAAGCATTTTGGGATTAGGAAGACTTGAGCTCAGGTCCTGGTTCTACCACTGGGTGCCAATGTGACCTTGGACACACTAACTTTCTGAACCTCGGTTTCTTCATCATAAAATGGAATACTAAAACCATGTGCACCCACCAAAGCTACAGTGAGGTTTAAATGAGATTTAGGGTGTGAGGCTCCTTGGATAGTTCCACATGTGGGTACAGCCAGGGATCTGAGGTCTGTTTAAGCCAATACTGACTGAGAGGATAGCACTTCCCTGAGCCCCACCCAATTATATTTGCAGTTGACCAAAGTGAGCTTTTAAGCTAAAAAAGGATGAGGAATTTATCAGTGTCTCAGGAAAAGGTAGAAAGAGAGAGAAGTAGTGATGATGGTGATGGTGGTGACGATGGTGATGAAGGTGAAGGTGATGAAGACCCTGGTCCAGGCCTGACACGCAGCGTGGAGAGGACCTGAACGACAGAAGAAGCTGCAGGAACCGTGAAGGCTCTGAGACCCACATGGCTCTGCCTTGGGCCCCGGGCAGATCTTCGCAGAAGGAATCAGAGCAGCTGGTGCCCAAGGGGCCGGGACAAGCCTGAGGGGTAACGGGCAGTGGTGGTGGGAGGTGGAGCGATGCCTCCCTTTCTGAAGCTTCTTACTGACCTCAGAACTTGCTCTGCTCCAGAGACAAGTGGGGGACTCAAGACTTAACTCGGCCAGACTTGGCAGCACGCCCAGAGCACGTGGGCAATATGTAGTCGTGCTTCCTAAAGACAGGAGCCCTAATCAAGACCCCCATTTATTAAGCACCTACTGTGTGCAGACCTTAGCACCAGTGATCTCACCTGGGTCCTCTCCTGTAAGTCACTGACGTGGGTACCTTGTCCTCCGCTGTCCAGGGACGGTGATGTGGGACCTGCCCAAGGCCATCCTGCTCAAGTGAAGGGGCGGGGACCCACCCGCAGGCCTCCATCCCCAGCGCCTAGGCTGCCCTGCATGCCTCCAGTCACCCTTCTCTGGGCCCGCAGGGGTCTAGTGAGCCTGGGGCACTGTGCCAGCCTCGGGCACATCAGAGAGGTACATCCTGTGGCGACTGAATGCGCATTACACTCCCTCCTGGCATCTGTTTCCTGGCAACTCGCATCAGCCTGGGAGGAATGTCCGGGAGCTTGTCAGTGTCTGGTGCTTGTCCTGAGGGCTTTCCCTGTGGGCGCTGTGCCTGCAGTCCTGAATCATGAGCATCTGGACCATCAGCCAGATGCCCCGGCTCCTTCCTCCGTCCCTGTTTGCCTTTGTGCCATTCAGAATCTCCCAGATTCCTTGGAAACAGGGCCCATGACCAGCAGCAGCACAGAGAACAGAGAGCAGGGGGCAAAGGTCAGGCAGAGCAGAGGGCAGAGGAATGACCCTCCCTGAGCTACTTCCTTCACTACTTTCCTCCAGTCCTGGAGACCCTGGCCCTGACCCTCTTTCTACTTTTTGGAGTCCTCCTGTGTGGCCTCAAATGGGAGTGCTCCGGACCCAGGGACCCTTCTTTCCCGGGGCTGTGCTCCAAGCCCCTCCATCCCACTGTGCTTCCAGCTCCCCTTCATCTCAAGGACATCACCAAACCGAGGTCTGCAGAGGTGTGGCCAGACCAGGTCACGGCCAAGTCCGCAGCCCGAGGGTTTAGAAGGCACTCCCCTGCCCCACACAGCGGGGACCCTGGTTCTTTGACCCTTTGCTGATTGGTTTACAACCTGAGTTGCTGCACTGGGGAAAGGGCTTGCAAGCTGGTACAGCAGAGATAAGCAACAGGAGCCCACCCTCTGGGACTGGGAGGGCTCCAGGCGTGGACCCAGCTTCCCACCACTTGGCCTCCTTCCACGGACCACTGAGGGATCTGGCCACAGGCCACTGAGCTGTTTGCAAGCACATGAAGGGAGAGAGATTGAGAGGACACCAGCCTTCCCTCTTGTAATTAATTCGGGTTAAGTGAAAACACGAGCACAGAGAACCAACAGTGCTTCTCCCAAACCCACGCCCAGGGGCCACGGGTAGAGGCCTCCAAGGGTCTCCATACTGCCCCCTCCTACATGGGGCTTGCCCAGGCCCTGACTGGTGCTCTCAGGGGTGGTGGACATGAGGTCAGCACTGGCCCCCTATGTGGGGTCCCCAGGTCATCATGAGGAGCCAAGAGCCCAGGAGGAATCATCAGCCCCCCTACCTGGCCAAGTTCAGGGAGGAGGTGGGACGAGACATCTGGACTGATAGTCTCAGGGAGAAGCCACTGAAGGCCTTCTGTTAAAGCTCTTTTCGTAGCTCAGTTCCACAGTGGGCTTGCCAGGTGCTGTGAGCACCGTGAGGGCACAGCAGTGAAAACTTGGGTTTGCCGTTTCCAAACACTTCTGCATCTGATGCCCCAGAAGGCGCATTGCCTCGATTCGGGGAGGAGCCTGGGCACAGAGCAGGCGAGAGATGTGCTCCGGGCAACACAGGGCAAAGGTTGAGGGGGCTTGAACCCCTCAGGATCTGGGCTGGTGGTCTCACCAGCCGCCCCTCTATGAGCCTCTGTGGTGCTCTGGGCACAGGGCAATGGGGATGAGCATCCATGTGACTCACCCTGGTGTCTGGGTCCTGCACCCCAAACCCTCTGTTTCCATGAGGTTGTCTCCAGACAGCATGACAACCCACGGTGACACTGGCATTTGACACAGAAAACATGCTGACCCACAGTTCGAGCTGGGCCCACCGTGTCTGCTTCCCCTTGGGACCATCTGTGCATCCCCCTCCCCTACTCCCTGCTGTCCTCACTCATGCAACTCTGCTCACAACTTTCTCCTGGGTGAGCTGAAAAAACAAAAACGAGACCAAACAATGAGAAAAAAAAGCCAGAAACAATCACTTTTTGTATAATTTTTTTAAAAATTAAAAATGGTAGAAATCATTAAACTAAACTGTCCATGGTAAATTTTGCTATGGACTCTAAGTTGAGAGAATTGTGCAAACTTCAACCAAGAAAAAGTGGATGCTGTGTCTGCAAAGGTGGGGAAGTGGGCGAGAAGGGGAGACATAGTGGCTTGTCCCCCATTGAGATTTACACGGGTCTCCTGCCCTCAAAGACCCCATATGAGAACCTATAATCACAAAACCAGATAGGAATAAATAGCAATGAAGAAATCATAATTTTGCTTGAAACTGAAATGATTGCTATGAATATAATTCCAGGGAAATGAAAATTGATTTTGAGCTTAGACAATTGAGCCGGGATTAGTTACATTGGGTTAATAGTTTGCTCTTGAAAATACTTTTTGGTTGGGCATTAATCAATGAAGGTGAGATTATGGTAACCTTGTTTATATTCAAATATCACTGGGGCCTGCACATCTTCACTCTGTGTGCACACACACACACAAACACAAGTGCACACATGCACACACATGCTCACACACACAAACACATGCACGCACACACACGTCCATGCACACACATGCTCACACACACAAACACGTGCACGCACACACACGTCCATGCACACACATGCTTACACACACAAAAACGTGCACGCACACACACACGTCCATGCACACACATGCTTACACACACAAACACGTGCACGCACACACACACGTCCTGTCCAGGGCCGGCTAAGCTCTCCCTCTGTCACTGGAATGTGTCTCTCCTTTAGGGGAAAAGCCAGGCCTCTGGGGTCAGAGGGACCTGCTCTCTGGCTTCAGTCCTTCTTTGGGATTGAGTGGGAGTCCAAATCCTTATCAATGTTCCCTAACCTTTCTCCGTGCCAGCCTGGTAAGCCATTTTCCCCTAGGAATTTATCCATTTCATCTAAAATGACCACTTTGTTGGCATAAAATATAATCATCTTATTATATTATAATACTGTAATTCAACTGACATAAAGTAGAGAAATGATGGAGCCCAGTGGGGTCAGTCTGGCCCAGGCCTCCTGTTGGCTGCCCCCAGGGCTTTCCATCCCTCCCCTCAGGGCCTCTTGGTTGCAGACTCCCAGCTTGTCAGAGGAGGCCACCTGCCTTCAAGTTTCTGAGAAGTTCCCGCAGAGGTCACCTGTCGGTCCCTCCCCCCTGCCCCCCCATCCCCTCGCCTCTCCACTGGGGCCTCTCCCACCTCCTGGGCAACCTCAGGCTCTTCCCCCTGCTCTCCAGGGGAAGGACCAAGCCTGCCCCTGTCTGACTGCCTGGCTTCTTTAGGCCCAGCCTGGAGTTGGGGAGGACTGGACCCCAGGTCCGCCCATGGCGGCTGGTGGGCTTCATCCAGCTCTGCCTTGCACCTGCTGTGGGGCCTCAGGCTCAGGTGGGGCTCTCTGCCAGGGGTCACCTCCTGGAATTCTGAAAAACCACCTTTGGCAGGCCCAGTTCCATCAGCTTCACCCCAGGGGCGGGGTGGGGGCAGCGTCTTCCTCCCCTCTCCACACCAACCCCAAGATAATGATGAGGCGGCACAGGGGTGTGGGAGGTGGGGCCCATTCTGACATTCAGTTTCCTGAAGATGGAACCTGTCTCCATTTCCCCCTCACCCGTGAGAGACCCAGAGCTCTGCCACCAACCAGTGAGGGTCCAGCGCCCTCTGTCACTGTCCCCCAGCTCTGTGGTCTCCTGGTAAGTGTGTCCCTCTCCAAACCAGATTGTCAGGAGGGCAGGGATGGGGTCTGTCTGGGTCCCTGGGCCCACCAGGAATGGCTCCCTGCTTCTCGTGGGTGGGTGTGGGGGTGGCTGGGGGCACAGCCTCTCCCCTCCCCTGCTCACCTCACAGCCCCAGGCGGATGCCTGCCTTATCTCTCCCAGGCCTCTCGGGTTTCAGCCTCGTATTTGTTCTGACATTAGGTGGGGTTTATCTCCTGCTCTGGAGTGTCAATAAAACCCCAGACGCTGCTGGGAAGTCTCTCCGAGGTTCAGGGGGCCTCTGGGGCAGGCTGAGGGGGTCACAGGACATAGGGAGGACTTGCTTCTTCCCAGAACCAAAGTTCCAGAGGAGATGAGGGTCTGTCTGGGCCGTTCTGCCGGTGTCCGCCCTGCTGGGTTCAGCCGCCCTGTTTTAAGGGCGCAGGGGCCTAAAGCAGAGCAGGTAAGCCTGCAAACATAGGGGTCAGAAGTGGTGGTGGGTGGGCAGGCAGGACGAAGGCCTGTCGCATCCCCACAGCACAGCCCCGGCCCTGGTGGTCCCAGGCCCCTCCCCAGCAGAGCTCTAGGCTGTGGGCCTGACTGGTACTGTACTTGCTCCCTGGAGGCTGGACTGCAAAGTGGCCTTTGTTCCCAAAAGAATTTTCTGGAAAGAGCTTCTCCATCCCTTTCTTTCTCAGATGAACCTCTGAGTGTGGGGCCTGCTCACTGGGCATGAGTGATGAGGTTTGGGGAGATCAGCTACATTCTGAGGACCCAGATGGAGGGGACATGCCCTCTATTCCCACTGAGGTCTGGGGCCTGGAGTCAACCCTATCCATTCCCGCTCCTGGGCCTCGTCCCCTAACCCAGCTCTGTCCCCTCACCTGGTAACCCAGAGGCCCTGCCTGTCAGCTGAACGGGCCCCGACGAGGACAAACTCTTAAACCACCCCCAGCCCCCAGCCCGGAGCACAGTGACCAGAAACAAGGCAGGTGTCATCGGAAGTCCGATTAGATCCTCTGTGGAACTGGAAACGTAAATATTGATAGAAGTCGGGAGACCTAAGGGATCCCTGCTAGGAGCGATGATGTCACCCCCAGCACCTGTTTCTGGACGGAGCTGTGAGGACACGGGACGGTCTTTACACACTGGCACTGCCAAGTCAAGCTGATAGGTGTGATTGCCCGCAGGGCTCTGGGGGAGGGCCCCAAGGATAAGGGTAAAGCCTGCGGCTGGGCAGGGTGTGTGCTGAGCTGGGTCCTGGCCTGCAGGACCTGCCAAGCCCAGCTGGCCCGGCCCGGCCTTGGCTGGTGGACACGGCCAGACAGAGCCGCTCTGGGCCTCCCGGAACTTATCTTGAGTCAATAGGACGCTGGGTGGTTATGGAGGCTATTGACGAGGGCCCGGACACAAGGGCCGCATTCAGGCCACAGCCTGGTTCCCAGTGAGCTCAGCTGCTCCACAGCTGGGGCCAGGGACAGGCTCGCACCCCTGCCAGGCTTGCTGTCCCCACTGGTCAAGGAGGGGCAGGCAGGGGACAGGGCGCACAGTGACCTCGGGCGTGTAGGACGTGGTTTATGGCGCCTGCCCCTGCCGGACACAGCTTCGGTCGGGTGGCAAGAGGTTTCTAGAAACAAATGTGTGATGGTCCAAGAAGGTGGGATGTCCCAGAGTGAGTGAGCGCAGACCCCACTACTTCCGGAGCCTGGGGGCCGCACGAGGACCCTGGGCCCGAGGACATGCCTGGTGTGGCTCTGCGGGTGTTCTCGTGACTCCTGGGGCGGGCAGCACAGACCCTGCTTCCCCGCCATCAGCGTGGAGCCCTGGGCTGGAGGGGCCTCGCAGGGTTGGTGAGGAGCTGAGAGGGGGAAGCCCCTGCCGGCCCTCTGGGAGGCCGACCAACGATCTCTGAACACCTGTTTGCTGGGCCTGTGCTGGGACAAACAGGGAGCAAAGCACAGCAACCTTTGTCCTCAGGAGCTCAGGGGGTAAAAGGCAAAGGGTCAAGCTGGTTCGGTCTGGGAATGTCCTTGAGAAGGGGATTCTACCAGAAGCCTCAGTTTCTCCTAAAGACATACGGAACGGGGAGGCCAACCATGGGCTCAGGAGGTCACCAAGATGACAGGACAGGCACCTGGGGACTCAGAGCTTATGGGGGCGGCAGTGATAATGGTCATTACTGAGCACTTTGTACTCACCTTACAGGACACGGCTCCCAGTTACCCAGCTCTCCCTGCCTCTTCTGCAGCAGGGGGAAACTGAGGCGGGGGGCTTGCCCGGGACCACACACAGGCAACAGGAAGCATAGAACCCAGGTGTGCCCAGCCCCAGCCAGGAGAGCCCAGAGGACCCCAGGGGAATGCCACCCCACAGCCTTGTCCTTAGGACGTCGGACAGCCTGTAGGCACTCCAGAGATGGCCCATGTGTCTCCCTCGACACCCAGACAGCGGGGCTCCGGGTGAGTCTATCCTGAGCCCTGCACTCCCAAGACCTGGGATGGGAAGGTGTGCAGTGAGTGAGACAGACCTATAACCTCCACCCCAGCCACGTGGCTTAGGGATACTCGGTATCCCTAAGTTTGGGCCTCAGTTTGCTCATCTGTGAAAGGGGCTCGAAGTTCTCTCGGAGTGGCAGTGTGACAGCTGACGTCACTGACGTTGGTGCCCAGACAGGCACTTTTGGAGGGTGTGGGTCCCATGCCCGCCATGCGGATTGGCACACTGGGCACCCCTGCAGGAGAGCGTGATGCTTGGGCCCCTGGCTCTGCCCAGAGGGGGTCCGGGAGGGCGGGCTCCGTCTGGCTCCGGGTCCACAGGCTGCTCAGGGGCTGCTCGGTCTCCCTGGCCTGTGCCCAGAGCACAGCCACCCAGAGCGCCCCGGGCAGCCCGGCCAGTGCCCCGTGCATCAGCTCTGGCACCCAGGTACTTAATTTGCACTTATCCTCATGCCATTAATACACGTTACCTAAGATAACATTGCCTAGAAAACGAACTTATCTATGATACTATTTTTATCTTTTTTTTTGAGGAAAAATTCATCACATTTCAGCATTTCCAGCTGTTTCCCATTTCTTCTATTTGGTGTTTGGTGGTAAACTTACAGACGGGAATTCTGGGAGAAAGTTCAAGACTAGCAGCCCTAATTTGTGCTAATGTGCCCCAGGTCCACTCCCACAAGCCCTCCTCATGGGGATGAGCATCCGCCCTGAGGCGTGCGGTGCATCCTGCTCTGGGACAAGCTCCTGACACGGGATGCTGCGGGGGCTCAAGTGCATGTCCAGCAGTGCACGTGGGTGTCATGGACATGTCTGGCCCCAGAGGCCCCTGCCCCTGTGTACTTGCATCCAGGCTCTGTCTGTGGACCCCGGAAGTGCTAGCTAGCATGGTAATGTATCAGGGGTGACCCTCAACTGACAGGCAAAGGGACCGGGTGATAAATAGATCAATACCCCAGCCTCGTGGTCTCTCAGAGGGTCCCGGGGCAGGGGGCCCGGGGCCAGGGAAGCGTCCTCTGGTGAAGGCTCCTGCCCCCAGCTCCACCCTCCCACTCCCACTGCTGAGATCTCCTCCCAAACCACCCACACCCGAATCCTTGTCCCAGGCTCTGCTTTTAGGGGACCTAGGTGAAGGGAGCCTGTCTGTTTCCATGTGTGAGCTTGTGAGCGTGTCATGTAGCTGAATGTGTACACACACGATTAGGCTTACTTGTGTAGGTGGTAGGCTGGAAAATGTGCCTCCCCCAAAAAACCAAGATGTCCACATCCTAATTATTGGAAACTGGGGGTGTCACGGGGGAATATATGACAATGGGGCTTTGGTCTTAGAGGGACTGTCCTGGGTTATGTGGGCAGGCCCCAAGTGTATCACATGTAGGGGGAAGGGGAGAGGGAGAGCATCAGGTGTATCAGGCAGAGGAAGTGGCCTGGAGAAGGCCAGTTGGCAGGAAGGATGTTGCGGGGGGCACCTGGAGAGACTGAGGAGGGATAGCGAGCAATGCCAGGCTGGGGGGGCGGCGTGCAGGGTCTGAGGGGTCACTGCTGCTGGGCATCCTGGGGGGTAAGTGACAGAGGTCACCTTGTCAGCCTTTGGAGGCAGATGCCCATTTCACGACAGATGGGGAGGACTGACCGCTGGCTGCCACCTCCAGGATTTACAGTTACGAGGAAGCCCAACTGAAACGACCTAAAGTAGTAAAGGGGTGTATGGGCTCTTGGGCTCAGAAGGTGGGAGCTGGCGGGGGTTTCAGGGCCGGTGTGACTCAGTGCTCAGTGATGGTACCGTGCACTTGGCTCCCCGACCACAGTGAACCGCCTGGCCCTCGTGCGCTTCCTGCAGGCTGAGACAGGGCTCTTGCCATCTCATGGGCTGGGGCCACATCACATGCTTGCAGATGAGGCCAGGGGAGGGGGCAGGGGCAGGGCTGTGGAGCGGGGCTAGGCCTGGTCCAGGTGCCCGATCTGCTGGCCACCCCAGGTGAGGGTGAGGGTCTGCGGAGAGGGGTGGTGGAGGCCTGCCATTCGGAGCCCTAGCCCGGCCACGCCAGAGAGACCCCTGGAGATAGGCAGCGAGCAGTGACGTGTGGTCTCAGTGAGGGTGGCCCAGTGCCCTCAGCACCTTCCTTCAGTGGTGTGCCATCTGGTGTGGTGGGGGCCACAGGGCCGGGGAGGGGCCCGGGAGCCCCAGAGATGGAGGGGCAGAAGAGTCCACGGCTCGTCTGGTCTGGGAGGCCTCGGGCTGTTGCGCTGGGGCTGGACCCTGGGGCACGTGCCCTGGGCCTTCCCTGGGGTGCAGGGACACACTTCCCCACCGTGCCAGGCCCGGTCTCCTCAGGTGAGGGTGCAGAGTGGTGCCTCCTGATGCCTCTCGCTGGTGGCTGCTCTGAGGTGTGCTCACATGTGGATCCCGGGGTGCCGACGCCCTAGCAGATGTGTGTGCGTGCACACGTGTGTGTGCGTGTGTGTGTCGGTGAGGGTGGGGAAGTGGGACCGTCGCCCTCCTGCAGACCTATTCCTGAGACACTGCCAAGTTGTCTCCATTGTCATGTCAACCAAATATTTTCAGCCTCCACGCCCAGGAGGCTCCGGAGCACGCTGTCTCCTCGGCTCGCAAACCCCGGCCAGACTTCCAAACCGCTAGGCAGATCTCGATTCCCTTTTTTTAGCTGCTGAATGAAAAAAAAATAAGCAAACACAAATCTGCTGATCCCAGGCCGCCTCCTCTTTTGGAGAATTTAATTTCTGAGCTTTGATCTGATACCAGGACCCAGAGGACTTGTTATTTCTAAATAATGAGCTGAATGTTTGTGCTCTGAGCCTGAACTTTTCTGGTTTGGGGAAAAATATGACTTTCCATAGAAGTTCTTTGATGCGGCCACTGGTGTTGTCCGCACAGGGATGAAAAGGCCTTTCAGAGGGCTGGTGGCAGGCGGGAGGGGCCGTCAGGGCTTAGACAGCAGTGCAGCCCTTAGGACCAGGCTCTCCAGGGGCCCCTCTGCATGGCTCCACCGTGGGGGGTGTGGGCAGCCACGGGGGAGGGCCACTCGGACCCACCCCTTCCTTCCTGGGGGTCCTAGCACTGAGCTCCACCAGCCAATGGTCAGGGACTTGGGATCAGAGACCCCTCTGAGGCGAGCACGGACAGGGTATCTAGGGTGAAGCTGGGAGCCCACGGCTGTTGTGCTGGGGAGATCCCAGGCCATCCCTCAGGACTGCTTTGGAGGAAATTCTCCTACCAACTTAGTCCCTCAAACTGAGACTGGGGGCTGGACCCCTGCTCTAAGGGTGGGGCTGGAGACAGGGACAGGCTGCTGAGGGGCTGTCACCGCCACTGCGGCCGCTGTGGGAGAGTCAGACAAAGGTGCCCCTGCTGGTGGAGGTGGGCCTGCGGGTGCTTGGCTGCAAGCTGAGGCAGAGGTCAAGGTGCACCCTCCTGCCCGCCTGGGAGGGTGCGGGTCCAGAGCCCGCACTATGTCGTCCACGGTGGTTCAAGCCTTGGTGAGGGCGCATGGGTGAGGGAGCGCCCACTGCTTCGTCCCTGCCCGGGGCACCCTGGCACCTGCGGGCCGGCCGCACTTTCCCTGGGAAATGACCATTCCAGGTCAGGGCTCGGGGTGAGCCGGGGGCCCCTCCTTGCCCAACCCCAGCAGTGACTTCATGCCCCGGGAATGGCTGATTTCACACTTGAGATAGCATTTCTCCTGGAAAGCAGCCCTACACGCCGTGGCAGGCCTCGGCCCCGGGGGTCAGGGGGCAGCGCTGTCAGTCATCCGCCACCGTCCTGAGCTCCAGGCAGCCGGGAAGAGACCCCCGCTGCTTCTCTGCCTCATCCACTGGCAGAACTCGGGCCAACCACGGTCTCTGCCCCTCAGGGTTCGGCCCGGCTCGAGGCTCTGTGCGCTCGCCTCCCCCCACCCCCACACCGGAGGGCAGCCCCCGACTCTGAAGGGCACACCTGTCCAGCCTGACCTGGCCTTGGTGGTTTCTGCCGGGTGTCTTGTGTCCAGGTCCACTCACGGGCCAGACTGGGACTGAGACACGCTTGAAAAAGAAACTGAATAATTTAATTAACAGGTAATATAGTCACATGGTTCGAAACGCCAGCAGGCTTGGAAAGAGCAAGGAGCCCAGTGGGGGGACACTGAAATGCAAATAAAGTGTGGGCTCCAACTAGTGACACTTGTTAGCACTGGTCAGTAACTGTGGCACGGGCCACACACGGAAGACAGGAGAGAAGGGGACTCTGTACTGTCCTCACGACTTTTCTGTCAACTAAAAATGTTCTAAAATAGAATGTGTATAAAAAAGAAGTGGGGGGCTGACCACACAGGTATTCTCAGCAAGTTGGGTTTTTGACTTCCACTTCAGCAGGTGCTGTGGGGCGGGGGAACCCTGGTGCTGAGGGGCCCAGAGGGCAGTGGCCGGCAGGGAGCAGGTGTGAGTGGAGGGGGTTTGTTCTGAGTGTCCTGCCCTCAATGCCCGTGGGGCTTTCAGGCGTGGGTCGAGCCCCTCGGATGCATCAAGACAGAGCTGAGGGTGGGCCTGCGAGCCACGGGCCTGTGCCAGGGAGCCCACTGCACGACCCACTGACCCAGCGCCCCAGGACGGCACCCGTTCTGCTCAGAGCAAGTCTTCTCGCTGGGATCCTGCCCCCGAGTGCCCGGCTGTGTGAGGAGCCCCAAACCTCCTCCCACGGCAGCGAAAGCCCTTGCTGACCTGCTGTGCGTCTTGATGGACTCCCTTGGTCTCTTGGCATCTCCGCTCGCGCCACAGTTGGCTGCAGCTGCTTTGTGCGAGAAGCGCTGAGCTCGGGGCTTCCCTTCTCTGCGATGCCCCGGGCCTCACGCCCTGGCCGTGCGGCCACTTCGATGCGCGCTGGCATGGGACTTCCTCTCACTTGGCTGACTAAAGCCCAAATCCGAGGCTTCATTCTGTTTAGAAACTTTTTATTTTATGGGCCCATTATGATTTATTTAACAATTTCCTATTAATGGGCTTTTAGGTCATTATAAATAACGACATAGTGAATGACTGTACCGAAACCATCCACCTGTGTGCAACCATACGCACAGGGTAAGTTGCTGGGCCAGAGGGGGTCAGGGTCTCTTAGTGACAGTGACACTTACCGACCATGCGGCTGTGCTAACTTTTCTGTCAGCTGGATGCGAGTCTGCCGATATGGAAGGTTCTCCAGCACTTTTCTCTTTCCCGATCCGGATAATAAAGTAAAATCTCTCTTAGTTTTCCCGGCCTCTCTCTTGCTGTGTGACTGAGCATCTCTCCATATGTTAAAAAGCCAGTTGCTTATTTGTATTCTTTGTCCATGTTTCGACTAGGTTGCCAGCGTTTATCTTATTGTTTTGTAGGAGATCTTTACATATTTTAGAGATTAGCTCATGGTTTATTACATAATTGTTGATATTTTTTTCCCCAATTGGTTGACTATCTTTTGACTTTGCTTATAGCATCTTAATATTTTCTTTATGTATATCCTGCGATTTCATGTTATGTTTATTCCTAGGAATTTGCTGTTTTGTTGCTGCTAAAATATGCTGCTTAATCTCTCTGCTTGGTCACTGAGGCCAGCACTCTTGGCAATTTTAAATAAAGTCAACCCAACCAGCTGGGCAAATGTTTATTGAGCACCTACCTAGTGTTTAAAATATTTTCTGAGTGAAGAGGCTTCACTGGGTGCTGAGGAGACACAGGGATAGAAGATTGAGTCCTTGTGAATCATTCAGAATCTATTAGCAAAAACGCACATCATTTGGTGACTGGTGGGTGGAGCCAGGCGAATGGTCAGGACCACGTTGTCACAGGTGGACTGTGCATGGTACTCAGACACCTGAGAGGTCAGGCCGTAGGCCGGCTGGGGTGGGATTGCTGCCCATTGGGGACCTGGCCACCTCCACACGACAAAAGAATACACTGTGCACACGAAGAGTGCTCCTCTCGCCCATGCCTACGAAGGGGCACTTTACTTGCCCCCAGGTGGCAAAGGTGTCTTTGAGTGATAAAAGCCCGAGTGAGAGGAAATGCAGTGAGAACACCCATTCCATGGGAGAGACTGTGTGTTTGCACACCCGTCTTCAGCTGACCTCTCTAGAGGACGGTTGGACCACACGCACTGTGAGCCTCACAGGCGCGTCCGGCTCTGGGCGTTCTTCCCAGGAGAGCACCGTGAGCGGGCCTACCACCTGTCTCAGAACTGGGGACTGGCAAATTAGTTATGCCATCCACTCGATGGGATTCCGGGCAGCTTTCCAAATGATATTTTGGAATATTTAATGACATTTATGACCTCAGATGAGGTCATAAAGACATGTATATGGAGACAGATGTATATATATATGCATATGTACACATATAGAGAAGTGTGTGTATATGATATAATAAAAAATAGAACGGCAGAAAGCGTTTTAGAGGGAGAATTGCCCTCTTGTTCCCATAAAGGGCCACATAACTATAAAGCAGCACCTTTGTCCCCGCCTGAGCCATGGACCCAGGGCTTAGACCAACCCTGTGCTCCTGGCTGCCAGTGCTCGTGAGTGGTGGGCCCAAGGGCTCGCTGTCCTGCCAGCCTCACGCTCAGCCCCAGCCCTCTGTGTGGGCCGCAAGAAGCCAGTGGGGCTGCCACCAGCTTGCAAACGAGGGGTGCTGGAAGACTTCACTGAGTGGCTGGGTCATCCACTTGCAAAGGAACTTGCAAACCTCTGAAACAGTCTGGCTGGGAGGACTCATGGAGGCCAAGTGGGGTTCTTGTTACTTTCTACAGAAAGCTACCTGCTTTAAAAATGTGTTTCTTCGGGCTCCTGGCTGGCTAAGTCGGTTCAGTGTCTGACTCTTGATTTCGGCTCAGGTCATGATTTCAGGGTCCTGGGATTGAGCCTTCTATCAGACTTCGCACTCAGCGTGGAGTCTGCTTGGTTTTCTCTCTCCCTTTCCCTCTGCCCCTCCCCCCAAGCTTGCTTGCTCTCTCTCTCTCTCTCAAATAAATAAATAAATCTTTTAAAAACATATGTTTCTTGGGGCACCTGGTGACTCAGTCAGTTAAGCACCCAACTCTTGATTTCAGCTCTGGTTGTGATCTCAGGGTCGTGAGATCAAGCCCCGCACTGAGATCCATGCTAGGTGTGGAGTCTGCTTGAGATTCTCTCTCCCTCTGCCCCTCCTCCTGCTTACTTACACATATGCTCTCTTTCTCTTAAAAAAATGTGTTTCTTGGGACGCCTGGGTGGCTAAGTCTGTGAAGCGTCTGCCTTCGACTCAGGTCATGATCTCAGGGTCCTGGGACTGAGTCCACGTCGGACTGCTTCTCCCTCTCCCTCTGCCTTTCCCTCCTGCTTGTGCTCTCTCTGTCTCTCTCAAATAAATAAGTAAAATCTTAAAAAAATGTATTTCTTTAACAAGACAGAGGAGCAAGACTGAGGTGAGCTCAGCCAAATGATCCCTTGCTGGCTCTGACACGCTGCGGCCGTGGGACCTGACTGCCCTCCTAGAAGATGACTGCTTCATCTCCGGGGGGCCGTGCAGCCGCCCATCTCAGGGCTGTCCAAGGTCGGATGAGCTGGTTCGTGCCACCGGCCAAGAATGGTGCCCGGGTCGACCGGTGTCCCTTCAGCTTTCCCCCCACGAGTGACCCTCCCGACCACACTGTCTTCTCCGTGGCAGAGTCCACACTTGGGCGCTGGGGACTGGGCTGGACCAGGCTCTGGCCTCCCTTCCATTTCAGCACCAGGGCATCGCTGATGTGGACAGAGTCCTCTTTGCTGGGCCCTCAGAGCAGGGACCCCTCCACCCGCCGAGACCCCGGAGTCCTGCGGCTTATCAGTCCCTCCCTTCTCCTGGGCCCACACCGCCCACAACCCTCTGGTGTGTGACCCACTGCTGAGCCCGCCCCTCGTCTGCCATGATCACCTGTGCGCCCACTCAGGCAGTCAGCTTGTGGGTCACAGCGCTGGAGTCTGTGCCATTCAAATGCCAGGCATTGCACCAGGCCTTTGGAGGTGGCTAAGCAGGTGTGTGAAGTCTGCCGTCTTGTTGCTGGGTAAGGAGACACTCCACAACTCTGTGGTTCAAAGCAACAATGGTCATTCCACACCCTCAGGGATGCTGAATGTCAGGAAGGGCTTGGCTGGGCGGTTCCAGCTCGGTCGCAGTAGGGCCTGCTGTTTTGGGGCTGGGCAGGCGCTTCTCTCTCTCTCTGTCACCTTGGGGCTTCACCATGTGGCCTCTCGTGTGGGCGGTGTGGGCATCCTTACAACATGGCGGCATCAGGCACCCAGACCCCGACGTGGCAGCTCAGGGCTGCAGGTCGTCAGGGGCCCTGTCCAGAGTCCAGGGCAGGAGACCCCAATTCACCTTCCTAAAGTCCTGCAAGAGGAGCCGTGGGATGGACATGTTGTTGTGGCTGTCTTGGGGGGGCACAGCCTGCCACGCCACGCGGTTGTGGAGGTAGGGGCGGCACGAGGACCGAGGGGTGCAGGCCAGCAAGGACTCAGCATGCAGGCCTTGTGGACTGGGCCAGGACAAGTATGATGAGATCCATGGAGAGCAAATATCACGTATCAGTGAATGGTGAGATTTGGGTGACGTCACGAGGACTCGCTCTGGCCGCTTCACGGAGAGAGGTGCTGGGGAAGGCGGGCAGTTGTTGGGATGAGGTCCTCCCCTTTACGGGAACGTGGTCTCGGCCTGAACAAGACGACCATCTGCGTGGCATATACCCCATAAGATACACCCGCCAGCTCAATGGAGATATATGCAGCCAAACAACACCCACTATGATTCAACCAAAGACAAACATCTCGCACAAGGCTCACGGCACACGGATAAAGGCGGGAGAGTTCCCGAGGCTTTACATGTTGGCCAATCAGATAGGGTTGCCCAGGAGTTACTGTGTGTTGGGAAATGACCTCATAACATTACAGCTTGTTACTGATTAATCTTGTTTGATAGGGGAGGCTGTGCGGACTTTTAGTTAGGGCTCCTTGTAATTGCAGACCAGCTGAAGCTTCCAGAATCATGAAGTGCATTTTGGGGTATTTGAAAAATACAGGACACAGGCCAGCATGCCCAGCACTCCTGGGCTGGTGAGCTCTTGTTGACTGATGACATGGACTCGGGAGTACTAGGGCCTGCTGGTGGGGCCAGCCCATTTCTCCACGCATCTCCAGCCTGGAGGGCTGGAGGTGTTAGTCTGTGTGTTCTGGAGGACTGGTAAGGAGGAAATAATGACAGAGAAAACTCCAAAGACTCCAATGCCAGTGGAGACCCCTGTGACCCTGACATCTGTGCCAATCTGCTCTGTCCTTTACAAAGCCGTATGACAACTGCCAGGCCCTGTCAGATCCCCACACAGGAACAAGTGCACGCCTCGCTCTGAACAAGCCTTGTTTCTGTGAGGTCTTTGGGAGCTTGGCTCAAACTGCCCGCTGATGAGCAGAGCACACCCAATGCCCGGAGCATCCCGGGAAACATGAAGGGCTGCAGGCAAGGGGAAGGATGTTCATTAGGAATTACCGGGCTACGAGAACAGAAGGGCCAGCCCAAGCGGCCTTAACCCAGAGAGGGCTGACTGGATGACGGTTTTGATTATGGAGGCGATGGGGCCAGATGGGTGGGGAGCCTGGCTCCAGGGAGCCCGCAGCTGGGCTTCCAGACCTGTGGGGTCTGAGACAAGGGAGCAAGCAAGTGACTGGCCATGTAGGAGCATTTTCGAGAGGCTCTGCAGGGGCCCCGTCTAGCACACCCTGCTGGGCCCTCCCCGTCTCTCTAGGGCCTGATGCACGGCCCTAGAAATGAAGTCAGTTTTGTTTGGAGAATGTGATCGATCACTGCCCTGTGGGGAGACCTGCCTTCCATCATTTATAAATTCCCTTCAGCCTTCCTAATTTCCTGTTTAATGTGGTGTTTTGAATTCTGCCAGCTAGTTCGAACACGCTACTGGTTTCCTCATTAATTAATGGGTTCAATAAAATCTTTGATACATTTTATCCTTGTATGATAGTCATGATTTTACCTTTAAAAAACAATCTTTAACATCCCCTGGTCATCCGAGGTGTGGTCTGGGGCTCCGGGGTGGGCAGGCCCTGGGGAGCCTGGGGAGGGCTCCAGGGAAGAGGGAGATGCCAAGCTGGAGGACGGGCTTGCACGCATGGCTGCCCTGCCCTGCCTCTCCCCATGAGAGTACCCTTTGCATGAGGCCTCCCCAGCACCCAGGGCTGCTGTGTCACGGCCCCGCCCCCACCCTGCCCCCGCTGGTGCCCTGCTCCTACAGCTGCCGCACTTACTGGGTGTTAGTGCTTGATGGTGGCTTTCCATGGATGTTCTTGAACATTCCTGTGGGCACACCTTTAAAACCAAAGGGCGCTAAAAGTGTGCCGTTGACCTGGATCAGCCCTACCCAGATTCAGAATTTCTTCAACATTTCTGTTTTTTAAATAGGATTTAATGGAAAATCCGAATTCTATGCCAGAGGACATCTGTGTTATTTTAGTACAAAACACTAGGGGAACAGGTTAGAATCAGCATGTGGGTTTCCAAACTCCATGGCTCCCTCAGAGGGGTGCAGAAGTTACTAGTTTGAGAGACCTTCCTAGGGTCCCCCTCAAGGGCGACAGCTCAGGGGTCCTCCTGGCCACAGCTAAGAGCAAGATGCTTTCTCAGCCTGGTTGGGAATAAATCCAAAGACTAGGTTTTGAGTTTGCTCAGAGACCCTAAAAGGGCATTTGGGAATGGACAGGGGAAAGGGGACATGAGGACAGACAGGACCTGGATACCTGGGTCCAATTCCTGTGTCTGCATCTCAGGATTGGTCTCATTGTGAACCCCATTGGACAGCTGTCCTCCAAGTCCACCCCCACCAGATCACAGTGTGGGGCAGTGGGAGGAAGTGGGGAAGAACTGTGCTGGGCCAAGAAGCCCATCTGGGCTGGGGGTCAGAGAGCTCACCTGGGCCTGGGGTCAGAGAACCCACCTAGGCCCCAGGTCAGAGCCCACCTGGGCTGGAGGTCAGAGCTCACCTAGGCCCCAGGTCAGAGCCCACCTGGACTGGGGGTCAGAGAGCTCACCTGGGCCTGGGGTGAGAGAACCCACCTAGGCCCCAGGTCAGAGCCCACCTGGGCTGGAGGTCAGAGCTCACCTGGGCCTGGGGTGAGAGAACCCACCTAGGCCCCAGGTCAGAGCCCACCTGGGCTGAGGGTCAGAGCCCACCTGAGCCCAGGTGGTTCTGGTGTCTCTGCTCAGGCTGGAGCTGACCGTTAAGCTGACCGGTGTGGGAGGGGACCCACAGTGTCTCCATGGGGGTGTTGGTGAGGGGCCAGCTCACACCGGGCCCCAGCGTGGCAGGATGACTCAGCCCACCCTCCACTTGGTTTCTCTGGGCCGCACATGTTCCAGGGAGATGTCTGGGATTTCCGTCAGTGTCTCATCTGTACACCGGGTCCTGGTAATGATTACAGGAGTGTCAGGGGCTTAGAAAGGCTCTCCGCTGGCAGAGCCCTCCCACCGCCCCCACTCCCCAACTCCATCATCCGTGGCTCACATTCCTTTACAGGACGGTCGGGGAGGGAGAGGGGGCGGGGCCTGGGCCGCGGGGCGGGGCCAGACCACCACTGTCTGCGCTTGCTCCAGCCGCCGCCAGGCTCCAGGCTCCGCGGACCATCCCTGGCGCTCTGCTGCCACCTGGTGTCGCGGCGCGGACGTGCACCCTCTGGCCCTCACCTGTGGGACACGCAGGGGCGGTGCGTATTCCTGGAAGGCCAACCCCGCAGAGGAGCTTCTAGGCTCCCTGACGCAGTGATGGGGAGAGGGTGGGGACGAAAGGGAAGCTGCTCACTCCTCTGGACTCAACTTTTGTGCCTAAAGGGGTCCCTGACAAGCACATTGCTACCTGTGGTGTGGAACCACCTGCACTGCACCTGGGGAGCTAGGAAGGGCTGTGCATTCACGAACTGCTCTCCTCACTCTACTGCTGGGGAAACTGAGGCTCGAGAGGTTGTGGTAGCGCTCCTCTCATGAGGACAGTGAGGTCCTGCTGCATGCCAGTCGCTGTTCTAGGGCATAGGGAGAGCCCCAAGCAAAGGTCTGGGCTGTAGATGGAGCCTATACCCTAGTGTGGAAGGCAAATGAAGAAGGAAACAAATGCCAAAAATTGTAATAGAGCTAATATACCGCAATACCGTGGGGAGTAATATATCATTATGTTCTGTAGAGGGAAGTGAGTTACAAAGCCAAGGGAGAGGTCAATGACTGGTGTGCTGCTGGTTTCGATGGGGTGGCGTTTTCATGGAGACGTGAGTGAGGACAAAGAGTGGAGATCATTCCAGGCCAGGAGACAGTGGTCCAAAGGCCCTGGGGCAGGAGCCGCTGGGAGGCCACTGTTGGAGCCCAGTGAGTGCGGGAGCCCAGGGAACATGGAGGAGAAAGTGGGGTGAAGAGGAACAGGTCCCCAGACCTCGTGGGGCCATGCTGCAGATCTGGACTTATTCTAGGTGCGTGAGAAGTCTGGCGGGGACCCAGGATGTGGCAGGGAAAGGGGTGGGCATGGTGTGATTCCAGAAGTCCCATTCTGGCTGGAGTGGGCAGGAAGCAGGCGGGGACTCTTGCTGCCTTCAGGGCTCAGGGGACAAGGCTGAGGGTAAAGCCTGGAGGAATTGCTGTGGGTGAAGGCTGACTCCCAGGTGTCAGGTCCAAATCACCCACAGGTGTGGTGGGAACAGGGCCAGGTGACGTTTTGTAAATGGTGACATTGCACGCATTATCTCATTATTTAGCACAATAGCCCAGGGCGTTCCGCACCTTATCTGACTTGACTGGCACAACCACCTTGTGAGTCAGGGTTATTGCCCCCATTTCAAGCATAAGGAAGCAAAAGCTCAGAAAGTGACGTGCTCCTAGTTTCTATGGCAGTGAGGGGCTGAGTGGGGCTTTCACTGCGGTTAGTGTGTGTGCAATTTAAAAAACTGAGATATAATCCACATAGCATAAAATTCACTATTTTAGCTTGTACAATTCAGTGGTTTTTAGTATATTCACACTGCTGAGCAGCATATCTAAATCCAGAACATTTTCATCACCTCAAAAAGAAACCCCTCTCCCATTGGCAGTCACTCCCAAATCTCCCCTCCCTCCTTCCCTTGGCAACCATGGATTTGCTTCCTGTCTGTACACATTTGCCAAGGTACTTCATAGAAGCGGAATCCTACAACATGGGGCCTATGGTGACTGGCTCCTTTCACTTAGCGTTTTCCAGGCTCACCCATGTCATAGCACGTGCAGCACCGCATCACCTTTTATGACCGAATAACATCCTATTGTATGGACATGCCACAGTTATCCATTCATCCACCAGTGGGCATTTGGGTTACTTGCTCTTTTTGGCTACTGTGAGTAATGCTGCCGTGTGTGTGTGTTTACAGGTGTCTGCTAGTCCCAGTCTCTATACCTTGGGGCATATACCCTAGAAGTGGAATCGCTGAGTTGCAAGGTAAGTCTATGTCTACCTTTCTGAGGAGCTGCCAGACTGTTTTCCAAAGTCATGAGAGGAAAACTACAGACCAATATACCTCATAGACATAGATATAAAGTCTAAACAGAATTCTATAAAATTGGTTCTGACACGCATAAAAAGAAAAATAAATCAGACCGGGAATGCAGAGGTGATGTAATGTTTGCAAATCAATCAATGTAGTAGACCATATTAACAAATAGCAAAGAACAGCCACGTAATTATCTCAGTAAGTGCAGGAGAAGAATTTGACAAAATCTAATACCTACTCTCAATACAAACTCTTGGCAAATTAGGAATAGAGGTGAATTTCTTTGACATGATAAAGGGCATTTATTTACAAAACCCATGGCTACTATCACACTGAACAGTGAAAGATGGAATGTTCTCCCCTTGAAATAGGAACGAGGGAAGGAAGAAGGGAGGGAGGGAAGGAGGGAGGGAAGGTAGGAATGAAGGAGGGAAGGAGGAGGGAAAGAAGGAGGGAGGGAGGGAAGGAAGGAAGGAATGAAGGAAAGGAAGGGGGTGAGGGAGGGAGGGAGGGAGGGAAGGAAGGAGGGAGGGCGGGGGAGGGAGGAGGGAGGGAGGGAAGGAAGGAGGGAGAGAGGGAAGGAGGGAGGGAAGGAAGGAAGGAAGGAAGGAAGGAAAGGAAGGGGGTGAGGGAGGGAGGGAGGGAGGGAGGGAAGGAGGGGGGGGGGGGGGGGGGGAAGGAGGGGGGGAGGGAGAGGGGAGGGAGGGAAGGAAGAAGACATCTTCAGACTGAGAAAGTACCACCAATGGAAAGAAGAACTTAAGGGTATAATTTAGGAAGGAGAAAATTAAGTTCAAAAGAAAGGTCCGAGCTGCAAGAATGGATGGTCAATAGAGAAAGCGGCCAACATCTGGAAATCTCTATTCAGGCACTCTTTGAGTAAGACAAAAAGACAGTGGATAGTCAGGGTTATAAGGACAAGATGGAGCTTGGCTCAGTCATGATATTTAATTGCAAACAATACATCTACTCTGGCTAAGTTAAAGCAGAAAACACACTTATCAGTGAATATTGGGGAGCTCGGGCTCTGGGGATGCGCCGGGTGTGGGGGCTGCAGGGGCTTCTCGGGTGAGAATGGGCGGCCCGACGGCTTGGGGACAGGGTCTCTCTGTGGAGCACACTGGCATTTTGAGAAGGAGGATTCTTTCTAGTTTACCGCTGACTGTCTAACATCCCTGGTCCACCCCCAGCACCGGTCAGCCCACAGCATCCTATCAACCCCGATACAAATACGTTCCTGCGGTTTTCCAGGAGAGGGTGGCACCATCTTGGGTCGAGAGCCGTGGCTCAAGGTTACCCAGGAGAGGTTCTGCTGCATCTGCCCCGAAGAGCTGGACTCCTCGCCTCTGGGCTTCCCGGAAGGCAGACTCCCCTGTGCCCGCTATCCGCTCACATGGACCACGCACAAATCCAACTCTGGTTATTGAGTGGGTGCCCCAGTGGAGTAGAAGCCTCCGTTACATGCCTGCCCCTAGCCATCTAGGTGATGGGAGGCACTATTTTTACCACCAAGTCAGGAATCATATAATGCAGGCGATCGGGCAAGTGCAAGGAGATTTTTCAAAGATTTTTCAGTCTGCACAGGGAGCCTATCTCGTGCTTTCCAACATTAATAAAGGTGTGGCTGTTAGTTGCTCTCCTGGCTTTGTCACCCTGGACGGTAGCCGGCACCCTCGTCCCGCTCACAGTCTGGGCGGGGAGCCTCCTGGCTGGTCCGAGGGCAGGGCACCGGCGTGTCATGAACACCCTCTGTCTTTGTGATGCCTGCAGGACGCCTCCCTGTCCGTCCTGAGTGCGTCCTTAGTTCGAATGTATTGTTTCCTTTCAGGGTGGGCCGACGGTGCTGTTTGGGCCCTCTCCACGTCTGTGCACCCCTCAGCTGCCAAAAGTGACTGTCAAATCTCAGCCCCAGCTGTTGTGCATTTGTCCACTTTCCACTTCTGGGGTTTTGCCCTGTGCGTCTGGAGCTGCGGGCAGAGTGAGGGTCTGTCACTCTGAACTGCCCCTCTTTACCTTGCATGACACCCCCTCACAGGCCGCTCCGGCCCTGGGCCTGGTTCTGGCCATTGGAGGCCCGGGGCTGAGCCTCGTGGCCCCGGGCCCTCACGGATGATTCCAGGATGTGTGCTGTCTCGGGGCATCTGAAAAATTTTCCTGGCCGGACCCATGTTTGTGACATGTCCTGGGTTCTGGTCAATACCATGGACAGAGGACCCGTGCCGGCCACACTCACTCCATCCTGGGAGGCGGCAGAGCTTTCCGTCCAGGGCGAGGGGCCATCAATCTCGAAGTGATTATGGACATGATTTCTTCCCGGTTCCCTGAGCACGAGTGACCGGCGTGGCCCCGCCCCAAATTACATCTCAATCAGTGTAAAAAGGCATTGACATTTCCCTTGATTTATGTACTAACCTTTACATCCAGCCGCGTGGCTGCACTGATTGCTTTCTTCCGCTTCGAGGTGGCCGCTCCTCTGGGAGCACTTCTCAGTGCCGAGCAGCTCCCTGAGACGGGCTCACCATGGAGACGCTTGGCGAGACCCCAGCCGCCACCTGCCCGGGGAGGAGACGTTCCTACAAGATCTGGGCCCTCACAGGTGTCACTGCACGCCCGTGTCTCAGCACAGAAAGGATTGGAGAAGCCGCCAAGTTTGTGCCGATGCGATCAGGTCGTGAGGGTGGTGACAGACCCATGTGGCCCCAGTGACTGTGCGGCTGGGAGTGAGGGGGTGTGACATCCCAGAGACCCCCACGGCTGCCTGCCCCACCTCTCACAGCCACCTTTCACTTGGAGGGTGGCTTTATGTGGAGGGTGTCACGCCCTCCCCGACACACCCATAGCACCCACACTCGGCACACTCGTGTGCACATGCACACAGGCACCAGCAAAACCTGCGCAGTTACCCATGCATGCACACTCACAGTGCACACTTGCAGGGGCACACTCACCCAGAGCTCACAGGTACAAACCGGCAGACATGCACACCCAGCATTCCCACTCACGCCAAGAATGCCACGTTGGTGAACTGACGGGAGGAGAAGCCCCTTCTGCTCCCAGGGGTCCAGAGCACCGGGACAGACAGGGCTGGGCATCACACCTGCCAGGCTAGAGGTCTGCAGCTGGTCCTGCACATGTGGTCTGAGCCAGACTCGGTGCAGCAAATGCCTCAGAGGTGACCCCAGGGGCGGGGAGGGTGGGCAGTGAGTATGAGTTCAAGAGCACTGGAGAGTCTGTGCTGCCTCAGCTCAGAGATGGGGCTGAAGGGGCGGAGGCTGAGCTGAGTGTCTGCACACACAGCCCTGATGGCTGGAGAGCCGCCCTCGTGTGGGGACACACGAGACGCCGTGCCCAGTGCCCCCCACTGCTTCCCTCTCCAGCACGCCCTTGCTGTGCTGGCTCTGAGCCCCTGGCGCCCCCGCCCCGGCCCTGCACCTCCCAGCTGGCTGCCAGGTCAGCACGGTCCCAGCCTCCGCAGCAGGGCTCTGTCCAGCCCTCTCCGGGACAGAAGATGTGGCAGAGTTGTCTGCGCCCCTCCCCAGAGCTGTGCGTCTGCAGAGCAAGCCCCCAGCACGGGGCAGGCAGGCGGGCAGCACAGGGGTCTGACCACCTGCAGGTGTGCCCTCTTGCAACTGCCCCAGCAGCAGAGAGACCAGGACTATAGTTCCCAAACTCTGATGCATCAGGAAGTTTATGAGAATGCAGAGCTCAGCCTCCTCCTCAGCTGTATCAATTCAGAACTTGTAGGAGAACCTGCATTTCTTTCCCAGGGGGCTCAGACTCGGTGACCTGTAGACCAGGTTTCCACACTGTGCTTGAGCACGAGGGCCTTTAAGCTGTTGTGTCTGTTTCACTGGTCATGATTCCACCATTAGGGATATATTTCTTGGGTTAAAGCATTTATTCTCCATAGTGGAGCAAATACTGAGACACTTTTGTATAAACCAGATTCCTTCAGTTGGGAGTGTTAGAATCACAAGTCACACTGCCTTGAGCTCAATAGAGTATTATTGGCATAGATAATTGGAAAGTAATGGCTTTAGGCATGGCTGGATCTAGGTGTTATCATGCTTTCAAGAATCTGTCTCTCCCCACCTTTTGGCTCTGCTTCTGGCTGTGCTATTTATTCTCCAACAGGCTTTTCTTAGGCAGTGGCAAGATGGCCACATACAGTCCCAGATTCACATTCCACCAGCCAGAGAGTGCTCTTTTCCCACCGTTCCAGCGGAGGCCCTGGGGCTGGGGTTATTCAGTTGTATGGGGGTCATGTGACCCTCCCTGCACCAATGTCTGTGGCCAAGGGGAAGGGGTAATCTGACTGGGGAAGTCTGGATCCGTTCAAGGATGAAAGTTGTGCCAGGTAGCCATAGGTGGGAGGGTCTGTCCCCAAGGGAACAGGGTGGGGACAGCTGCAGCGACTGATTCCCAGTATGATCCACTGGGCAGAACAGACACTCTTCCGTTGCAGATGCAGACTCCTCTGAGCGCAGGGCTGCCTGTCCCCGTGCTGGCTGCAGTGTGGGACCACCAGGGACACCCTGCTCGGGGAAGGTCCCGTGCCCCTCGGTCTGCTCCTCCTGCTGAAGCCCAGGTGTCGGGGGCAAGCTCCAGAGGCAAGAAGAACAGGAGCCGGAGAAGCAGACCCAGAAAGAGCCAACACGGGACGTGAAGGCTCCAACCCAGGATAGCACTGCCGACCCACAGTCCAGCCACCCCTTGTCCCATAGGCTGTGACATGAGGCCCTCGGAGGGCTGTTGATGGGGGCACAGAGCCATGGAGGCCCATCTCTTCTCCTGGCCTCCATCTCTCATCTGTAGAATGGGGATCAATTGCCTGCTCCATCATTTGTTTGCTTCAAGCGCTGTGGGTAGTGCCTGGGAGGGTCCCTTGGCTCTAGGACTGGACTATGGGGTCCCTGAATGCTGGCCCTGATGGGGGCAGCTGCAGGTGGAGGGCAGGCATCCCCGGCAGCCCAGCCAGCTCAGGCTTACAAGCAGGGCGGACATGTCCACATTCCATGTTTGGAGCACTGGGCTCCTCAGGCTGGACCTGGCTCAGCCCCCCACCCCAGCCCAGACCACCACCTACAGGGGGGCAATGTCAGCCCTTTGTGACTGGGGAGCTGGAGGTTTGCCTGTCTGCCTCTCTGGGCTAACGTGAGCCACCCAGCCAGTTTCCTGGATGACATCGGGCCAAGTCAGTTAATCTAAACAGAAGACAGTGGGGAAAAATTGTTCCCAGCTTTCCAGAAACTGCAGACACATGTGGCCTTCTTGTCTTCGTGTCTGGAACGTCCTGCTCTGTGGGCCCAAGACTTCTCAGGAGACAAGGACATGTCTGAGATGCACTTACCGAGGCGCCTGCCAAGTGCAGGATGAGCACGGGGCGGGGGGCAGGGGGCAGTGTGGCCTGGAGAGCTCCTGCACCCTCTGCTCCATCATGTCCCTGCCTCTCTGGGGTGGGAGATGCCAGGGACCTTGGGAGCCCACCTGACCCACCCTGAGCGGCGTGGCCCCGGCACATCTCTCCGAGGCTCTGCTTTCTCCTCTGTACCTACCATCTGAGCATGGGCCAAACAGCCATGTCTGCCCGTGGGCGCTGGGAGCCTGGACAGAGGAGGGAATTTTGCAGCATGATTTGAAAGCCAAATAGGTTTTTATGAGGCCGCGAAGATGGAAAAGGCATTGTGGGAGAGAGAGCTACATGTGCCAGGGCGTGCCAGGGTGACAGCGGCAAGCGGATCCAGCCAGCAGCGCCCATGAGACTCCCATTTCCTCTCTGAGCCTGTAGATGAATGATACGAGTGTGCATGTCCCATGCTGTGTGCCCTGTGCGTGTGTGCACGTGCCCGTGAGTGTGCATGTGTGCAAGCACCCGTGAGTGTGTGCACGTGCCCACGAATGTGCGTGTGTGCAAGCGCCTGTGAGTGTGCATGTGTCCGTGAGAGTGTGCATGTGTGCAAGCACCTGCAAGTGTGTGCGCGTGCCTGTATGTGCACACGCCCATGAGTGTGCTTGTGTGCAAGCACCCGCGAGTGTGTGCATGTGTCCGTGAGAGTGTGCATGTGTGCAAGCGCTTGTGAGTGTGCACGTGCAAACACCCATGAGTGTGTGCATGTATGCAAGTGCCTGTGAGTGTGCATGTGTGCAAGTGCCCGTGAGTGTGTGTGTGCGTACGCACATGCATGATGGCCATCTCTGCCTCGTCCGCCTGTGAATGGCTGGGGTGGGAATCTGAGGGCCCAGATTTACACATGGCCATGGCTGTTCCAAGCTGTGGTCTCTCTCTGAGCCTCAGGGTCCCCCTTTGTCAGATCAGGGTGTCCTCTGCCCTCACCTCCCAGGATGCTGTCAGAGGCCACCAAAGAAAGATCCTCTTCCTTCCACAGAGTCTGGCAGAGGGCACATCTGCATTAGTAAATCTCTCTCAGGTGTGGATGATACATAGGAGGTCAGGCCGCACGTGGGTCACCACCCTCACCCAGCACCAGAATTTCCCTTGAACAGAACTCTCCAGTCTGGGTGGTTCTGGCTCTTGTCTTATTGCACCTGCTTGGCTGACAGAGACAAAAGTGGCTTCTCCTGGACTTTCCCGGAATCCCTGCTGCGCAGGTGCACTCAGCCCGGACCTGTGTCACTGAGGGAGGCAGCGGGCTGCGCCACCACCCTGGCTCTGCTGCCACCAGGTTCAGCACCGGCATGGCCCCGCCACCCCGCCTTCTCGCTGGGGACAGAACTCCCTGCTCGTTGTCCTCCAGGGTTCCTGCCACTGGTGGCCACTTGCCTCTGTGGCCGGTAAAAAGGGGGTCTAGACCAGGAGCCACCGGGGCCCCGGCTCTAAGGTCATCCACGTTTGCTGAGCACTGCACAAGGCTCCACCACGCATGGGGTCGGTGGCTCACCACAGGTGCCCTCGGAGGGACAGAGGCGGTGACACAACTCATGTCAGGAATGGATGTGACACGCTGCCTACAACCGGATCCTTCCCATGAACCAATGTGAGAGACAGCTGGTTTGACTCTGTTCCTCTTGCTCCAAACTCGGTGCAAATACCGTGGTGTCTCTCAAAGCCAGAAGCCGAGCAGCTCTGGAGAGTGAGCATAGGCAATTGAGGGGAGTCCTGGGCTTGCGGGGACCTGGGGACCAGCGGGAGTGCGTGGTGAGTGTGGGGATGCACGATGGTTGTTGGAGCACCTGACAGGCCACAGGGCGACCGACTGGGAGGCGCAGGGCTAGGGGTCAGGGCGGCGGCCTCCCGGCGGTGCGCACACCAACACAGCGCAGAGCGAAGTTACATCAGTTCAAATGTTCCCACTCAATCTCCTTTTCTTCGGAAACTGCGTGGCTGTGTGACCGTGCTTCATTATAAATCTAATTCTGCCGTCTCGGTTGGGCGAGCTCACATCAATGTGGACGGGGTCTGAAGTGGCCTAAAGCTGGGGAGATGTGGCCCCACAAGAGCACGGGGGCTGTTAATTTGCAGTCAGCCACAGCGAGGCCTGACAGCACCTTCCGTTCCAGGAGCGAGTTTCTCCAGAATAGCAAGCGCTCGGGTGAGACCCACCTGCATAAGATGTACTTGGTATTTTTAATGGGATGAAAACATTCATTTTGCAAATGTTTATGGATTGCTAATTTGGCTGAATACAGAATCAAGTTAGAGGGGATAGACAGCACATGCCCTTCTGCAGCTTCCTGCTGGAGTATTTGCTGACAGGGCTACACACCGGGCTCATCCCCATGGGGCAGGGGGCGGCAGTTCTCATGCCCCCTCCCCTAGAAGGCAGGGGGCCGGGAAGATGAGGCTGCACGTGGGTCCATGCCCACCTCGCAGTCCCGAATTGGAGTCCCTGGCACTTGCTCAGCGGTCAAATGGTGGCTGTAGCTTGGGGGTGGAGGGGTCCTGGAGTCTGATTCCATTTAACCTCCAGCCTAGAAGGTTGGCCTGGCTCAGCCTGGCATCCTGGGCACCTGGGTGGGGGAGGATGGACCGAGGACCTGCCTCTGCTCCCATGAGCTCTGGGAGACCTCTCTGAGCCTCAGTCTCCTCCTCTGTGAAATGGAGCTGTGCGTCTGTCCCGCCCCTGCCCTCAGCCGTCGTGGTGTGCAGCAGGTGCTGGGGGTGGGCATGTCTGCCCTCTCCTTGGCTGTCACTACATTACCCTCCTCTCTAGGGCATGAGCTGGAGGCACTCCGAGAAGAGGCAGGTGGGGGCAGGCTCCCAGAGAGTGTGGGGACGCTGGGCCCTGGCCCTGCACTCTCCCACCTCCCAGAGTGACACCCGGATATCACACTGCTGCCTGGCCAATGACCCTGGGGTCCTCTAGACAAACTGCTGACAGGTGTGGTCGGACCCCTGCGTTCAAACCCCACCGCACACCTCTGTCTGTCTCCCCCGTGAAATGCAGAGAGTCAGATGACCCACTTAACGTGGCCTGAGGATCCTCAGAACAGGGCCTGGCCTGTGGGGAACCCTCAGCAAATACCAGCACGCTGCTGCCACTGTTGTCCAGGTTGCCGTCTGGGCTGGACCCCTGACTGCCGGCTGGGGTCTGTGGGGTGAGCACAGCTGTCCTGTGCATGATGGGATGCCCTTCTGCCCCGTCCCCTAGGGGAACTTCTGGGCGTGCAGCATTACCGCGTTCCTTACCTGTGTAGCTTGCCTGCCCTCCCCACCAGGGTCCCACCCCCAGGGGCCCTTTCCCATCCTCACACACACCCTGGGTGGACGTCCTCTGTGAGTGGGTTGTTGTGGGGCCTCCGCCTGGTCACTAAACCCTTGAGGATTTTCCTCCCCAACACCGCCTTCAGCCGCCCTTCCTCAGATGAGCACCGCTCTCTACCCCAGTGCTGTCCAGGGGAGCCGCCCCCTCGGACACCTGCATGACTGAGTCCATGGCTTCGATGTAAAGCACTGGTCTCACTTCCGACAGGAGGCCCCTTGGTGTCAGCCTCCCCTCCCTGGGCTGAGTGGCCTCCTCCACTATCAGGGTCTCCCCGGTCCAGTTCCTGGTCTCACTGTTGTTGGGGCTGCACCCACATGGCCCAGGGTCTGTCCTGGAGGGATTTCAGAGGGAGCCCATACCCTGCGGAGGCTCCTCCCTGGCCTTGTACCCAGCTCAGTGCCAAGGGCCTCACTTCCCAATGGAGGGATGAGGCAGAGAGGGAAACGCTGCCCAACCCCCAGAGTGTGAGGCCAGAGTAGATTCACTGAGGAAGCTGCACATGTGGGAGAAGGAGAGCCCCCCCGGCATGACCCCTCCCACTCTGGAGGCTCCAGGTGGCCCCATCCCGGCCTGCCTGTGGGGAGGCAGGAAGCGGGCAGTGCCCAGGGCAGATGTGAGGTCCCAGGGAAGGAGCAGGGGCCCTGGGGGCTCTTCAAGGAAGGGAGGTGCCCAGAGGACTTGCCCAGCTTGGGGGAGCCGGTTTCTATGAGGCTTCTCATAGCCCAGAGCCAGTCTGTTCTCTGCCTCCCCCACGGGGTGTGAGCTGAGCAGAGCACTGGGGGTGGATGGGAGACATGGTCCATCTCAGCTGAGTCCCCAGGGGTTCTGTGTGTGGCCCATGCTACAAATGAAGAACCCAGGGCTCAAGTGGGCAGATGGCCTGTCTGAGGACATGCATCTGCAAGGCTCCCAGCCTGCTGCTGCTCCCTGCCCCTACCTGGGAGGCCAGGACCATGGGTCCGAAGGCCTCCAAGGTCATTCTGGGTAGCTGACTGAGGCCTAGAAGATGCCAAGGAGGGCTGGTGCCAAGAGGAGCTCTAGAAGACCCCTCTCACCCTCTGTACACTATCCTTGCTTGCATCACCCACCCAGCCAGGACCTGTGTCTTGGTTTCATGAGCACAGGATGGGACAGGTCAGGAAGAGACACTTGAGGACAAGAGCAGGAGACATGCAGCGCGTGTCTGCCCCAGCAAGGGAGCCAGTATGGAGGCCACATTAACCAAGGTGAAGTGCCCAGAGCATGGGAGGTGATTGTCCTGTAGGAGTTCCACGTATCAGAAAGAACAGTGACAAACTGAGGCAAATGCAGGAGACGCACTTCAAACTTCAAAGGCTAAAGACATGGGTGTTTGTCTTGGACTTGGGGGCTGGGAGAGCATTTTCCCCTCCCTGTGCTTCCCTCCAGCCACACTGGCCTTCTGCAAGCCACCCCCACCCCCGCCAACTCCCTCCCCCCGCTCAGGGGTTCAGCTTACCACCCCCCACCTGGAATGCCCTTCCTCTTGGCACGCGGGCCCCTGCCTGTCCCTGGGGCCTCGACTTGAAGATGGCCCTTGGAGGGTCCTGCCTATCCACCCTGTCTGAACTGGTTGTTGTCCCCCGAGTGGTCCGCTGTCTCAGCTCCCTGGGCGCAGGCTTCCTTCCCAGCCTCCTGGATATGTGAGCGCTCTATGCATGCTGCTGGGATGCAGGCTGGTCCATAACTGCACCCCAGAACCTAGCACGGGACTTATGGATGTTTGTTGAGTGAATGAACACACAGCCCCAGAACCGCTCAATCAAGGAAGGAAGGAATTTGAAGAGAAAGGAGGCCTTTTCTCTACTTCCTGGGGGGGCAGACCAAGGGCCAAAGAGTGGCTTGGTATGGAGGGCACTGTTGGCTAAGGGAGGCCTCTCTGGGGAGACACAGCGATGCTGGACCCCAGGGTCGGACGGGGCGGCAGGGGAGGGCATCATCCAGAGCCACTTTGTACTCATCCCAGGGTTCTCTCCCATCCACCCAAATGTGGTCTCCATTGGTCTCTGGCTGTGGTGGAGGGCCGAGGCCTGGCCAGCGCTGTGAGGAAGGACATCCTCCCACGGAGTCTGGGTGAGGAAAAGCTCAGCCTGGATGCCGCCCAGCTGGGAACTTTGCTCTACACGATGGTGGTTTGCACACACCTCCGCTGAACTCCCGCACAGCAGCGTCTCCCAACTTTGTTAATGGAAACCCGGTGATCCGTAACCGTGTGGCAGACATCTGCTCGGGGGTAATGTGCTGGTAATGTGCATATCGGTGATCAATCAGTGGATTTGCAAGAGAGGCATAAAGTATTTAATTAGACGTGTGCTGGGCGAGTCTGCGTGGTGGCGGTATTTGAATAGGTCAGAGCCGGCCCTCACCCCTGCAATGTTGTTTGGTATTAAATGCCACTCACTTGAAAGACTGGAAGACCTGCCTGAGTTGTGGGATATCACACGCTGGCAAATTGAAAATGTCCCTTCGCTTTTAAAAACATGATTGATATCCTTTGCAAAACAAATGTTATACCTCATAGTACACAGACCTCGCCTGCCTGGCACCACCCCTTTGCTCGCCGGCACCCAGTGAGCACCTGCCGCGGACCCTGTGCACAGGGGAGGGCGTGCTAACAGCCTGTCTGGTTGCCAGGACTCCTCTCCCCCTCCAAGGCTGGGGCTTCCAAAATTGCCCTCTTTTAGGACAGAGGAATTTTCTGTTCCATCAGGCTTTGCTCACCAGGACAAAAAGCGGGAATGCGGCTAGAACCCGAAAGATAAAATGCAAATTTTATTTGCTTGATTCGTAGCAGAAAAATATATCTTCAGATACTCTGTATGCCATCTACTTATGTATGATAAGTGCCACCTGCGCTGCACCACCTACGTCATATCCACTATCATTTAAAGCAATGCTTTTAGCTCAACTGGCAAAGGGATACGAATAACGGGAACACAGACAGACATCACGCCTGCGATGCACACATGCACAAACGTGCAGACAGACACTCTGAGTCCGCATGAGCCATAGCTTGGAGGGCATGTTAGCAGCCCAGCCCCAAAGCCACATGCCTGGGCCCGGGCCTGGGTCCACCTGCATGTGGGTCCCATCTGTAAAGTGGGGGTGAGAAGTAATGCAACCATCAACCAGGGCTGGTGTTCCTGCCATGGATACAGCCCCTGTCTGGGCTCAGCAGGGTGCCTAGCGGGCAGTGAGGGCCCACCAATGTTGGGTGCTTTCCCAGCAAAGAGCTCTGGCATCTGGCATTTGTGAAGGAGAGATGTCCTCTGTGTTGCAGGCCTTAGTCCTTTTTCCGGAGGGCTGTTTGAGGCAGGGCTCCCCTCCTCCCATGAGGCTGACTGGCTGCCCCATGGGCAGGGCCTGGCCAGACCAAGAGAGTGATGGCAGGCAGGCGGTGGGCACATCACCACCAGCACTCATCTCTGGACTCGGGGATCAGGCATTTCACAACATTCATAAGTAACGGCCTTCTCCCCTCTTCTCAAAACGATTATGTCAACCCAAGGAGGTCTCTACAGGGTGGACGAATAATAATGCTGCAGTTTAATGAAATGTCAGCTTGTCTGAATCAGAAGCGAGCTAGTCTAAGTGAGTCTCTTGCATGGCTCTGTCTGTCTCCACCTCCTGCCTGCCTTCCTTTACCGGTCTGGGTTTTTCAGAGTCCAATAAAGCACAACCATGTAATTCCCAGTCGAGACAGTCAGCTTCCTTGGGTGTGTTTTTGTTGTTTATAAAATTAGCCAATCATTGTCCCCTAGTGGATCAGATTAGGTGTAATCCATACTAATGTTCAAATTAAGTCACGGAAAGCAATTAACTCCGCAAAACTGGGCTGGTGAAAAATGATAAGGTTGGTCAAATAGTTTCACTGTGCATAATTGTGTTTTTTAAAATGCCTGTCTCCACGCAGTAATTAAATCATTTACATTTCAAATGGAGTGTACCCACCCCTAATGCTCGTCATTGTGCACTCCCTAATTGTACACCTCACAGTGTAGCAGGGATCCATCAGCCGCCCGCTACGGAATGTCTGCCTCCTCGGGAAACCAGCTGGGTGGAACGTGCCTCAGTAGAAGCGCACTCCCTGCTCAGAAGAACCAAGAAAAGTGTGCTTTGCCCCATGTTGTCCCAAATTTGGACCCCTCCCTCCTCCCTCTTGCTCCTCCCTTCTTCCTGCCTTCTTTCCTGTATAAAAAAGTGCACGGGATTTCTCAAGCAATCATCGGCTATTCTGTTCACAACACAAGATGCACTTACTCTTTCGATCACATCATCCGTAGCAGGGCCACAGTCAAAAACCTCGGGGCGACATTCATGGGATCAACTGATATCTGACTTCACTGTTTGCACTTTATTAGTATCACTTTTAGCTCTAGGGAAGATGCCCACCCACTTCGCCAACTGTAGACTGAGCGTACTGGCCGCCTTCCAGGGTGTGGCTGTCTATGCAGCCAATTCTCAGATTACGGAGGGATGAAATGCTACCTTGGGTCTAAGTGAACGTGGCCCTAAACCTGTATTCCTATTCCTCAGAGAAGGATCTTTCAGTGAATCCAGAGCAAACGCTTCAGTCAAGCAGGACCCCGTGGGTCTTCTTGCAAGGGAACTTTCTCTGAGGGATGAAGCCCGAAGACTGACCTCCTGTCTCTCCAGCCCAGGGTGGTTTTCAGCACGGAGCAGGGACGTGTCTGTGGAAGTTAGTAGGATGTGGCAAAACTTTGCTTCTTGCCTCGAGGTGGGGTTGCAATCACCTGGAAGACCCCAGACTAACTGGGTGCCAGCCCTGACTCATACTGTCCAAAGGTGGAGGTTCATTTGCTGGGTTTCCAGCCAGGGGTTTCTGCCCTCCTGGGGGCCGTAGGGATACTTGAGCCCTGGAAAAGGGTCGGGCGAGGACAGGATGTAGTCAATGCTGAACTTGATGCCCCTGGACTCCTCCTTCCCCGTGGCAGCGCAGCTAACAGGGGCCGGGGGCTGGCGGTGGGGGGCTGGCTCAGGCGGCCCTGGAGGCCCCTCCGCGCCCCCCGCCCTCGCCTCCCCCACCCCCTCCCGCTTGGGGCCACGGCGCCGCCGCCGCCGCCGGTAGTTGCCATTCTCGAAGAGGTCCAGCACCGACTCGCAGCCGCCCGCCAACGTCCAGTAGTTGCCCTTGCCCTTCTCGTGGCCTTCCGTCCGAGGCACCTGTGGGAGAGGGAGGGGCTCCGCGAGGGGCTGGCTCCCGGTGCGCTCCTGCCCACCCCTCTCCGCATCTGGGCTCACTTAGGACTCCAGGACAAGCACTGGGTAGGTCCCTGTCCTTGTGTTGTGCGGCGTTGCTCATGGAGCAAACTGGAGGCACTAAATTTGCTAAAAACGAACTTTCCAGCAACTGCTGCTGCAAAATCCTCCCCCGCCCCCAATCAAGGATGACTTGGTCCAGGAGCCCCCAAGCTTGGGACACTCGGGGGCCATTCCGGGGAGCGGGGTGGCGGGCCGGGGCGGGGGCTCACCTTGACAAAGCAGCTGTTGAGGGACAGGTTGTGGCGGATGGAGTTCTGCCAGGCGCGCTGGTTGGCTCGGTAGTAGGGGAACCTGCGCATGATGAAGTCGTAGATGCCGGACAGGGTCACCCTGCCTGAGGGGCTCTGCTGAATGGCCATGGCGATCAGCGCGATGTAGCTGCAAATAGGGGCACATGGGGCCACGCGGGGCGGAGGAGGGGACGCCGTGGCGTCTGGAATCCCCTCCAGCCAGGAGCCCCTCTAGAAGCGAACGACTCCTCCGCCCCCAGGGCTCCGTGGTGTGTGGGAGGTGCCGGCGGGAAGGGGTTGTTTGGGAGCGTGAAGCCTGGAGTTCCCCGCTCCCCGCTTCTGCCCAGACCCAAGAAGCTCATCTTCACACTTGGGAGTTTCCTCAGGGCGGTTGAGAGAACATGCAGAGGAAGGCGTCCCTTCCCTGAATCCCACCCAACCCCCGGCCTCCGGAGAAGAAAGCCCTCCCTCCGTCCAGGAGGTCCTTGAGGAGGAGGGTCCCCGGCCCGCAGGCTCCCACCACGCACCCCGCGGTCACCTGTATGCGGGCCGCGTGAGCCGCTTCTCCTCGTCCGAGCTGCCGGCTGGGTAGTCGTCCGCGTCGTAATTGAAGCAATTGTAGGGATACTGTGAGCTGTCAAACATCTTGGCGCACCCAGCGCCCGCGGGGACCACCGCTGTCTTTGCCACCTCCTCCGCGCCGCCCGCCAGCCCGCCAGGTCTTTGCTGAGGTCCTCCGGGGCGCGGGCCAGCAGCGTCTGCACTGCGGGCTCTTCTACGCCCGAGCTGGGAACCTGGGCTTCTGGGGTCCCCCACCCGCGCCCACCCTGTTCTCTCGCATCCAATCCCAGCGCGGGGGAGGCCCCAGCCACCAGGAAAGCGGCTGAGGGGAGCCGAGCGGGGCTCTGGGTGACCCTCTGACCGCCTGCGGACGGAGGGAGGAGGGAATGGCGCGCTGGGTGGTCCGACAGGCGGGGCGCCACCCCCCTGCCTCCTGCTCCCGCCCCGGTGCGCGTCGCCGCGCTCCCTGCGCTGGCCCAGATTTTGAGGAAGGGTCGCTGGGTATCCCTCCCATCCGCCCCCCCCCCCCCTGCCCCGAGCCAGAGCTGGGGCTCCCCGTGGGCTCCCTGCACTGGCGGATGTTTCCTCGGAGCTCGCGGGTCTGTGCGTCCTGGGCGCGCACGGAGACACTAGATTCTTCCCTGGTGCCGGATCCCGGAGTGGACTCTTGGGTTGCCAGAACCATGAGCCAGGCCACAGACAGGGCCGGGACTGTCGCCTCCCCCACTACCAGGCTCGGCCCCACCTCCTGCCCCAGAACAGCAGGGTCCAGGCAGGATAGTTTGGGCCCCACTGGTGTGTCCCTGCCTGGAGCACTGGATCAGAGCCCGGTCAGAGACACAGGGTCCAGCATTTCCTCCAAGGCCCTGCGTCCCAGCGGCACTGTCTCTAACTGCCCAGAAGGGTGCCTCCTCCAGGTCCCGGCGAGGGGCTCAGGAGCCCGCTCTGTAAGGGAGCCCCTGAGTGCCTGGGGCACAGAGCTTTCAGTCCTGGGAGCACACTTGACAGCTTAGCCACTACTTTACTGGTCCCTTCTAGCTCCAGAGCTGTGGTTCCTTGTATGGGTGGATTCATGCGGAAGAGAAGACAAGGTGTGGGAATTTTAGGAAAAAGAATGAGGTGGGATCTTGCCGGGCGGGGTGCGGCAAGGGGCGGGCGGGGTGGGGGGGGGGGAGTCTGTTTCACAGTGGATGTGCCACCAAAGGCATTTCCATGAATAATCTGCAGAATTCTGAACTGACCCATTTCTGCGAATCTGCCTGAGGTCAGGAAGCCTGGATAGTCTTTTTCCAGAAAATTCTCCCTTCAAAGCACAACCTTGAGCTCAGAAATGACCTGTGTTCAGTCCAGCCAGTTGGCCCCATGAGGGCTTGATGCGGCCCACCGCCCTTGGTGAGGAAGGGTGGGCAGGCCTGACTTGGTGCAGCCGGGTTCGCTCAGCACCCCCGGGAGGCTGTGCGGGGGTCCTTCTGCTGCGGATCAGAAGCACACTGGGGCTCAAACACATTCAGCGGCTCTGTGTCGTCCTCTCTGTCAGATGTCAAAATTATATCTGCTGGACTGTGGGAACATAAAATGGTACAGCCCCTCTTGAAAACATTTTGGCAGTTTCTTTAAAAATTAAACATGTGACCACAGTGTTAACCAGCAATTAGACTCTCGGGCATTTATCCCAGAGAAATGGAAAGTGAAAGTCACAGAACACCTGTGCACACATACTTAGAGCAGTTTTTTTGGTCACATCCCCAAACTGGGACTTGCCCAGACGTCCTTCCACAGGGAAATGGCTAAACAAGCTTCCGTCCCGTCGACCCCAGGGGACACCTCAGCAACGCAAAGCAACCAACCACTGACAGAGCAGCAGGCTGGATGGATCTCCAACTAAGCGCAAAAGCCAGGCTCAAGGGTCACACACTACATGCTGCCATCTATAGACATTCTTGAAAAGACAATATGATAAAATGGGGAACAGAGTGGTTTCCTGGAGTGAGGAGGAGGTGCGGGCAGGACACAAGTGGTTGCAACGATAACAGGATGATGCGAGGGGCCCTTGCGACCTTGCCACGCTCTGCATGTGCTGTGTCACTGTCAAGGTCTTGGTCGTGGGATTGTGCGTCATGCAAGATGTCACCATGGGGGGAAACTGAGTAAAGGGTACATGGGACCTCTGTTTTATTTCTTACAACTGCATGGAATCCACAATTATCTCAAAATAAAAAAGTTTAATTCAATAATCTGCAGTGGTCTTGGAGACCCAAGATGTCAAGCGGTGAGAATGAGATTTGAGGCAGAGCAGTCTGTGCCAGAGAGAGAAACACATCACCTGCTCAGCAAGGGTTTTCTCTGCCAGTTCCTGTTCTTGTCCTCGCCCTTCCCTCCACGGCTTTCTGTCAAGCTTCAGGCGCCTCCTCGGAGAGCCTGGGCTCTGAGGCTTGCCCTCCCAGGAGCTGCACGGGCAGGCAGAAGCAGTGGGAGCAGATGTGATGGGCCTGGAGCTCCGTCCTGGCCAGCGAGGTCAGCCAGCGTCAGGGGACCCTGGGGACCGGGCTACAAGAAGGACCTTGAAGCCTCTGTCACACAGATGATGGACAAGCAGGAAACAACATGGCTACTTCACTCCAGCCTTCCACATCTTGGCGGAGGCTCCGGTGGCCACTCCAAACCTGAACCTCTCGAGGAGGGGAACCCTGAGCTGGAGTAACCCAGAGACTCTCAGGGGAGCCATCATCTCGAGACCCGGGTCATGCGTGGCACATTCAGCACCTTACACCTCCGTGTGAGCTGGCCCATCCCCTGAAAATGGTCCCTTCCGTTGGAAAGGCCACATACCAGCCCGTGGAGAAACAGATGACAATAATCCCAGGCCCTGCGTCCCACAGCTGTTGACGATCAGAGCCCAAGTTTGAAGCCACTTCTAATTAAGAGTTCTCATTACCAAAAACCATGCTGTCTCCCACGTGTCACTTCCGAGGGCTGATGGAAAACACTTAATGTCATAAGAGCAGGACGTGGAGGCAGCCTCCCCTCCGAGCGGCCAGCTGGGCTCCTTTGCTTGGGGTGGGCATTCGGTCCCACACCCCGTGACGCACTTTGTAACACCCCTGGTAGAATCCTGCTTCTTGTGTAAAATCAGTAGACACATTGAACGAGACGGCTGGTTCTGCTGGAGTCTGTGGCACTCTCTCTGCCAGCATGTCTGTCTCGCAGGCTTTCTGAGAGTTGGATTTGGGTGTGGCTGAACCGACAACTTCCAGCTCAGGCTCTCTCTCTCCCTGTGGCCGGGGGTGTGTCTTCTGAAAGCTTGACGGGCTGGAGACCCCCCTCCAAGCAGCCTCCCGCCTGCCTCGTGTGCTGGTGCCAACTGGTGGCCCGGGGGCCTCCAGTCCTCACCACATGGGCCCCTCCACCGAGCCACTCACAACAAGGCAGGTAACTTTCCCTGCACAGGAGATCTGAGAGAAGGAGAAGCAGGGGCCCAGGGCCTTCCGGGACCTAGTTTTGGCAGGGACCTGTATGTCTACTGGCCTCAGAGACCAACCTGGTGCAACGCTGAGGGGCTTGCAGGGGTGTGATTACCAGGAGACATGGACCACAGGGGGCCCACGGGAAGTGGGAACCCTTGACTCCAGTGGTGGGGACAGCATGGGGTAGAGAATCAGCAAGTGCCGGAGCACCACAGAGATGAGGACCCAGGTGTAGAGCCGGCCAGCTGGGCGCCAGGGCTCAGGGTGGGGAAAGGAGGTGCCTCGGAGGAATGTTACAAGTTCAGTGCATGAGACAAGTGGTGAGGTCGGCGGGGACTGAGCCATGCCAAGTTGCTCATCCACAGTGTTCAGTGAGGACTTACCACAAGCCAGGAACTGGGCAGAACGAAAAACACTCCTGGTCCTCACATTGCTCCCAGCCTAGTGGGGAAGCAGAGGATCCCAGAAAGTGGAAAGGACAGTATGTACCCATGATAGGACATACTGAGATGGCCAGGAGAAGCACCAGGAAACTCCCCTCCACTGCTGGAATGCTTGAGCAGCACTCAGAATAGGAATTAACAAAATATGGTTGGTGTGGGGCAGAGAGCTCCAGGCTGGGAGGCTATGCAAAGGCCCTGTGGCACCACAGAGGGGGTGCCTCTCCAGCCTCCACTGCCCTCCACATGAGCCCCAAACTTCTTCTGTGTCTGGACGTGTTTCTTGGTGCACAGAGCTTGACTCAATTGCCATTGAAGAATGACCCATTCGTTCTGGGGTGGTTTTTGAATGGCAGGCACTGTGCTGATCCTGGTGGGACAATGAAGAGTGAGCCTGATGGGCCCTTTGCCTGGGGCCACTCAAGGCCTGGACACGGTAGGACCGGCTGGCCTGGTTAGGGCTTGCCGACGGCCTGCCTGGCTGAGGGACCCACGTGCCAGGCAGCTGAGGGTCCCCATGTCCCCTCTGCCTTGGAGGTCCTGGATTCTGGTCCTGAGGACCACGGGGCTCCTGAGGGGGGTCATTGGGCCCTGCGGAGTGGCTCTTGCTTTTCTCGGGCTCTCCTCTAGATGGTGCAAGTGGACCAGTCTTGGGCAGTGTTCCTCTTGCCCCCTCCTCCCCCCAGCGGGGAGCTTTCCAGGATGACGGTGGCCACAGGACATATCTGGCTACAGCAGTCAGCGTGGTGAGGAGAAGTTGCCTCCTAGAGCCCTGGGACCCACAGGGATGGCCACACCAGGGGCCTCGGGTGGACACAGCAACCTAGCCTGTTCTGGGCTGAGGCACCAGTGTGTAGCCCACAGAACCCCACCTGGCAGCCGACCTCTTTGACAGCTTCACCCCATTGCCCCGTTAAAACTGCCAGGCCAGGAGCTGTCCTCACCCCTCTGAGACAGAGTGGACACTGTTCCCGGCTCCCAGGTGGGCAAGTCCCAGCCAGCTCTGAACCTTTCCTTCCAAATGCCAGCTCCAAGAAGAGTAAGAAAGACCCCTCCGTGCGTATGGGGACCTCCTTCCCACATGGGGGGCTTTGGGATTCTGCTCTCCTATCTTCCTTCACCACTCACCACACCTCACACCCAGGCAGAGGCTGCTTGAGACCTTCTTTGCTCGACTCTTCTGTTAAGGTCCCTCTGGGTGCGGTGCAGAGGAGTTTTCCTTAGAAACTGGTCAGGATTTGGGAGGGATATGTGAGGGTGAGTCTGTGATCTGAGTGGCAGGTGGAAGCCGCTTGGGTGAGGCATTGAGGCTGGACCACCTGGGAGCCTGCCAAAGACCTCCTCTGCCTGGGGGCTTGGCCTTTGAGGCTCTGGCCCCAGCGGTCTGTTCATTCAGTTTGCTCCCAGGTGGTCTGGGGAGCCACGGGGGTGCACCTGGGAGGGACTGCAGTCCATGAGGTGCCTTTGTCATCCTTCTCTTGGGCCATGGCGGGGGGTGTCCTTTGTCCTTTGTGCATCTCAGACTTCTGGGTAGGGGGCTGGGAAATGAGGGGGTGCCCACCCACCTGCATTGCCGAAGCCCCACTGCACACATTTTGCCCCCTGTGGCCCACAGGGGCTGGGGTTTATATGTTAGTTTGTTTGTTTATTTACTTATTTCACTTTGGGTAGTGGTCTGAGCCCAGAGCTTGCGGCCTCAGGTGGGGTGTTTCCTCCCCTCCTACCTGCCCCTTGAGTCTCCAGAACGAGTTCCCAGGCCCACTGAGGGATGGTTCTGTTTGAGTTCTTGCCCGCACTTTCCCCAGGCACCTCTGCCGAAATGTTGTCTGGTTTGTGGACCAGGCAGGCTGGGTAGGCGTCCCTGGACAGCTGACTTGCACCAAGAGGAGTTTAATGGAAAGCCCTTTTTCCTTCTTTTTGTTCGGGACCGGCTCCCTCAGCTCCGGCCTCTCTCCATCCCACGAGGTTGCCCTGGAGCCCCGCGGGCATGCTGGTCTGGGTGTTGGGTCTGTGTTCTCTCTCCACAGCTGTGGGTGCTTCAGGGAAAGGTTTGGTTTGATTTGAAGACAGAAAGAGGGGTCTCTTGCGTTTAGAGGTCAGGCAGATCCGGGCCCCGAACACCACAGTGCTGGACTCAGGAAAATAATTTTTTGGGTCTGGGCCTCAGTGTGACAGCTTTAAATGTGTGCAGTTGGGCAGGGATTTCTCTCGGGGGCGGGCGGGTGGTGATCCTTCGGCCTGGCCAGGCCTGCAGCCCAGGCTCTGACCCCACTTCCTCCCCTGCTTCACCCACATGCCGAACTCTGCCAACGTAACTGGGGAACGCGCCTTGTGAAGCCTTAATAACACCAAGATCGGGGTGTGAAGAGCAGCAGACCCCACTTTCCTCCTGCTCCCATCACTGCATCCCTGAGAAATCACATTCCATGTTCCCCTGGGTGTCTTCTCGTCTGCTTCTGCATTACCTCTGTGCTTCTAGCGGACAGGCAGGTGTTAAACACTTTTTAAGTTTAATGCCAATCAACTTTCTGCCCTGCAAGAGAGGATTAGCTCTCAGACAGCATCCTCCCCCACTCCGTTCCGACTCAGTTATACCACCTTTTCTTTCTTTGGAGAAATAATGTTGATTATGTCTGTGAATGCCATACCGAGCTGAGTCATGGGTTCTGGTAATTATACTTCCTCTCCTGAGCAGCTGACCCTCTGGACAGATGGCATTTCCTGTCTGCCTGGTTCCGGCAGGTGTTCTCGACCCACTACGGCTGTACCAGCCCCTCTTCTGCAGAAAGAGCTGGTTCCTCTCTGTCTGTGTCCTCCTGGCCATGGCCCTCCCATGCCACGCTCTGCCCACTGAACCAGGGTGGCATGAATGCTCCTCCTTCACCTGGCTGGGGTCCACCCCTTCCCGCTTTCCCTCTTTCTCTATTTTCTCCTGGTAGCACAGGGCCCAATGACCGCAGCGCCCTCCTGGGCACGGGCTGTTCAGGACCTGTGTCCTTGCCCAGGGGCAGTGGGCTCCTCGGTGGCCGTTGAGGGAATCACTCCACCCCCCTGTGGCTTCCAGCATCGCTGCCCATTATATCTCAGTTGTCAAGCCCTGTGTGCTGGGTGTGAGGAGTCTCCTTTCTACCTGACCTGCCTTCTTCCCTGACTAGCCCTCAGCCTTTGGACCTCTGTGTCAGCTTTGCTTTGGCCAATTTTAGCAAGAATCCTTTTAAGTCAGTTTAGTGAGAGCCCCGCCCACCCTTGATGCCTGATCCGGTCCCCGTCCTGCACCCCCCGGTGGTGTCTGGTCACCCTGGCCTGCAGCAGCAAGAATCCCAGCCCCACGCTCCCTTAGTAATTTCTGAGCCGCTGAACTCCTGCTTCTCGTCTGTGAATCATCACATTCCAGGCCGTGTCTGCACAGAGCCCGGGTCCACACGGAGGTCTCTGGTACCCACGGCCACAGCCCCACGCTGGCCTTTCTTCAACACAACTGCAGGTTTTAGTGTCCTCGTCATGGTGCCTGGTTCTTGCAGGGTGGCAGATATGTCACCCCGAAATGTGCCTCTTTGGCATAAGGATTATTTTGAGCTGGTTATTTTGAGAAATGGCAGACACGGGAGATGCTCTGAAGCAGAGTAGAAGTCCCCCTTTTGTGCGGGACGTTCGCACTGATAAAGGTGACCTCCACGTGTAAGAGTGTGTCTGCTGTGGACGAGGAGGGGGACCCATGACTCCAGGTCCCAGAGACAGGTTCCGATTTGAATCTGGGTGACAACCACGCGCTTGCTTAAGGTGCTCTTCCTGGTCGCCCCCGTGACTGGCCTCCCCCCACTTTCCTTCTTCTGTCTTTGCTCAGGCAGCTCCAAAAGACCTGGGAGTTCTGTGTTGGAACCCAAGGGAAAAGACCGAATGTGGATCTCCCGCTGCCCCAGGCGCCGTATCAGAACCCCACATGCCGGGCAGCCAGCGCGCGGATGTTTCTTCTCTCACCGCCCATCCAGAGGCTGGACTGCAAAGAGCAGGTGCAGGGCTGGTTCCTGGTGAGGTCTCCTGCCCATCCCCGCGTGGCCCGTCCCCGCGTGGCCCGTCCCGAGTGGCTGGCGCCTGCATGTGCTGTGGGAGATATGCAGTGTTGCTTTCCCCTCCTACAAGGACACCGGTCCTAGGGGATTGGGCCCCACCTCCTGACCTCACTCAACCTGAATCTCCTCCTTAAAGGCCCGTCTCCAAATGCAGTCACATTGGGGGTCGGGCCTCAACCCAGGAACTTGGGAGACACGTCTTTGCACGTGGCCCTGCCCGGTGTCTCCATTTCCTTTGTCCCTTCACCGTCTCTGTTATTTGCAGCCGTACGTACGAGTTGGCCGTGTGTCACCCTCACTGCCCTGCAAAGCTCCAGTGATGTCCGTTGGGGTCACCAGCAGGCTCCAGCCTGCCTATAGCAGCTGCCCCGCGAGCTCCACTGGACCAGTGGCAAATGGACCAGGGGCCTGGAGGGGTGGGGGCAGCAGCACTGGCCCTCGGAGTCACTCTGTTCTCTCTGCGCGGCCTGGGAGGAGGGAGGAGGGAGGAGGGAGGAGGACGCAGAGCTGGCTGCTCCCTCTTGTGGGACCACATCAGGCCCTCCTCCTGCACACTCACCTCCTCCTCCCCATGCGGCAAGGACAGGGGCACAGCAGGAGACCGGGAGGGTGGCGGCTGAGGCCAGAGGTACGCAGGTGCCTGCCCCTGGCAAGAAGGGGCAGGGACGACTCGGCCAGTGGGGTCACTGGGTGAGTGCTGGGCGGGAAACCAGTGTCTGGCGGGAGACTGAGGGGGGCCGGCTTTGGGGGCCACCCTCCATTTACTTCCTTTGTAGTCTGAGGCTCTCTTGTAGTTCTGTTGTGGGCCGTACCCTGAGCACAGCCCCAGGTGGGGTTCAGGGATGGAGGGGAGGCCTCCCGCCCAGTAGCCAATGGCTTGGCCATTCAGGAAGCCTAAACTGACTTTTGTGATGAGTGTCAGCCCCTCACTGAACCTCAGTGTCCCCACCTGTGAAATGAGGAAAAGAAAATCAACCTTGCAGTCTTGCTTTAGAGACCACTAATAATTTATGTTGGCGGCTTTGCAAGGTGCATGGAAAGCAGTGGTCCTGGGGCAGCAGAGGGCTGGGAGCCCAGGAGGCACCAGGGGCTCTGACCTCCAGCTCTCTCTGATCCCAGGGATTCTCCAGGGTTTATGTCAGCCCTCAGCAGTGTCCTCCTCTTGGAAGCCCTGGGGCTGGCCTATCACGGTGCCCTGTGCCCACACTACACCCCATGTAGGCAACAGTCTTGGGGAGCCTCCAGGCAAGGCTCCCAGAGGAAGATTCAGGCCCCGTGGCCAGCAGGGCTGGACCTGTCCCAGCTCCACTGGGCAAAGCCAGTGTGCCCACAGGTGCCAGGTCTGTGTAGATGTGACATTACCCTCTGGGACTGGCCTGTGTCTTCGGGGACCCCCACCCAGCTCTGTCAGCACCTGCCACACCAAGAGTGGGACAGGTGGCTTCCCCAACTCCTCCTTCCCAGCCACGGCCCCAGACTACCTGTGGCACCTTGAAAGCTGAGCTTTGGTTATGGCCTTACTTCTGTGGAGGGTGGGTGGGTGGCAGCTGAGCTCAGGGCGTAAGGGACCCAGACCCCAACATACATTTGCTCTAGTTTTATTGCACTCTTACCACATTGCAAACTATTCCACAAAAATGCCGCAAAATTAAGCCCGTTGCTGAGGCCCTTGGAGGAGCCTACGTGATGTATTTACACCAGCTATCAAAGCAAAGTCAGAAGACGAGCAGCACCCTCGGCCGCCAAGGGAAATCACAGGTGCTGCTGGGCGGCTCTGAGAAATGGAAGACGTGGTCGTTGACGTCACTCTGAAACCGGGAGTCTGTCTGTCAACCAGCCTGTGACGCCATTGGGAGCCTCCTGTGCCCAAACCGAGGCTGTCAGCCATCTGGCTGCAGGGCCGCCGAAAGGGAGGAGAGATGGGAGTTTGTTTCAAGTTAGGTCCAGAGTGTGGGTGCACTTGGTGGGACAGTCCAGCCCCAGGGGCGCGGCCCCCATGTGTGCATTTGGTAGGTGGTCTGGGGTCTGCATAGGTGTCACTATTTATATACATAGACACCATGTATAAATACAAAATAGTAAATAAAGGCTTTCTTTCCATACAAAAAGGGTGGGTTGACCCTGCCGCCAGGCTGCCTCGTCCATGAGCACAGAGCGCCCATCCCCAACCTTCTCCGGTCTCGAAAGCGAATACAGTGAGTCCTCTCGGACCCACTGCCGAAGGAGCTCACATTCTCACGGTTCCTGACTCCAGGAGTGGCCTGTCCTTCCTGAAGTCACTGAATTCACAGCGTGGATGCGCCTGTCCTTCCTCCATGGCAGGCCGGCGGCTCTTGGTCACTACCTGCCGGGGGGTACTCTGTGCTCAGGGTCCAGGTCATCCTCCACCACGCTATGGGGCCCATCCTTCTCCACGCAGTCCCTGATGGCCTGCAGCACGATGCGCAGCCGCCGGTCCAGGGCCTCTAGATGTGGCCGGTACAAGATGGGGGCCACCCGGTCCTTACGCAGGGACTCCGCCATCATCAGGCTCAGCCGGTACTCCTCCTTGGCCAGGAGCTGCAACCGAAGGTAGGTGGACTTCCTGACCCTACAGGGGAGAAAGAGGTCAGGCCCCAGCCTCCGGGAACTGGGGATAGGGGAGGCCAGCTCTAAGTGGGGGGTGGTCGCAAGTTGGTCCCTGGTCTGCTCCGGCCCCTGCCTCTCAGAGGCACCACGGTGAGGGTCCTGCCTGGCAGAGCAGGTGGCCATGGGAGACCTGGCGGTGCCCGCAGAGACCTGAGACTCCAGGCAGACACAGGGCGGGGAGGGATGGCCCACGCGTCTGGGAGACCGAGCCCAGCTCAGCCCCACACACCTGCCCCGGCAGGGTGCAGCTGGTTCTGCCCCATGGCCCGTTTCCCCAACCCTAAAGGGAAAAAGTTGGGTGGGGAGCCCCACAGAGGGTTGCAGCGAGTGGCACGGAGTGCTGGGGGGTCAGGACGGCTGTCTGAGCCTCAGCGAGTTCATCTGTGAGACGGGCTGTTAGGACCGGCGTGAGCTGTGTGCCGGGAAGGGCTGTGGATGCCGGAGCTCGAGCTGCTCAGGCTCGGGGTGCTGTGCCGTGCGAGTGGGGCTTGGGGGCCTCTGCCCAATCTGTGGCTGGGCTGGGGGCTCCCGGGGGGGCAGAGGGAGAGGCCATACCTGCAGCACTGCTGTAAAGGCACCAGAATGGACAGCTCATCATGGGAATATTTCCCAAACCTGCCGAAGAAACGCAGAATTGTTGAGGGTGCAACATGCAGCAGGACACCTGTGTGCAGAGCCTGCAACGTGCACCCCACGGGGGACCCGAGAACGAGCAGCACTTCGTGTGTGCCCTGCTGGAGTGCCACAGCTATGGAGACCGGGCAGCGTGTCCCCAAGACCCTGTACAGTGTGGCCTGGTCCCTGCTGGCCCCGGCACCAGACGCAGGGCCTGGGACAAGGGAGGTCCCTGAAAGCAGCCTGGTGTTCTGGCCACTGCACTGGACAGAAGCTCATAGATGCGGGGTCTGAGGCAGGCTGAGTGGAGAAGGCACCGGGGTGAGTCAGCCCAGGGTCCAGCCACGCTGCTGTCTCTGACAGCTGGGTATCCGTGGCCCACACACATCAGCTGTCCGGGTGCCCAATGAGGACTTGTCTGAGGCATCTGAGCACCAGCACCGTTAACCACTTAGGAACGGTAGGTCCCTGCACGCACACCCGTCAGGCAGACGGCTCTCCTAGGTGGCCCAGGACTGCCCAGGGGCCAGCCAGCGGTGGCCACAGGCCCTCTTTTTGGGGCAGGGAGGGCCATTTGTCCCAGCTAGCCAGTCCCATGTGACCACGTAAGGGGTAAAGTGCACCTCACCACTCTGCCCTTCTGGGCAAGCAGACTCTGGGCCTCAGTTTCCTCAGGGCAATACGAGGACATAACAGGACCTAGCACACAGGGTGACCCTGAGGACCAGGAAGAGTAACATTATAGGCGCTTCCTCCTGACAGGAGCTGGAAGCTAGGGGCCAGCGCCCTGCATCACACACACAGCGTCCTTGGGGGACGGCCACCATCCCCCACTTGGAGCCCTGTCCTCCCGGGTCTGGAAGAGCAAGAACATGGCTCACCCTCTTCCATTGTCTAAGTGGATGATAAATGTCTCGTTCCCAAACTTCTCAAAAGTCTCATAGTGATGGCGGTCCATGTTCCCTGTGGAGAGAAGCAAGCTGAAAATTCAGGGCTGTCGCCCGCTCTCCACGTCTGACCCTAGAGCCAAAGCGACAGAGCAAAGCAGGGGCTTGGCCACAGCTGGGTCAAATGCAGGGTGGGAGCTCCCGGTGCAGGCTGGGGCTGCCGACGTACCCATGAGGAAGTCAAAAATGGTCATGTCCATGATGTCCAGGACACGATGGCTGCTGTCATATGGGGGTGTCTGCTTCACCTCCTCACAGTAGTCGGGGTCCACTTCCCACCTGCAGGGGAGCCAGTGTGAGAAGGCCAGTTTCCTCCTCTGTGTGGACAGGGAGGCCCAAACCAGCTCAGCACAGCAGGATTACTGCAGCGAGGACTGGGGGTGGAGAGAGGTGTCACCACAGAACAGTGCTGCCAGCTAAGGCTGCAGTAACAGGAGTAAGGGGCTGGGAGGTGATCAAGCCATGTCTGGAGGCTGCCGTTAGCCCCAGATGCCAGGTTTCTGGAGGGTCACTGTTAGGAAACAGGGCCTGGACACCACACTCCCAGGCTCAGAGGGGCCATCTCTTTTGCATGAGGGACAAGAAGGGCAAGGAGTGAAAGCGGAGTTCCAACCCTGAGAGGCTGTGTTTCCAGACCGCAGTGGGCCGGCCAGCACCCCTGTGGGGGACGCATCTGGTTCGCAGAGTCAGGCAGCCCTTCCCGCCATCTACTCAGGAAGGGGTGGTCTCGCCCACACTGGGGGCAGGCGGAGCTGGGTGTGCCTCCCTTCCTTGATACTCCTTATTCCCTGCGGCCTGGGGCCCCTCTGAGCAAAGTGGGCAGAAGCCTCTCAGACCCCGTGATGTCAGAATAAGGAGGATGTGGGCCACGTGTGGGGGGTGCCTGCCCGACACTCACTCTGCCTTCTTGCGCTTGTGGTACGAGCGCCGCCAGGGGTTCCGCCATGTCTTCCTCTTGGCCAGGGACAGGTCTGGCAGGAAGGCTGCCAGCGAGCCCTCTATTTGGTCCGGCTTCCCGCACAGGGCATGCTCCGTGGAGCAGTAGTAGGAACACTCGCCATAGAAGCAGATGTTGTTGGCTGGTGGCAGACGGGCACACTGGTGAGTGGGGAACAACATCCTCCATGCCAGCCCTCCCCACACATCTGTCCTGGGCCCGGCCCCCCATCCACACCATCCGTCCGATGGGCCCCCGTCCACACCATCTGTCTGGGCCGGGCCCCCGTTTACACCATCCGTCTGGGCCAGGCCGCCATCCACACCATCCGTCTGGGCCCGGCCCCCGTCCACACCATCCGTCTGATGGACCCCCGTCCACACCATCCGTCTGGGCCCGGCCCCTGTCCACACCATCTGTCCGATGGACCCCCGTCCACACCATCCGTCTGGGCCAGGCCCCCACCCATACCATCCGTCTGGGCCCGGCCCCCGTCCACACCATCCATCCGATGGACCCCCGTCCACACCATCCGTCTGGGCCGGGCCCCCGTCCACACCATCTGTCTGGGCCAGGCCCTGGTCCACACCATCTGTCTGATGGGCCCCGGTCCACACCAACTGTCTGATGGGCCCCGGTCCACACCATCCGTCCGATGGGCCTCCGTCCACACCATCTGTCTGGGCCGGGCCCCCGTTTACACCATCCGTCTGGGCCGGGCCCCGGTCCACACCATCTGTTTGGGCCGGGCCCCCGTTTACACCATCCGTCTGGGCCAGGCCCCGGTCCACACCATCCGTTTGATGGGCCCCGGTCCACACCATCTGTCCGATGGGGCCCCGTCCACACCATCTGTCTGGGCTGGGCCCCCATCCACATCATCTGTCCGATGGGCTGGGCTCACCCACTTTTTTGCACCGGATCTCACAAATTGCTGCAACCTGTGGTACAGAACGCCGAGGCCCAGAGAGGGGGGCTGACCTGCCCGAGGCTACGCAGGGGGAGCTGGGGTTAGGATCTCCCACTGGCATCTATTGAAATTCTAGAGCCAATGCTCAGTGGCTTAAAAAAGGCATTCTCACCATGAAGAAAGTGTAGCACTCCACAGTGGGAGAGGATGCTTGCAAATCATACCTCTGACAAGGATCTAGCATGTAGCACATACGAAGAACTCGTACAACCCAATAATAAAAAGATAAATAGCCCAACTCATAAATGAGCCAAGGAGTTCAACAGATATTTCCCCAAAGAAAATACAGAAATGGCCAAAAAGGACATGAGAAAGATGCTCCACACCTTGGTCATTAGGGGAGTGCAAGCCGAAACCACAGTGAGACACCGTTTCTTGCCCACCAGGCTGGTTTCAGTCACGAGAACAGACTCTAAGGAGTATTGCTGAGGGTGTGGAGACATGGGAGCCGATTCGGTGCTGGTGGGATGCAAGCCAGTGCAGCCGCTGTGGAAGCCAGTTTGGTGGCTCCTCCAAAAGTTTGGCGTAGAAGGACCACACGATGCAGCAATTCTACACTCAAGAGAAGCGATCGCATGTCCACTCAGCACTGGACACAGAGGGTCCCGGCCGCTCTGTTCACACTGGCTGAAGAGTGCATACAAACCTCGTGTCCCCCCAGGGGTGTCCCTCCCTAAAATGGCGCCCTGTTCACCCACAGGAGGAATGCCTACATCGTGGACGAACCATAAAAACGTGATGCTCAGTGAGAGAAGCCACACGCTGTCGCATTCTGTGTGTGTGAAATGGTTCAGGGGTGCTGGGGCGACTGCTAATGGGTGAGGAGAACATTCTGGAATTGGTGGTGATGTGACACGTCATGAATGTACTAGAAACCACAGAATTCCACACTTCAAAATGATGAGTTTCATAGAAAATAAAGCAGGGTAAATTTAACTCAATTTAACCATGATGTACAGGCACATTACTTAAAGAAAAAGAATAAAATGCCTTGGTCATTTTGTTACCAAAAAAAGATGGTGAATTTTATGGTATGTGACTCAAATCTACACGAGTCATTTAATAAAGCATGTGTCTCCTGCGGCCCAGTTTGCTGATCTGTTGCTGGAGGCCCCAGCTAGTTTTCCCTTGCTGGTCCGGGATGCGATGGCACTTGTGTGTGTATTTACCGATGGAGTTCATGTTCTCGTGTTCAGTTAACTTTGTGTGTCTGCGTATGTAGGGTTATGGCAGTCAGAACGGCAGGCACCAGGCACAGGCCCCTTCCCAACTGTGCAAATGGCCAGTTTCCCAGACGAGGGGTCTCCTGACCACGCAGTCTCCGTGTCTGGTGAGCAGCCATCTGGAGGACATGGGAAGGCGGCCCAGGGGCTCCCACCATCTGGAGGACACGGGAAGGCGGTCCAGGGGCTCCCACCATGCTGCCTGAGCACAGCAAGTCCCCACTTAGATCACCTGCCTCTCTCCCTCCCTGGACCTCGTGATCCCAGAGCCAGCGCTGGAGGACAATCCGGGAAAAGATTCGTCTGTGATCTCGCCTGTGTGTTGACCCAGTTCGTCAGCATCCCACTGATGCACAATATAGCCTCAACCGAGGTGGCAGCTCCACTTTCAGGATGAAAATCTTTATCTGATCCTGTTGGCTGGAGCCCCGGGCTTTGCAGTCTCAGAGCCGAAGCTGGCTTGAGATGGATTCGTGCTCAGAGAGAAGGGCATGTTGTGAGTGCACAGCGTTTTCCTCATGGGAGATCCAAATCTGGTTTCTAAAAGAATAGCCAGAGTGGGGCCCAGAAAGCTTCCCAGGGGTGCAACCTTGGTACGGCGCTTCACCTCCTCGTGCCTCAGTGTCCCACCTGAATGAGGGCCCCAGCAGCACCTTCTCATGGGCTGAGTGTTAAACAAGGTGACCAGGTCGAGTCAGATGTCTGGCAGCGAGTCAGGGGCCAGTGCAGGGAGTGGCCATGAGCTCAACCCTGCGCTTGGGCAGGAGTGGGCGAGGGGGAAGAAGGAGCGCCAGCCCTTTTCCATCTCAGTGAGGACAATCGAGGTAGTCAGTGGGGGAAAACCTGCCTTCCCTCACACCCCGGGGCCACCTCCTCCAACACCTGAGACCTCGGGGGGAGACGGGCTGAGGAAGGACCCAGTCTCTGTGGAGCCGGCAAGCATGTGACTCTGCACAAGGACCCTCCGCCTATGAGGAGCCTTTCAGGTATCTGCCTGGCAGGAAGCTGAGTCCCAAAGAACAGGACGCTCGCTGTCTTTGTCCAACCTGGATGGCTCTGAAGGGTGGGTGGCCGTCAGGTGGGGCTGGAATGCTGGGGAGCCACCATCACTCAGGAGTGGCCCGAAGACTCCCAGGCCCAGCCTGGGACCCCCTCTAACCCTCCACGTGCATTTAAACTGGACGCTGTGTCCACAGTGTGTGGGCAGAGTGTCCGGGCCCACCCAGCCACCCCAGCCCATGTGGCAGGAAAAAGAGCCACTTTAAAGATGTGGGTGGGGGCTGAGTGGCTGGGAGGGGGCAGGAGGGGGTTCCCAGAGCTGCTCACGTTCCGTGTCTAGTCGTTTATGCAGGTGGGCTCCCCTTGCGGAAACCCACGGAAGTGTGCACCTTTCAGGACAGATGAGACGTGCCCATAGAAATTTACTGAAACAGTACAAGGACTTCGGTGGGGCTCAGCACAGCTGGGTTCTGGCCCAGCCTGCCTCCGCACTGCTGTGTGGCGGGGGGCACTTAGCTGCTCTCCTGAGAGTGAGCTCCACATCCTGACGCCGTTCTCTGTATTGCCTGGGGCCTGCCCCTCCCACACAGAAAGACCGCAGCTTGCGTGAGCTCGGCCAGCCTCCCAGGGCACCAGTCCTCCCACCAGTGCTGGCCCCGGGCTGGTCTGGGCAGGAGGGCCGTCTCCACCTCGCACACGCCCCTCCAGCTCCTGGCTGGCGCCAAGCTCCCCACCGGCTGCTGGGACTTTCCCCTTTTATGACTGACCCCAGACAGAACCACTCAGGCTTCTGGAGGTGGAAGGGATGTCCGCCGTGCGCCTGGCTCTCGAGCAAAGCTCGGCATCTGCAGCAACGTTGCAAGTGGATGGTTCTAGAAGTGCAGGCAAAGCAAAAAGGCTGCAAATGAGTCTGAACAGACTTTGTTTTCTAGAATGGGGTCAAAGGGGGCTCCTGCCACCCGGTTGCTTTAGAGAAAACCACACATCTCTAAGGGCTTTCGGGAAGAGATCCAGCTGACAGAGTGGGGCTGCGTGTCAGAGTTGCAGGTGCAGCTGAGAAGGCCATCAGGAGCCGGGCACCGGGAACGGGGGTCCAGCCGTCTGAGTGGTGTGGCACAAGATTCCGGCAATCGTGGCGCCAAATTCAGGCATCACCGCGATCTCCACGGGGCACCCGGGAACACGCCAGGGTGGCCGAAAACTCCAGTGCACGGAAGGAACGCTATACCACCAAAGTGGGACAGACACGTGTCTTAACCTGCTTAGACTAGTAACCGACTCCGTCTTTCGTTTATAAAAAGGAATCCACGAGCCTTCGCCCACCACCTGTGGGACATCAGTCATGGGGTTCTGGACGCTGGTGGCTGCATGGCCCCTTCTCTGAGAGCCCCCAGCAAGGCTGCCATGTGTCCCGGCGACACCTCCAGACCCAGGAGCGGGCTCCTGAGGGGAGGCCCCTTTGCACCAAGAAAGCGAAACAGAAACTTCTTGATTTGTTTGTTTTTCTTGACACTTCAAACCCCAGCTCCTTTCCCTAATTTCGGGCAAGTTACCAAGTCCCCTCTGTCTGGGGCCCATCAACAGACGACTGGATGAGCAAACCGCAGTGTGTCCATCCAGAGCAACAGGACTCTGATCTAAACAGCAACACGCTGGACACCACACGACCGCACGGATGAATCTCAGGACAGTGCTGTCGAGCGCCAGAAGACAGACAGACAGAAGCACACACCGTGTACCACCCCCACTTGTGCAAAACTATAGAAAAAGCAAAGTAAGCCTCAGAGACAGAGAACAGATTGTGTCGTCGTGGGGGAGACAGGGCAGGATGGGACCGGGGAGGACGGACCAGTCCACGGTTTCTCTGCTTATCAAAACTCGGGGGACTTTGCACTTGGATACTATTTACAGCATGTCAATCACACCTCAATAGAATCACTTAAAAACGGGGATGAGGAAACCATCTGCCCCCACACTCCTGCCTAAGAATCAAACGAGGACCCCCATCGCAGGTACACAGCGGTGCCTGGCACAGCAGACACTCAGTAACGCTCATGTCCCTTTGCTCAGATCCTTCCCGCCGTGCAACGGGCGCCCCCCGTGTGAGACCTCCCTGCAGGCCCCACTGGAGGGTCTGGGGGCTGCCCACACGGGAACGGGCTCGTTTCTGCCTGAGGGGACGTTATCCAGCCTGAGGGGCCACACGCACGATGTGCTCTCAGCAGCGACAGTGTCTCTGCCGACCCTACGCCAGTGTCTCTGTGGGTTCTGTGAGCCTCAGAACTAGTCCAGGACAGAAATGGAGAGCGTCCACCTAACGTGGAAGGACACTGGCAACTGATAAACTGGGTGGTGGGTGTGGGGGCACAGGCACATTTTATCTTAATTTTTGAACACTGAACAACATCACCAGAAATGCTGCAATAAAAACTGCAGAACCAATTGACAAGGAGCGGCCACACAGCCTGGGTGCCCTGTGGGTGTGGCCCAGCCTGGCCTCCGAGGGGTGGCCGGGGAGGCTGCAGGTGCAGGTGCTGGGGGCACCCAGGCTGAGGACAAGAGACCCCGGAGGCCCTGACGGGCAGAGGTGGAGGAGGAGCTCGATGTCTCAGGGGGATTCAGGCAGAGAGCTCAAGAACCCAAGGTTGGGGAGGCAGGTTTCCAGCCTTGGAGAAGAAGGACCTCTCCAGAAGTTCAGGCTGTGCAAACAGGAGCCAGTGAGCTCCCCATCACTGGGGGCGTGCAACCTGCAGCTGCGGACCAGCTTAGACGAGGCTGACCGAGAAGCCCTCAAAGACCCCTCCCCTTTGGTTTCTGGTCATGGGCTGGACACGCTGCGGGCACAGGGAGTCGGGGCACATCCCTCCTGCCTCTTGGGGGATTTCTGTCCTACTTTCCTGTGAAAGTAGAAGCCAGGTCCAGGGGATCTCCAGATGCAGTCAATCAAGGGCCTTGTGTGGGTTCTACGTTCATGAACTAACAGAGATGGGCACACGGTGTGGCCATGCATTCCAGCAGACAGGCCCTCACCACTGGGAGGGTCTCTACCCTGGGGTGGGTCCACGCTCATCCCTGCACTCCACTGCTCAGGCATCGCTGGGACACGCCCAAGACCTGCATATAAGGGACAAAATCCCTGTGAGGGAGAAGGTGTTCCCCACGCTCAGGCCGAGCAAGCCTGGTGGCAGCTCAGCACAGGGCCTGGCTCAAGGGAGGTACCCACAGGGACGGACAGACGGACAGACAGGCGATCATGGAGCCTTGAACACCAGAGCTCAAAGCACCTGGGGCAGGTGGTACGGTCGGTGTGACTTACAGTTTGTCTGCACTTGAGATTAGGGATATGAAGTCCTAAAGGTTTTCATGGACATCAGCACCTCTCTCTCGACAGCACAGGGCACACTCAGGCCCCCATGCCGAACACTGAGGACCAGGTGGGGCCGCCGCTCCACTCGCACTCCAGCTGCAGAGCTGAGGAAGGGGAGGCGGCCCGGTCCCTGTCACTACGTGAGGGTCTTGCTGGGGTGTTTCTTAATCCGGGAAAGTTCAGGGAACAGAGGTTTCTCCAGCCGGACCTCCTGGAGGAGACTCTCCAGAGAGGCTGGGAGTTTCCAAAAATGAAGTCATTTTGCCTTTTAAAACAAACAAATGGTAGATAAAAAACCTGTATGCCCAGACCAGGGGATCGAGTCAATGATGATAACATGGCCATTCCTGGCACCCTTTTAAAATTACGATGCAGATGCACCCAATGTGGAGTGGGCACCCCGCCTCTGGTCAAGCAGTGGGCTGGATTATACAAGAATTCTTTCCAGTTTCTCTCTTCTATTTTGGAAAGGTAAGCAGGCTTGTGGTGACTGTGTGTGAGAAGCCTGGAGAGGGGGCCTCCCAGGTGCAGGTTACCTGGGGAGATGAAGAAAGTCCTCCACAGCTTCTTGTCCCTCGTCACATCCCGGATCTCCTTCGTCATGTTGACCATCCTGCCGGCCACGGGGGGGACCCGGCGGAAGTCCAGGATCCTGGCGGGAAAGTGACAGGGAAAGGGTCTAACCTCTGTACCCTGGCCCGCTCCAGGCTGGCGTGGAATGAATACCTCTCTCTCTGCGTTCTGAGGTGGGGTCCTCCACCCCCTGGATTCTGGGAACTGACCCCAGAGCCAGGCCTGTGACTGCCCCTGGAGGGCACAAAGCTCTGGGTGAGCAGGGGGGCTGCTGAGAGGCTCACCCACACGGTCACCTATTACCACCTGCCCAGCTCCCCAGCAGCAAGGGACCGTGCGGAGACCACAAAGGAATTCACATTCTGCCTGGCAGAGCTGTCCCAGAAGATGGGTGATGGGGGAGCAGGTGTGGAGACGTGTGTCCCTCGGTCTCACCACGGCCCCAGAGTTTACATCCTGAAACACTCTGCATTAAAATTCCCAGCCCTCATACTCCTTCCCTATCTTCTTTTCCGTTATTCCCAATGGGTCACGTCCACCCTGGTCACTAGCTGCTGTGGAGGATCTCCTGTCTGGCACCGTCCTAGGTGTGGGGCCCACAGCAGGGCATGTCTGTCTGGGTTATAACATCGCCAGGGCGAACACCACCTCTGTGCTGCAGAGGAATGGTTACCAGCCTGGGCTGTGGGCTCACCATGCCTCAGTTTCCCCTCTTCTGTACAATGGAGCTAACGACAGGACCCCCTCGGCTGCGTGTTGGGGGGAGAGCTCACCCATACGGCGCTCAGACCTAGGGTGCAGACAGGAGGGCTCACCTGTCCAGGTGGAAGGCAGCGATCTCTGCGTTGTGCCTCTCATAGTCAGAGAAATAAAAGAAGTCAGGGGGTGTCTCCTGCTCCCTTGTTTGCCTAGAGAAAAGGGGATGAAACAAAGGGTTTATCACTGTCAAAACCCTCCGGTGAAAGGGTGCTGGTGGGTTGTACTGGCCGGCAAAAACAGGCTGTCAAACTTCCAAGACTGTTGAGAGCCAGTTGTTAAAGTCATCCTTGAAAATCAGCTTATATAAACATACAACTACATAAGTTACATTTAAAAAGCAATAAACATTTAATTCTCATCACTTCCCGCTTATTTTATGGCATCCTACTGTTTGCTCCTGAGGCTGCTGACACCTCTTGCCTCTGCAGTGGCAAACAGCATATATCATGAGGTGATGCGTGTCCCCAACGCCACCTTTAATGACCTCATGCTGAGAGCTTGAAATGGGCCAGTGAGGAAGTATTTGCACCACAGAATGGGCAAACTCTTCCAGTCAGGCTTTTCCCTCACAAAGGAGCTGGCTACTAAACACTGATCAGCCCACCACCAACCAGGTCCATAACACCAGCCAAACAGGTTTTCCAGAAGGGCGGATGGCAAAAGGCAGCCCCTTGCCCGAGCCCAGGGAGTGTGGATGATGGAGGTGCCGGGGGCAGCAATCACCCTACACAGAACGAGATGACTTCCCTGGGGCATGAGCTGGGGACCAAGTTCAGGCTACACAACTGTCCCTCAGCCTGTTCTCAGCCATCTACCAGTCCACCTGCCCAGACAGGTTCCCCCTGCAAGATGCGAGAGAGTCTGGGAAGCTTTCTTGGGGCCACAGGTGGGACATTTTCCAGTGTCCATCAGGGCACCCACCAGTTAGGACTGCCTACACCCAATCCAGGACTACTGCCACCAGAGACCTCCTGGCCCCTCTTCTGCTCTGCCCTCCTCTCTCTCTCTCACCCCTGCTGCCTCCACCAAACCTCTCCTAGACCCAGCACCCAGGACACTTCCACCTCTGCACCTTTGCTTGTGCTACGCTCTCCACCTGTACTTGCTTCCTCCATCCTTCCCAAGATTGGCCTCAGCCCCCATGGGCTTTCCCTGGCAACCTGGCAAGCCTTCCTTGGCATTAGCCTTCTGCTGAGGAACTTGGTACTGCTACATTAGACCACTGTTTGCAGGGCCTGGGGGCAGGAGTGTCGAGCCAAGTGCCTGCTTTAGAACAGGTGTTCAATAAACAAATGAACTGATGGAGGAAGGACAGGGAATGGGTGCAAATTGGTCCACAGCCTTGAGCTCTTCCCACCCTCATTTCCTCAATTTCTACCATCATCACCATCATCACCATCACCTCCATCACCATCATCAGCACCACCTCCACCATCATCATCATCACCACCATCACCGTCATCACCATCATCATCACCACCACCACCATCATCGTCATCACCATCACCATCATCATCACCATCACCACCATCGCCATCATCACCATCACCATCACCTCCATCACCATCATCACCATCACCACCATCACCATCATCACCATCACCACCATCATCATCACCATCACCATCATCATCACCACCATCACCACCATCATCATCATCACCATCACCACCATCACCACCATCACCATCATCACCATAATCATCACCATCACCACCATCATCACCACCATTATCACCATGTGCATTGGCTTTATCTGTGATGTTACCTAATGAGCTTTTCTATTTGCCAACTCTTTGGCTTTTGTTCCCTTCTCCCTCACTCTAGCCCACCCCTCTGATCAGGTCACACATCTGGAAAGCAGGTGGCTCTGAGCCCTGCTACTCCGGGAAGGGCCAAACCGCTTCCTGGAAGCTCTGTGACCAGGTTCCAGAACAGTTCCTGGTTCCCTTACATCTCCCACCTCAGGGCTTTCCAGTGACCTCTGTCCTCTAGCTGTTCACACAATAGGGCAGCTCTTTCCTCCACCCCGAGGCCATATACAGGCCTTCTGCTTGGCTGTCTCAGCTTCCAAATGCCCCTCCCCAGAATGACCCTGGAAGTGCAGAGAAGTGGTGATGAGGTGCTTTTTGTCTGTGTGCTCAGTGACTATCTTCACTCCTGAGAGGCTCTGAGGTGCTCCTGGGACCTCTGTGTTCTTTGGGCTGTCCTCAAGATGTGTGACATGCCTGTGAGTGGTTTCAAGGCTCCTATAGGCTGTGAACAACTTGGGGAAGGGGCCCCACTTAACCTGTCCTGATAAGGGTGGAGCTGGGAACTCAGGAAACACCCAAAGGGGAGGGGGTCATGTGGGTGGGAAGGTGGGCTCCAGTGTGGGCCTCCCCACTCATTTGTTTTAGACAGAGTGCCTGTGGGCCGGAGTGAAGGTGCCTAGGTCAGCGCTGTGCAGACCTGGCTCCCCAAGGCCAGTGGGCAGGGCTGAGTGAGCTGGACCTCTGGACCCTCAGCTTCCCCAGCTGTAGAATGGGGACAGTTCTGCGCTCTGGGTGTGGCCAGCTGACCCCAGGTCCTGTCATCAGAGTGGTCAGGACTCACACACACAAGTGCGGAGCTTGAAGTAGGAAGAATGGCTAGAAGAGGCCCAGGACTAACCGGTAAGGGTGCTCAGGAAGGACGAGGCTGGCTCCCTGCTGCTCTTCCTGCTGAAGGTCTGTGCCCAAGTCAACAAGGGAACAAGGGTAGTGGAAGTCTTCCAGCTGTGCACCACCAGTGACAGAGGGAGTAGCGCAGGGTCCACCTGGCCAGCCACCCACCTGCATGGTGTGGTGACATGACACGAACCACTAGCTTAACTCCCGCAGGGTGTCCTGACCAGCCCATCCACGCCTGAGTGGAGCACTCAGGGGGCCTGACAGCTGGGGGTACTCACTGCAGGGGGTATGTGGGCTCTTCTCAGGGCGGGGCTGCAGAGCAGGGGACAACACGGGGGTGTCTGTGTGGGGAGCAGGGCAGCGCGGGGGGGCTGGGAAGAGACAGGACGTGGTTGGTCCCCTCTGTGGGGAGGTCGGCTTGCTTCCTGCCACATCCTGGGTGGCGCTGGAGAGCAGCAGGTGCCGCTGTTGACCCAGCCGTTTGAGGAAAACAATTTGGAAAAGTACTGAGCTCACTGCACCCAGCGGGAGACTGAACTCAGTTGAACCCAGTCACCTGGCAGCCTCCCCTTCCTCCAGGTGTCCTGGAGGAAGCTGGGCCCAGCTGCGGAGGGCAGGTGAAGGGCGTGGTCTGCCCGGGGCTCTGGGCTTCTTCCTGGGGTGTGGGGCATGGAAATGTGGAAAGAAGATGCTATCAGACACTCTGGGGTTGGCTCGGCACCCAGAGCCTGTGCCTGCCCTGATGAGGGGTGGGGAGACCGGGCGGCTGGGGACGAGTGTTTCCTGGAACACTGTGTACCTGGGAGCACAGCGCCAGCAAGTCGAGGTCCTCTCCTGAGGACTGAGAGGGCCAGGGGACGGGTGGCAGCCCTTCCCAGGGGCACAGGGACAGGAGGAGCCTCCTAGTCTGGCCACACACCCCCCGGGGGTCACTGCCCCCACACAGGGAGCATTCAGAGCCTGGGAGCCCCACCCCGACGGCCTCTGAGGTCTGAGCGAGCCCCACCTGGCCTCGGGAAGGCCTGAGCAGCGGGGAAATGGAAAAGTGTACGCTCACTTTCCTCAGAAAACAGCAGCTGAGGAATCAGGCACAAACCATAGGCAAGGACATGGTTTCAGGGAAAGGCTTCGGCGGCAGCGACTGAGGGTCAGAGCAGGCAGACGGGCAGAGCATGGTGAATTCAGGAGGCCTGGATCCCGGGGAAGGTTTTGGTCCTGCTCTCTAGGAAGGCACCAAAACCTCACAGATAACCGCACTGGGCCCCACAGGCCACGAGAAAGCAGGCAGTGGAGGGCAGCCCCCAGGGGTACGCTGAGCACCCCACCACCCTTAAGCCCAGGCCTGCTAAACCCTGGCAAGGGGCTGCTCAGGACCAGTTCTTGGGGCCTCCCTCACTTCCACATTCCCTCTCTCCCTCCTTTCCAGAGCTGACCACACCCAAACCCCCTTCCTTTAGAGCAACTTCGCTTCGCTGGGAAGGAAGCACAATAAGAGCTGATGATGCATTTTTATACTTAAGTGAGAATGACTACCGTATTGAACTCTCCTAGGAAATCTATGGTCTGAACTTCCTTAAAGCGCAAAAGGAACTTTGCGGATGTGATTAAGTCAGGGATCTTGAGATGGGGAAATTATCCTGTATCGTCTGGGGTGGGGGGTAATGTCATCCCAAGGGTCCTTATAAGAAGGAAGCAGAGGGAGATCTAACAGGTGAAGAACCACAGTGGTGGCTTCGAAGAGAGAGGTTCTGGGAGAGAATCTGTTTCCTCGCCTCCTCCAGCTTCTAGAGGCAGGCTGCCTTCCTCTGCAAGGAAGTACATGGTCTCCCAGAGCCTCCGGCAGGGACAGAGCCTGCAGGTCCCTTTCGGATTGCTGACCTCCCAAACGGCAGGAGGACACGTTCATGTTGCTCTACGCCACTAACTTTGTGGTGGTGTGCCGCAGCAGCACAGGGAACTCGTCTAGAACCTTTGGCAACCCCAAAGCAGCAGGGAGGACACAGTGATTTAGCACCCTTGGAACGGTTATGAAATCTGGTCTATTTCCACAGATCTGGTCATGCCATCACTGCTACATTTATGAGACTTTGAAGAACTGACGCAGAACATTTTGAAAGAAGGTTTTCGCAGAAGCCAAAGAGAGGCAGAACCCTGTAAGTACCATGGGAGTCCCTCCAGGCTCCGATCCTTGTCCCCATTTTAGTGACAAGGAAGTCTGAGGTCGGCAAAGGGGAAAAGGCATGTGCAGAATCACACAGCTAGAAATGGGTTCTTTCTTCAGGGTCCCCCAAGGTCTGGGTTCTAGGACTGCCCCAGGGCCCCGGAGACGGGTCAGGTGCCAGGCCCCTTGGGGACTCAGGGAGGCTGTGTGCAGGCTTATCCGTCTGGCTGCAGGAACAGTCCCCGAGTCCCCAGAGAGGTGCTGGCTCCCAGCAGCTGTGATTTCCCCACCCGAACTGGCCCTCAACACAGTGAGACCCCTCCCTTCCTCCTTTACAAGCATGTCCCCCCACCCCCACCCAGTTCCCACTGTCACTATTAACATCTCTATGTTCTTTACGTTGTGGGAAAACAGAAAACTTGTGCTTGGTTAAAAATAGAGGAAATTGGCAGCTTTTTACTGAAGCCTGTGGGGGAAGAAAAGCCAACAGTATGCAGCTCTTACTATGAGCTAAGCAGTGTATGTGGATTCACTCCCCGCACCTCCATGACAGCCTGTGAGGTGTCCCCGTCCACAGCCAGATCGGAGCCAGTCAGAGGGGTCTCAGCTTGCACGTGGAAGGCCTGATTCAGGGCTGTGCATGTGGGTCCACGGCCCTGCTTCCGCCTCACGGTGCCCCAGAAAGGCTCTGACATGGGAGGCGGGGTGGGGGGTGGGCTGGGCCCCATTCTCTCCACTGACACCTGAAGAAAACAGCTGCAGCCCTGACCCCCACCCTCTGCAGGCTGGCTGGGGGCAGGTGCGCCCACAGCTCCCTCGAAGGAGCAGTGTGGCAGGTGAGGCGGCTCAGGGCTGACGCCTCTGGGAGCAGCAAGGACCCGTGGTCCTCTCCCTGCTGCGGCAGCCGCCGCCATGCTGCCAGGCTTACGGAGAGGGAAGAGGCATGCAGTCCCACGTGGGGGAGCCAAACACCTGCCCGGTCAGTGGGCTCCACATGGCAGGCATGGGGATGAGGCCGATCGAACGCAGAGCCAGAACAGAACCTACAGCAAATTGTCAGGTCAGACTCTGGAGGAGGGGCAATTGTGGGGCTGCTCGGGGCACAGACAGCTGTCACACAGCCGTTTTGGGCGTTCTAGTCAGAGCTAAGGGCCCCCTGAGATCCCTGAGTGCAGATGGGAAACAGGCCCAGAGAGGAGGGCCACACACAAACCTTCTGTGCATCAGGGAAAAGCACTGCAGGACAGAAGCAGAGAGAAGAGAACACTTGGGAGGAGCTGCCAGGAAGCCCATCTGCAGATGTCCCTGCGTGCAAAACCCAGAGGGAGACACAGGTGTCCATGTTGGTGCACACGGCAGGCTGCCAGGGCTCCCATGTGCCGGGCCCCCTGCTCACCAGGGCTCCCCACCAACACCTGCACCAGCTGAGGACATACAGTGTGGCTCCCTGGATGACCCCCGCCCCAGGAACTTCTGCCTAAGGGGATCCCATCCAGGGCATGTCCATAAGCACCTCCCACCAGTGTCTGCTACTTGATCACCATGAACAATGCTCCTCATGCCACCCCTGCTCATCCTGAGGGCACCCCACTGCACTCCAACGGACCCCATTATCACGATGCGCCCCCCCCCCCCGCTGCCACCCAAATCCCACTTCTCACCATCTGTCTGTTGTGCCACGAATGGGCAGAACTTGGCAGGGCCTGTGTGTTGATGCCCAGGCCCTTTGCACTTAACTGTTGTCCCTGGAATGCTCTGGCCCTCGACCATCTTTTCTAAAGAACAGACTCAGCCCCACTCACAGGCGGAGGCAGGAGGTAGCCAACCACAGGCGGTGGGACAAATCAGCCTGTCACCTGACCACCTAAGTAGCTTCATCGGGGCGGTCCCATCACCGTCTCTGGTTTCTCTGCTTCCCTCCTATAAGGACACGGGAGGCAGCATTCAGGCCCCAGCTGGCTAATCCAGGTGCCCGGGACCAGGGTCTGATATCCTGGGGACCCTGTTTCCCATTTCCAGGGATAACCTCAGGGAGGCAAAACACCAGATAAGGTGAATGCTTTCCCTTTCCTCCTGAACACACAGCAGATCCCTGACTCACCAAATGAAGGCACAGAAGCAAAAATTAGCCTTTCTATCGTGGATAATTTTCCCATCACTCACACAGCAGAAAACAACCACCTTGTCATTAAAGAGATATATTAAGCTGTTTAATATCAGGTTTTCGGCTGGCAGATGTTCTAGAAGGGGAGAGAAGGGCCTCTCCCTGGCAGCTACTTCAGCATGACCTTTCAGCCCTTAAGGCCCACTGAGTATTTCCTGCTAATTCCAGCCCCATGTGGGTGCGGGGGATCTGTTTGTTTGGTAAAACATGCTCGTTATATTCCAAACCTCTGGCACCTGTTCATCTGTCCAGGCTCTCTGGGCCTGACCCGTGTTGTCTGAGCTGCCGAAGCCTCTGTGGGGCTCTGCGGCTGCAGAGGGGGCACGGCCATCACCGCGTCAGTGCCCGCCGGGCCCATCCGTGCTCACCACACCTGCGGCGCGTGCACGCCAGAGAAACTTCAAGAGTGAGGGCAACAGAAAGGCCCGGACGAGTGGGGAGGCCCCAGTAGACTCGTCATGGGTCTGGGAGACCCTGCATAATGTGCGCCGAGCAGAAGACGCACTCACATGCGCTCGGCCCCAGAAAGCACGCCTGTTCCACAAGAATCTAGAGGTGTGATGGTTACGACAAGAACTTCTAGTCCAGTCGTGAAGACAGGAGGGTGCTCTGGCCCTGAGGGACCTGGCGGGGAGGACACCCTGGGAGGTGCCGTGGGAGCAGGGCTCGGTCACCCGGCTCTGGTCTTGTCTGTACGTGAGACACCTGGCCGAGTGCCCAGTTCGAGGAGGTGGCCGAGGGAGGGACCTGCACATTCACAGGACTTTAACCTGTTGAGATGGCCACCCAGGCCGTGACCATGCCCTCAGCCGACACTGCCTGAGTTGGGGTGCTGTCCGGCAGGGTCCAAGCCGGTCTTGGTGGAGGACGTGGCAGCAGGCGGGCAGCTCTGGCGAAGGCCTTGGCTCTGGCGAGTGGTGGCCAGCGCATCCTGCTTCTGGTGGGATGTGTTCATTTCCGTGGCTCACACCAGCTTTGGAAACTGCTGCCCGCCACTGAGAGCCGGCGGGGTGCAGCCGCCGTGAACACTGTCCCTGCCATTCTCTCAGGGCCCTCCACGGTGCTGGCGCCGCGGCCGTGCAGGACAGGGGAGGTGGCCTCCAGCCCAGGGACACAGACCTGGCCTGTTGGTTGCCATGCTGAGCCATGACGCTGGCCCCAGGTGGCCGCCTCTAGAGTGCCACAGACTCTCGGGGCTCCCTGACCTGGGGAGGGGGCCTGAGCCCTCGCAGAGCCAGCCCCTGGCAGAGACCTTGGCATCGTGCAGGCTGGGGAGTTTTCTGAGCTTGGCTGCTGAGCCCTCCTGTCCAGAAGCCATGGGGCGGGAGACACGAAGCCAAGACAGGGCCCAGGGCGGGGCTGCCTACCAACCTGTTTTCTGGTTTTGGCAAAATTTCTCTGATGGCCGCGGGCCTCATAACAGCCACGGCTGGTGGACGGGTTTTCCTCCTGGCATCGTGTCACTGAAGCACACACCTGCATGTGCTCCTGAAGGCGACACTGTGAGCCTCGGCCACCAGGGCTTCAGCCTTGCCGCCATGCAGGTGACCACGGGGAGCCTCCAGACCCGCGGCTCCTGCCCTCCCACAGGTCCTTCAAGGTGAGCCACACAAGAGAAGTCACACATCGGTTTGTTTGGGTGGAAAAATGGCCAATATAGTGAAAACCAATTTAAAAGTGATTCAAAGTGGGGTGCCTGGGTGGCTCAAACTCTTGATTTCGGCTCAGGTTGTGATCTCAGGGTCATGGGATCGAGGCCTGTGTTGGGCTTCCTGCTCAGCAGGGAGTCTGCTTGGGATTCCCTCTGCCCCTCTCCCTCTGTGCTCGCAAGTGCACATGTGTGCGCTCTCTCAAATAAATAAATCTTTACCATAAAAAGTGATTCAAAGATGTGTAACTGTAAAGAAAGCCTGAAGTTATTTCCATTTAAAAATACTTGCAATGACTTAGACTTGATTTCAAAAGTAAAGGGGGAAAACAATTCGTTTGAAAGTTTGAGATCCACTGTGTTTCAAATACCCTTCTGCCAGTTCATCCAGCATTCATGGGGATGAGTAAGGAACGACATTAGATGGGGACAGATGCATCTTCTCCAGCAGCTCTGAAAACACAGCTGTGCACGTCTTTGTGTTTTTAAGGCCCTGTGGTTCACCGTTTTTTAACAGGTGATAACAAGATGAGATGGCACCATGTTCCCGATCCACTAAACCGTGGATTGACCATTCAGCACCAAAGTGACTGCTCTGATGTAGTTTTTCCTCCAGTCAGAAAAACAAACTCATCCAGAGGGTGGGGGCATTCCAGCTCATTCTCCAGGCTTGTTTAAGGAGATCTTCAGTCTGCAAAACTCCCTTTTGGCATGTAAGAAACAGCCAGACTTGAGAGAAGTCCCTGACTTCCATTTGCTTCCGCAGCACAAGGAAAATGAAAATTGTATTTTCCTTCCCTCCTTTTAATCTTCCCTCTCTTTCAAGACAATTAGAATGATGGCCCACACACTGGCAGACACCCCAGAGACCACGATAACCAGAGAAAAACACAAAAAGACACCCTTGATATTGCTGTTTGGGAGAACATTTTTGGAAAAAATGACTTGCCTTTAAACAAAGGGGATCACCTTTGCCAGAAGCCGCCAGGGACACAGGTGCCGTAGTGAGCCGGGCGGCTGGCCCGAAAGCGGGGGAGATGGGTCCAGCCTGGCCGCTCTGAGCACAGACTTCAGCTTCCGCATCTGTACCGCGGGGGCAAAGCAGGTGCAGGTGAAGAACCACGCTCTCTGAAGGGTTTATGACATTTTTACCATTTATTTGTTTTCTTGCCAGGTTCTCTGCATCTGCTTTGGAATTGTTAATCATTTCCTTTCCTTTTTATTTTGTTAAGCAAAGGAATTCCCAGCTGCCAAGTGAGAGCAGGAGAGGGTGGTTAACTTCTGTGGGCGGTCTTGGCTGACGGTAAATCGACGGGGTGCTTGGGGAAGCTGGAGTGACCTCAGCTGCTTTGGGACCATGGAGAGTGTGAGCCGGCGTGAGCGCCCATGCTGAGCCACGCAGGACCACACACAGAGCCACGGAGCAACACTCCCTTGGGGCCACGGTGCCGGTGTCATGCAGCTCTGCAGTTGTATGCCCATGGGCAGCGATCCCTGCGCTGAGACTCTGGGTCCCCCTCTGTGGACGCAGTGCGGAGGCAGTCCCCCTCACGTGTTCGTCGGAGCAGCTCCCGGGGCTTACGGCCTCCTGTAAGGACGTGCCGCCTTCTCCAAGTGGGCAGCGCCAAGCTGTCTTTCCCATGGGCTCTGCTGGCCAGGGGCAGAGCAGGTCCCTGTGTCCTCAAAGTTGTGTGTGGGGACACCAGGATCCCAGGGGAAAAGCTTGCAGTGGACCCCAGGGCTCAAAGCCGGGGTTGCTGAGGGAGGAGACCCTTCTCCAAGGCCCCATATGGTGCTCCTGGCCACAGCCCCCTGCAGATCGAGAGCCCCACTCTGTCCCCAAGTCTGCTTCTCCTGTTGTCTCTTCTCAAGCTTATTAAATCCAACGCGTTCTTGGTGCGGTGGAACTCGGGGTGGACAGCTGTCTTTCGATGGTGCCGCCAGGCAGACGTGGGCTTCTCTGGGCCGCTGGAGCCCCAGCTGCTTGGCCTCCTCTGGGCTGCATGTCTTTGAGAGTCTCTCGAAAGTCTGCTTCTGGTTACTTATTTGTTTTTTAATTAATAAGGTCCATGTTTTTTCTGACTCTAACCCATGAAGCTGGAGACAGCCCAAGCGCCCTGCAGCTGAGGGCCTACAGGGTAAACGGCCGTATGCAGTGTGGCATCTGCTCATCACCCCCAGAAACGGGAAGCACGCAAGCTGAGTGCTCCACAGACACACACAGAGGCTCCCTGTGGGATGCGGCACAGCAGTGGAAGAGCCCCCACGTGCTCTGACCCTGCCTGCAGGTCGCTCAAGGGACCTGTCCACACCCCACGTCAGGGATCTCCACCTGCCCCGGATCCGGAGCACCAGACCTCTGCACCTCGGGATGCTGTGTGTGCACTGGCCCACAGTGGCCAGGACAGTCTGCTAGGGTCCTGCTCCTTGGAGCGGGGACCACGTGTGGCCCATCTGGTGACCCAGACACCAGGAGCTGCTCTGAGCCCTCAGGAGCTCCATGCACCCCTCACCGGTGGGCTGTGCACATTAAACCCCATCATCAGATTCTTCATCCATTCATTCATTCATTCACTCGTGTGCCTACTACATGACTAGGGTTGCAGCGACAGGGCTGGGGAAAACTAACACCTGAGGCATGCCCCATGGAGCTCATGGTCTAGAGGAGAGCAGACAACAGGTAAAGCTCCGATCCCTGTCACCGTAACTGTGTGTGTTTGTGCCTGTGTGCATGTGGGGGGCGTACTTGGAAGGACTGAACACTCAGTGGGCACCTCCTGACAACGAGGTGCTTGCTAGTTTTTACCCCCCGAATGCTGGACCCCTCAGTGTCAAACTGGTGCCTGTCTGGATGGGAGCCTGGTTGCTGCTCCAATAGGAGCCATGGCCCACAGGGACCTAAGCCAACAACCAGCTTCAGGCCAGAGAGAAGCTGGTCCCATACCCTCTGAACCTTGACTGGTGGGACGAGTGCTAGTCTTGGCCTCCCATGTGCCCGTGCACACACATACATGCACTCGTGCACACACGCTCTTGCACTGGGCTGCTCTCCATCCCTTGGATGCCCACCCTAGGGCCCCCTCCACTCACCCCTCTGCGGCCAGCTGGAGAGACCCCTGCTTGGAGCCAGGCCCCAGGGTCTCAGAGCCTCCTGCAGGGTGGAGCGTCCGTAGAAACCTGACTGGTCTCCGTCTGGCACTCAGGCCCCTGGGGGTTCGAGCCATTCCCCAGTGGCCGTCTGTTCCCTGCACCTGCTCCCTGCACCGGGGCAATCAGGCCATTTTTCTAGGGTTTCCGGGACTCAGGGCCCTGGTGGGAGGCTGACGGTGTCAGCAGGCTGCTCTGAGATGTCCAGCAGTGCTAGGTTGCCCGGAACCTTGGCCTCTGTCCCCCCTCACTACCAGCACCCTGGACCTGGCCTACCCTGTCCTCACAGGGACATCCTCTACACCTCTGCGCCTCCTGCCCATTGCCCACACTGGCCTGAGAGCTTCCTTAGAAGCACATCGATGGCAGCCACGGCCCGCATCACTGCACAGCTCCCCTGAAGTCCCGCCACGGCCCCCAAGGGCCCGCACAGCCATCCTGTAGGCTCCCCCACACACTCTAGGGTCCAGCCACCCTGAATCGTCCTTCCCCAGTGCCTCTCTTGGCCGACCCCTTCTCATCTGTTGAAGCCCAGATCACGAGATCTGCCCCCTCCTCAGCCTGGCTGAGGAGGCTGCTGCTTGCTGTCTCCCTTGCTTCGTCAGGGCCGGGCCGCTGTGAGTGCATCTGCTCACCATCCGTGGGCTCTTCTCCTGTCCCCGGCTGTGGCACTCAGGGAGCCCCACAGGAAATGAGCTGACCGCCCTAAAATCTTGCTTTCTTGTCCGGGTGTTCTTGAGGTTGCCCTGCGGGAATGCCATACTTCTCCACAGGGTAAAAGCCCCCCTTGGCTCCTGTTACAGGGACGGCAGCGGAGCTGGCCCGTTTGGGGTCCTCACCCATCCCGTCCTTCCCCAGCCTTAGACGGGACCACAGGTAGACCATCGCTGGAACGTTCTGCCCTAGACCTTCCCATGTCTGGTTCTCACCTTGCTGTTCGGACCTCAGCGTACATGCCACCTTCTGACACGTGGCCGGGAGCAGTGTCTGCGTGTAGTAGGTGCTTTCCCAGTACCTGGGGGAGGAATCTGCCAGCACCAGTGGAGAGGCCTGTCACTAAAGCATCTCTGCTGTGTTGCTCAGATGTACCCTCTGAAATGTTATGCGTCTACTGACTCCTCCCCAGAAGTTAAGCTCCCTGCCAGGCTGGGCCTTATTCCTCTTGTCCAGTGGCCTGCAGTTGGCACCAAGGAGTTAGTCTGGAGACTGTGCCAGGCCAGTGGGATGCAGGAGAACGATGAACTCATCACTGGGCCTTAGAAAAGCTCAGCGCAGCAGCAGCAGCAGGGACATGGGGTTCCGGCAGCTTCTTGTTGAGTGGGTCAAGTCTGACCAAGGATGCTGGCCTGGCTCCCTATGGGGGAGGATGCTGGAGCTCCTGGAAGCCAGTCAGAATGAGGGTGGAAAGCGGGCTTGGAGATGGGCCCGAGCTGAGCATGGACACAAAGGGGTCCTTGTTCACCTCTGGTCAGGCCCAGGCCTCTGCTGGCTCCACACCCAGTGACTGGCTATTGGGCAATCAGTTTGCCTTTGGGGCCTGGGTCAGGGTACCAGTGGAGACAAAACATGAATTATTTACCAGCAGAATGACAAATCCTTGAAACTCCTGACTGCTCGCTCACTGGTTCTCAAAATCTTTTTATTTCCCTAAGCCTTAGTATGTAGGGCATGTGCCTAGAACTCCTCCTGTGCCCAGGAAGAACTCCTATTCACCCTGCCAGACCCAGCTCAAAGGTCTTCTTCAAGGTTGTTTGGCAGGCAAGGCTCCTTCTTTCCTGCCCTCCCACCTTGTATGGCCTCGACATGTGGTCTTGCCTGGGTCTGTGCCCAGGTCCGTCACCCCTGGGAACTGTTTCAGCTCTGTACCGGGCGCCCAGCACAATGAGCACAGGACAGGACAAGACCACAGGTTCTCATATGATCAGCGAATCCTTCTTAGGATCATCTCTTTTCAGAGCCTCACTTGGTGCCCACCCTCAGGCCTCTGGGATCCGAATATGTTCAATGCCAGCAGGGTCTCAGCTGCCTACCAGAGCCCTCCTGGTTCACTTCTGGGCCTCGGGACAGCAGTGTTCATGGAGGAAGACGGCCCCCCAAGCAGGGTGCCTGTCTGGGAGTCAAGCCCCTAGTGGGACATGGCTCATGCTGGAGGCCTGAAGGTCAATGGTTGGTTAGTGGTCTCCAGCGCATGGCCCCCCGCATGGCCCCAGCACCCCCGGGAAAGTCAATGCTAAGTTCCAGAGTCTCCCAGCTGAACCTGCTTGCCCCACGAGGGACGCACCAGCCCCACGTCCCCTTGGGCCCTCAGCTCGTTGGGGAGGCACCTGGCTTGCAGCCCAGAGCAGTGCCTGGGTCACGGGGAGGGGGCCCTGCTCTCCCCATGGTACACACTCTGCCTGATGGACCACACTTGGTCAGTGCACGAGGGAGGCTGGGGTTTCTGCATTTAGAAATACCGTCTCAGCCTGCACATTTTTCTACAGCTGCCTCTGTGTGTGCATCTCAGCTGCTAGGAATTCCTGGGCCCCAAACAGCTGTTTGCAGATGGTTTCTCTCTCTCTCTCTCTCTCTCACACACACACACGTTTTTGTTCTTTGCAAGAGGAAACAAATGCAGATGGCCAGTTCGCAGGTTCTGCAGCATGCACAGAACATGAGGCTGAGCTGCAGCCTGGCCACTGGGCCAACGCTTGGGCTGGCGGAAAACAGGGAAATCAAGGCAGACGGGACATGCTGGGCTGGAGGCCCTGCCCCACGCACCATCAACACAGCTGAACAGCAGACAGGAGACAAATCCGAGTATGGAGGCCTCTTCACCATGTGTGGTGCCTCTGGAAATCCGCAGGCTGAGAGGCACCCCCATCGGCAGGTGCCTCCCTGCAGACACCCGGGTCCCAGCAAGGTGGACTCCAGGACTCCCAAGATGGCCCTTCCTCAGCCTGATGCTGCCTGAAGGACCAAGACCTGGCGTCCAAGGCACTGGACTGGAGCCCTGACTGGCTGCCCACTCTCTGTTGATACTTAAACCCTCTGGATCCTCAGTTTCTTCTTCCCTGAAGGAGAGTTGGCAATAAAAATAAAGTCTACTCGTGTGGTTGGAAAGGTCAGATGACTTGGTGCAAGCCACGTAACCATCAACTCCCCCCGTCACCTGCTCCGGAGCTGGCCAGAGCAGAGACTGAAAACCCAAAACACAAAGACGAGGAAATGGCCTTCTTGAGGGCAAGTCAAAACTCAGCATGGCAGCCTTGGACACACATTCTTTCTGCAGCCATGTGAAGACAAAGGGAAGGGGGAAGAGAAGCACATGGTGGGAGACGTGGGGCCCACTCCCCGACGGGGACAATCGCCACTGGCGCGTGTCCGCACCGCATGGAGATTTGCGGACACAGGTGGCCTCGACGCCATCCAGCGGTTCTCCCAGACCCAGCAGCCTGGAGCAGGGCAGCAGGGAGCCTCCTGCCCACCGAGGCAAGGGGACCTTGGGATCAGCACATTCACCACCCGTGACCTCTCCAGGCTGCGTGGGCAGCCTCTCCCCTGCCTGTGAGGACCCTGTGCAGCCAGCCCCCCGGCAAGCACGGGCTTCAGCATCGAGCCCAGGTACCAGGCTCCGTCCTGGGAACCTCACCCCGGGCTGCTGAGTACAGACCACCGAATGGCCTTTGGACAGCTCTCGCAGGACCTACTGCTGCCAATGACCACCCCACCCTGTGACCAAACACTTTGCTCTGGGTATATCCCACTTCCCGAAGTACAAGAATGGTCACAGCAGCTTTATCAATAATACCCCCAAACTGGAAACAACCTGCATGCCCATCAACAGGAGAGGGGGCAGATGAATTGGGATGCTTCACACAACGGAACACGACTTGAACCACAGCTAGTGGCGTCTTGCAGACGCAGCTCTGAGCACAAGGCGCCTGGCATGGAAAAGAGCAGAGGTTTCCACGCACAAAAGAACAAGGTCGGGCTGTCTGTGTGCAGGAATTGGATTTTAGCAATACTTAGGATATTTGCTCTTGACCTCATCTCATCTCTCAACACACAGAGAAGGAGGTTGGGGGGTTGGAGGGTGAACTGATGAAGAGCCTTCAGTACCTTTGTCAACCCCAGTGCTGAGAAGAGGTGTTGGTGAACATGGAGACCTTGTCTTACCTGGGGGCTCTAACGGGTTGAACTGTGCCCCCAAAGGTACGTCCGAGTCCTAGCCCTGGTCCCCGTGAACGTGAGCTTACTCGGAAGCAGGGACTCTGCAGGTGTGATGGTTAAGGGGAGGTCACGCTGGAGCGGGGTGGTGTCCTCACAGAAGAGGGGAGCGTGGACATGCACGCAGGGAGGAGGCCACGCGGCCACGGAGGCAAAGGTTGGGGTGACACAGTCACCAGCCCAGCATCGCCACCAGGAGCTGGACGAGGCAGGAGGGACCCTCCCCCGGAGCCCTCAGAGCGAGCGTGGCCCTGACCCTGAGCTCACGCTTCTGCCCCACAACTGAGAATAAATTTCTGTTGCTTCAGGCTGCCCAGTTTGTGCTGCTTTGTTACGGCCCGGGACACTCATGCAGGTGTAGAATGCAACTGTTATTATCAGCTGCGGAATTAAGAAAGTAACTACGTTTGAACAGTATCGGGACGCTTGTGGTCCTGCGCCCTGCACGCCTGCCTTGAGCTCTGAGCGGAACACATGGCAGCCGGGCCGCACCGAGGTCAGTTATCTGCACGGCCCGCCTCCTGACAGCCAGTGACCTTGGGTGACCTTGGTGCCCTCGGGCATGTCCCCGACCACCCTGAGCTTTGGTCCGCTCCTCCCTGATGAGGTCCGTGGGGTAACAGCGGCCCCCTTAGGGTGTCTGAGATACCCTTGTGCTGGGCTTGGTGCAGGGCTCCGATTCCGCAGCCATGGCCTCAACCCTGGCCACCCTCAGGCCAGCCCTAGGGAGCTTCCCTTGGAAGACCTTCTGTCTTCCCCCTAGATCTCCCTAAGCCTCGGATGACAGTCATTAAGCCAGATTCAAAATGACCCATCTCACACTTTGTTGAGCCTGACCTGTGGGATTTTTCTCGTTTTCCTCTTTTTTTTTCCAAGCAAGGCTAGACCTGTAGGGCACCCGCAATCATAACCATCAGTATCGTCATTCTTGTTGCTGAAGTTGGTTTTCCCTGAAAAGCTACCATGTGGTCAGGATATTTCCCCTTCCTCACAGCCTCTGGACACTTTCAATCCCAAACCCCACACGGCACAGGAGGAGTTTCAGCCCCTGGCGTCTGCTTCACTGTTGCCCCTCCAACGCTGAGGGGCCGCTCGGCAGTGCTGGTTATGACAGGACCCTCACACCGGCCTCACCGGGCGCTGGGTGACCCCAGCAGAAGCGCATCTGTACTCCGTTTCTGGCCTGCCTTAGCCACACCAAATACTCATCTTCCCTGTGATATTTGCAAGTCAAAACCCCAAACCCCGGAGTGCCCAGAAATCATTGTAGATAGAGCCCAAATTAACGCTGGGGAGGAAACTGCAGGTCACTCCCTGGGTCTCCCACCAAACAAACCTACCACTCAGCTCATGCTGGGCATCAACTCCCTTTCCTCCCAAGAAAGAGAGGGACTCTTGGTGTCATGGAATCCAGCCTCTGACTGCATAAGGAAACCGAGGCCCAGAGAAGACAAGGGGGTCTGAGCATCACAGGGCAAGAAAGCGGCAGGCGGCCCTCGATACAGGCCCGTCCTCTCCTCAAGGCTCCAGGCTGCCACTTGTCCCCCCGCCCCCAGGTAGAACCCTTAAGTCACCCTAACCCTGAGTCCATACCGTCACCTCTCATCTGACACCCAATAAAGCTCTCCCCTCGCTCCCCACCTGCAGCCCTCTGCCAGCAGCAGGGGTGGCCTTTCGAGCTGGCTGACGCTCCCTGAAGGGAGTCCAACATTCACCTCCTTTTATCCCTCGGGTCCCCTGGCCTGGAGTGATGGGACCTCATCCTCAGGCCTCAGCTGGAGGTCCCTTCTGAGAAGCTCTCCAGCTGCCCACCAGGCACTAGCCGGCCCTGGTCATACTCAAAGGTGAGTGTAGCTGCTCACGTGCCCATGTCTACCACTGTCTGCCCACCCCCTCGTTCGCTCTGTGCACACAGAGAGAGCGCCAACGGTGAGTGCGGCCCCTGCTCCCGGGGCCGCAGTCCTGAGGCAACACACACGGCTCTCGGTCCCACCTGAGCAGCAAGAGAGCAGGGTCTGCAGAGGCACGAGACCAGGCCCAGGGGCTCCGTGAGCATTTGTGGGATGGCTGTGAATGTTTCTGCCGGGAGGTGGTCACAGCTGCTATCCTGGGCCTGCCTGGAAGGCCGCTTTTCAAGAAGCAAGCTGAAACTTGTTGCAAAGAGCCCATACTCTTTGGTATGTCCAACCAACTCCACCCCACGTTGCTAGACCACCAGCTCCTCATGGCTGCCTTCGAGGAACTTGGGGCCTGTGGCCATGCCAGGCCTGCCGGCTCTGTGGGTACAACAGCACTTGCAAACTTTGGCCACACACATCACCTGCACTGGACACCCTCAAAATAAAAAACTCATGCTTCAAAGGACCCCACGTATATGATGAGGGTCTTGTGTGCAAAATGCATAAAGAACTCTTACAACTACTAACAAAAAGACAACCCAACTAAAAAATGGCAGATCTGAAGAGGCATTTCTCTGAAGAAGATACACAAATGGCCAAGAAGGACATCAAAAGTTACTCAACATCATTAGTGATTAGAAAAATGCAGGTCAAAACCACAAGGAGACACCACTTCACACCCGCAGGGGGCCCAGAATCAAACAGGTGCGGGCCAGGGATGTAAGTGGTGCAGCCCCTGTGGAAAACAGTCTGGCAGCCCCTCAAACAGTTAAGTTCAGTTATTACCAGATTCCAGCAATTCCAGTCCTAGGTATAGACCCAAAAGAAATGTAAACACATGTCGACCCAAAAACCTGTACATGAATGTTCATTGCAGCATTATTCATAACAGCCCCGGAGTGGAGATAACCCCAGCGCCCATTAACTGGTGGAAGTATAAATAACGTATGGCCTATCCACACCATGCAATATCACCTGGCAGTAAAAAGGAGTGGAGCGCTGAACACCTGCCACAACGTGGATGAACCCAGAGTACGTGATGTTCAGTGAAAGAGGCGAGTTACAAAGAACATATATCATAGCGTATTTATATGAAATTCCAGAGTGGGTAAATCCATAGAGACAGAAGATGGCTTGGTGGTGGTCCAGGCCTAGAGCGTGGTCCAGGGGGAATTGGAGAGTGATGGCAACATTGGACAGGGCCCTTTCTGGAGACCCCAAAAGGCTGTCACATGGGTGGTGGTGATGGATGTGCACTTCTGTGAATATAGTAAAAGCTACTGAGTCGTAGGCTTTAAGTGGGTGAACTGTAGGATATGTGAATTACATCTTGATGAAGCTGTTAGAGATTTTTCTTACTTTAACCCTAAAGCAAGAATGTCCAGAAACTTGCGGACTAATGTGCTAGGCATATGTTTTCCAGTGACTTTTAAAAATATCTAACCATTAAACTTCAAGGAGTCACCCCCACTGCACACAAATCGCACTCAGCAGGTCCCACAGGCTTCAACCCCTCATCTCACTGGCCATTCCTCTTCTAGAACCTCTGAACTTCTATCCTTCAAGATCTTGGAGGAAAAGTACTACCATCTAACTAATTCAGAATCTTCTACTGACAACTTACAAAGCTATTAGGAGGTCATAGAAAAAAGTTTTTCTTAAAAAGAACTATTAATCATGGATTTTAATTTTTTAATGCTATGGTCACAAACCACAGCTGCTTTCATATTCAGACCACAGGCACCGGGGGATGGGAATGGCGCGTGCAGCCTCCTCATGTCCTGGGCCCGGGCCCCGGGGTCCTCAGGGGAGTGAAAGCTGCTGGCCACAGGACCCCAATCAATATCAGACTCAGGACATGGTCAGCAGAGGGTGCCAAGGAATGCCTGGATCCAGTCCAGCAGAAGCTGCAAGAGGGACAACAGGGACAGCCTGTAAACCCCCAAGGTGTGTCCACTCTGCCCAGTGGGGGTCGGCTGCCCAGGAACACGCTGCACGCTGGAGCCTGGCTGACCTCAGGACACCGACCATGGCCCTGGCTCTGGCAGTCTAGCTGGCAGGCCATGAGCATGTGCTTGCCCTTTCTGGCCTCAGTCTCCCCAGCTGCCTAGAGATTCTCAGCCCTGGAGAGGCAGGGCCAGGCATTCGTCCTGCTATAAAGGGGCTGGGGACGGAGAGTTCAGGAGAGAAGTGAGCCTTCCAGGGACCCAGGAGCTTGGCTGTCCCACCGTGCCAGATCTGTGCACTCAGCTGCTCCCATGACCACGGGTGGTGCCCCCACCGTGGCTGCTGAAGCCGGCCCGGCCGGGGCGGTGGCTGGTGGGGGGAGGCTGGGTAGAGGTGAAGGGGGAGAGGCCGGGGCAGGGGGGGGGGGGGGGGGAAGCAGGCACCCTGGACTTTGGGCTCAAACTTGGGCAATCTCCGCTACTTCCCTGAGCCCTGGCTTCCTCATCTTTATGTGGCAGAACCGCAGCAAGAGTGCTAATATTTCCCGTAACCCCCGGAGGCGTTTTGAGGACGGAGCAGCAGCTGTGTGAACCCTGGGCACAGAACCCTGGGCACAGAGCCCGGTCCTGAAAGGCTGGGGCGGCAGCGCTTGCACACGGCAGCCTCTCAGGCAACGTTACCAGTACTGCTGCTCTTACAACCCACGCCGGGCATCCCCTCGGCAGGCGTTCACACAGGTAAGCCCACGGAGGGGCGGGAAGAGCACCCTCGTGGCATCGAGGGACTGCAAGTAGCCCTTCTGCCTCAGCTCCCCTGTGAGAGGCCGCAACCTCTCAACTGTCTCCCCTCAACAGAGGGGCCAAAACCACGAAGAAGCCCAAGGAGGCTGGAAAGTTCCACGAGGAGCCCGTGCCCATCCCAGGCCTCATTTCCTTCCAGAATGTTGCACGGGGAGCGCTCACACGCCCCCAGGCTGCATACCCTCCAGCTGTGTGGACCCCTCCCCAGTCATCCCTCCTGAGTCGGGGGCTGCATGAACCACACTGGTTGTCCACACTCCTGCATCCAGCCCTCTTCCTGAGACAGGCAAGCCCACCGCAGCCCCCTTTCCTATCCCGATTCTCCTGAAGGAGATGCGAACTTCCCTTTTTGCCCAGGCCCAGGGAAGGAGGTGCCTGTGCCCGTGGACCCCTGACAGCAACAGGGGTGGCTTCACCAGCCTCGGCGGGGGGCATTTGCACCAGATCCCTGCAGCCCCAGGCTTTCACCCTGTCCTGGTGTCGTCCTTCATCTTGCCTGTGTGAATAACGTTCTCAGCCCCACCTGCTCTGGGCAGCCCCAGACCACAGACAGGCCAAGTGGATCCTCAGGGAAACCCCTGGCGGGACATCTGTCCCAAGGAAAGGGAGCAAGAGGCCCAGAAATACCCTGAACACAAAATCATACCTTCGGTCACAAGTTACAAACTAGCAGCTGTATTCTGTTTGGCCTCCAAGGTATTTGGAATGCTTCTCAATTAGTTACCATCATTTTTGAAATTTGAAAATCAAGTAGGAAAAGATAGTCGTACTTCTAGCTTATCCTGAAAATTGGACATCAGGACAGATGGCCAAGATCTGGCGAGCACAAGGCAGCTGCCCCTTCCGGTGGAGCCCATGCCTGGCAGCGTGCAACCCGCCTGCCCCCAACTACCAGCATCAGCCCACACAACTTGCACGGTCCTCGTGGGCACTTGGGGCTGCAACCCACACTTTAAATGCAATGAACTCTGTCTTGCCAGTGCACAAATGGCCTTGTGGGGGCTAACAGGAGATGGAGGAGCAACCTTGGACCAAATGGGTTACCCAAGACCCAGCATCATCAGAGTGGACATCAAAAACATGGATGTTCCCCGTGAATTTTCTTGGGTCATCCTGGCTTTCAAATATCCCTTCTCCACCATCCCACAAATTTTCATATGCCAATGAATGCCTTAATATTTATTCTGGTAGCATGGTTTCTATTTTATGCAACAGGAAACTACAGTGGGTGGGGGTGGTCAATCCAGTCCACTGCTAGTTTTATAAATAAAGCTTTACTGACAGACAGCCATGCCTGTTCACTTAAATTTTGTTTGGCTGCTTTTGGGCTAGGACAGCAGACCTGAGTAGCTAAGACACAGACCATATGGCCTACAAAACTTAAAATACCTATCAGCTGGCCCTTTATAGAAAAAGTCTGCTGATCCCTGAGCCGTGCAGGAGAGGCAAAAGTCACCTCCTTTAGGAGCATTCTTTGGTGTCCATATCTGGGTTCCTTGTTTAAAACACTTATGCTCGCTGGGGCGCCTGGGTGGCTCAGTCGTTAAGCGTCTGCCTTCAGCTCAGGTCATGATCCCAGGGTCCTGGGATCGAGCCCCGCATCGGGCTCCCTGCTCTGCAGGAAGCCTGCTTCTCCCTCTCCCACTCCCCCTGCTTGTGTTCCCTCTCTTGCTGTGTCTCTCTCTGTCAAATAAATAAATAAAATCTTTAAAACAAACAAACAAACAAAAAAACCACTTATGCTCGCTGGGGTAGGAATGATCTGCCACTGGATGAAGGTGGGGAGGGGGAGGACTGCGGAGGCCAGAGAGAGGAGGTGAGGGTGCAGGACCCCTGTGTTGCTCGCTTGCCTTGATGGGGAGAAAGCCCAGTGTGGTCACCCACAGTTCACCCCAAAACACCTCTGGGAGGAAACACTGCATTTTCCACCAGAAATATGGTGCCTGTACACTCTAGCACAGACCCATCTCTGCCCCTGACACCCAGTCCCAACCAGCCCCCGGCACTTACTTCATGGGTTTGAACAGTGCTTGCCCATAATTCTGGAACGTCATGATGAGCTTGAGCTGCGTGCCCCCCGACTTCATGGCTGCAAGGAAGAGGGAAAGAGACACGGGGTCACTTGCTGCCCTCAGACTCCTCCCTCTGTGGGCAAGTGAGGCCAGCTCCCACTCTGGTCCCATGGCCCCACCTGGGCCCTCGATGTGGCTGAGGGTGCCCATTCTGCCTGGAAAGTCTGGGGTTTCCAGCAATGATGCTGATAAACACTCCCACCTGATATTTAGGTGCTGGGGCTGGGGGCAGAATCTCTCAGACAGTCTGACCCTCCCACAGGGAGGGAGTGGTCAGCCCTGGGCAGCAGAATAGCCAGGAACCAGGTAGATGCTGTCCCCCAGGGCCTAGGGGGCTGGCTACAAGTATGGAAGGTGGAAGCCAGGGGAAGCAGGCTAAGGCAGTCATAGCAGTTGGTGGTGGCTTGGATGGCAGAGATGGGGAAAATGGAAGAATTAATGAAATATCAGGGGGTCCAAGGAACCATTTAGTGGAGTAGGTGTGGGGTGTGGAGGGAAGAGAGGAACCTAGGTTGACTCTTGGATTCCAGTTGGAGCAGTGGATGAATGGGGAGGAACGTGCATGGAAGTGAAGATCAAGGCCAGGTGAGCAGGGATGACTGAGGGGTGCCGTACTCGAGGGGCAGCACGCTGGGGGTGCACCATACTGGAGGTGCTCCATACCGGGGGTGCACCACATTAGAGGGGCACCATACTCGGGGGCTTTGGCATGGAGGAGCCCTGAGGCTGGAGTCTCCGCTCAGCTTCCTATGGCCGGGTGCCCTAGAAGGAACCTCCACTCTCCCTCATCTTGGTTTCCCCCTGTGTTAGTTGGGGCACGGATGCCTGCCCAGCCTCCTTCACGGGGCTGTGGTGAAGGTCAGGACAAATAAGGACAGTGCAGTGCTATAGGTCGACCACGTCACGTTACAAAGCAGGGCTGCTATTGCCATCGAGTGGGTAATGCTCGTGGAGCACCTAGAACGGCGCAGGGCCCGTGGCACATTCAAGACGGCAGACTGCCACAGGAGTGTGAAGAAGAACCAGGAGTTCTGAGTTCCCTGAATGTCTTCGGTGGCTCTCGTGGCCTCTGTAAGGGCCCAGGCCCAGCCCCACTCCTGGGTTCCCAACCCAGCCACTTGCTCGTTCCTTCCTCTGCAACATCTGTGGCCGGGACAGCCTGGCTGCCTTGGGAGCGCCCTGGTCTTGGGGTCCAGGAGGTGGAGCTGAAGGCACAGTTCCCCCAGACCAGTGTGTGACTTGGGTCTGTCTGACGCTCTCCCAGCCTGAGCCCTTCGCAGGAAAACAAACCCCCCGCCTAATTCCACTTCCCTCCAAAACATTGGAAATAACCTAAAAATGCCCAATCCTGGGGGCAGAAGCACAATGCACGGTAATCCCACGTGAGGGAATACTAGGTACCAAAGACTCTCTAATGACGCAGCAAACTACTCATTATTTTATTATTAAGCAAAGCAGCTCATGAAGCATTTACACTCTGTGAGCTGCCTTCTTTGGAAGGTGTGTATGTAAGTGCGTGGGAAAATCTGGATGCACAGATAAGCTACAGCCCAGTGCTTACCCCCCAAGAGTAGAACCACAGATGATTTCAATTTCCTTTTTTCCCTTATCTGTGCTTTCTAAATTTCAACAATGAACATTTATTACATTTTTAATAAGATGAAAACAGAAGTGATCATTAAGAAAATTAGTGGCCCGATTAAGCCCCATTCGATATCCCCATTTCCATGTAATAACTGGGGTTACTGGATTTAATTATTCCTTCCCAGGCCAATCGGGGACAGCACATCAGCTCTTTCCAGGGCCTGTAATCCTGGTTTTCTTGAATAATAAATTATTATGCAAATCTGGCCGGTTTAGTCATTCTTTTCTGGAAGTGAATCTCAATGCGCTGCTGACCTGTGTTTTCCACTGCACTACTAGCTCCTCTCTACAGACCAAGCAAGTAACTAGAAATTAATGGGCCTTAGACTCTCCAGGTGACTAAGAACTCTGGAAAGGCCAGGCTTTTGCTAACTGTCCTGGGCACCACCTTTCTCTTGTCTGGGGACATGTGCCTTCCCACCAGGGTCCACCATTCACTCTGCCGAGCTGGAGTGGACAGCTGGAAGACACTTGGAATTCTGCTTGAAAATCAGGTACGGTCTGCAAAAACCCACATGCAAACTGCCTGAAGTCCTGGCAGAGGCCAAGTGTTCGTCTGGGATGGGTGAGAGGCAGATGCCCCCACAAGTCTGTGCTTGGAGTGGGTGGCCCTGCTCTGCCGCTGCACATGGGCCTGGGGAGGTGGTCAGGGCCGAGGGCCTCAGTGGCAGAGCCGGGACACTAACCAGGCCTCGAGAAGGAGGGTGTGAGTTTGGGGTTTCTTCCTGAAGCCAGACTTGAGGAATCTTGCCCCCGTGTGGGGGAGAGAGGCGGTGGGAGCAGAGGCAAACTTCCGAGAGAAGCCCAGGTGTGCAGCAAGGGCCCCATGTGAGAGGCGGTGGACATGCCCTCACCTGGTTGGGTCTCCATGTTTCTCAGGGGACAGAGGTCTGTCAAAACCTGGCCAACCTCAGCCCTGAGGGGCACCTGACTGAGCAGTGAGCCCACCGTGGGCTAGAGGACGGGCTAAGGCCAGTGGCCACGTCCCCAGAAGACACCCTGAACAAGCCCCATCGGCCACCTTCTCTCCATCTCCACGGCCCCACCCAAATCTGGGCCTTATTATAGTCATCAAATCACTGACCCACGAGGGCACCTAACTGGTAGCTTGGCTCGCTCAAGCCCCAGGGACGGCCCTCTGTATACACGCTGCCCTCCCCAGCTCGCCGCCGACAGGCGTGTCCCACCATTCAGTCCACGGATGTCGGCTCTGTCTTTCCCGCTCTCCCTCGAGAGCCATATCCCCCAGCTATGCATTAATAGATGGTATTAATTAGCATTGACTAGTGAGCATTAATGACACGCATCAGTAATTATACATGCTAATATACACTGATAGAACACCCTATACTTTATTCTAATGGTCGTGGATGCTATAAATTCCATGACCACTAAGACACTTGGACACTGTGGGGTTTTGCTGTCTTTCCCCAGAACACAGCTCCCCTCAGAAGAACCAGAACAGGAACTGCATTTCTTAGGACCCTCCTAGGAAGGATCCTCCCTGGGAGGAGAGAGACAGCCCCGAAAGGAAAAGGGGTGCCGTCCTGGCCAGGGACCCCAACACCGCCACACCGAGGAGGCGTGAGTGGTGGGACACACAAGACGCTGGGCTCTGCCTTTAGCTCATCCTGTGTCACACACCTCAGGGCTAGCAGGGACAAGTGACCTGGGTCACTCAGCAATTTGTTTCCCGTGGAAACCAGGGTCAGCAGCGCCAGGTTCCCCACTTCTAACAAGAACCCCCAACCCATATTTTGGTGAGCCACCTCCTGACTTTTAAAGGAACTAATTCTACTGAAGAGATCGGTGGCCCACACAAACACACCCATGTGCAAGGCACCGCCAGGGGCGGCCTCTGGGACTTGGGATCCATGTTTGGCCTTAGGGATCATGGTCAGGCAAGTGGTGTGAATACTTTCCCAGCCACTGCCTTGCTTTAGGGCCCAGGATGGCTCAGATCTGAGGGATGTGACGCCAGGAGCACTTAGGTCAGCTCTTCTTCCCTGCCCACCCCACAGGCCTCCCTCCCTGGCAGGAGTGGGATCTAACCAGTGTCCTAGACCCCTGGGTGCCATGCAGAGCCCCTTTTCCTGCCCTTGGGCATCAAGGGAGAGCAGCATGGTGCGTGTCCACCTGTCTGTCATCAGTGGGCGACCCGGGGCTGGTATTGAGGGGGCTGCTTTGAGTGAGGGGCTGGAGGAGGCTCTAAGGGCCAGGGTCCTCCTGCCCCACTTGCTGTGAGACCTTGGCAGGCCTCTACCAAACTTCAGTCCCTCACACGCACGCCCAGGGTTTTTTATTATGATAATTAAATTGACTTAAAAGAGAAAGTACAGCCCTGCCCCAGCTGGAAACCAGCACACCCTGGACTAGAAGGAACACCATTGGAATACATGCCTGTGGATTCTGGAGCCCCAAATGTTGTCTGCTCAAGATGGAGAAAGCAGGTGCCGGGGCATTTGCCTGGGCTTTTGTCCTTGATCTTGGACCAGACGGCTGGAAGGAAAACTGAGGAGGGGCTCAGCAATTTGCCACCTTCTGTGGTGCCTTGCCTGCAATCTTCCTTCTGGGTGGTCTGCGTCCTTCCTCCCAGATGACCTAAGGTGCTCCGGGTGAATCGAGCATTTTCAGTTGTCAGTCTCCAGGTCGGAGAGCCAGGACCTGGAGACTGGGACCCACTGCAACCACGCAGGGCGGGAGGGGGACTGTGACCTCTCTGGGGCTGGAACTGCCTTCCCAAGGAGCCCACCTCTGACCAATTAGACAGGGCGGCCCCCAGGCCCTCAGGCAGCTGCCCACCCTGGGCTGCCCCAGCCGCAGCCTTTGTTCCTGGAAGCCAATTAGTCCTGGATCCTAGCTAGATCAATTAGCGCCCAGGACTTGGGTCCTGCGGAGTGGTTCTCCTGTGTTCGGGCCCCCACCACAGGTGTGTCCCAATCTGGATGGAGTAACGGTGGCGTCTTTCAGCCAGAGGCTGTCTGAACCCTCTCCACGGTAGTGTGACTTCTTTTCCTTTTTAAGCAATTCCAAGTACAGAGCAGTTAATTGTGTCATTTATTCGTTGCATCCATAATTGTGCACGATAGCAATTTAATTATCACTGGCCCGAGCCGAAGGCGTTGCACGCCTGATTTCAAGCTGAATAGAGGTAGATAACGTCCCGAGCCTCTTTAAAGGCAGTGAACGGCCGTTACCAAGCAGCCAGGAGCCTGGCTATAAATAAATCTCTGTCGGTCACAGCAGCTGTACCGAAGGCCACACGTGCTTCATGAAGTGGATCAAGTGGTTCTGAACGGGGAGAGTTAATGGAACTCTTCCGACAGGAAGCTCTGGGAACCTTGCAGGAACTGTTCCCCATTCCAACAATGTTTCTGGGCTCACATTTAATAGTGGATGCACACCTTGAAGATTAAAGGGACCACCACAGCTGGACAGCTAGGGGACAGAGATCTGGGAGCAGGGACTTGTAAGACACCCTCCCCCGCGTCTTGGAGGCCTCAGTTTCCCTGTTTACAGAACGGGTGTTGGAAGTGGGTTGGATCTCCAGCTCTTGAAACTTAGACACTTCCTTACACCACCACTGTGGGTCAGTGTGACTTCTTTGTCTCTCTCCCATTTCATGCTCAGGAGGATGGCACGGCTGAGTCTTGACCCTGAGGTAGGCCTGGGCTCCTATAAAGGGGCTGCCATCCAGGGCTCTCCACGAGGCCTTCAAAGCTGTCCAGCTCTGGGTCACAGCACTGCTAGGCACAGGGCTGCCTGCAGACAGTTCTTAGCTGGGGCCTCCATTTCCAAACCTGCCCAGCTGGCTCTGCTAAGCCAAGGGCCCACCAGGGGTTGGGTTCTCAGTCAAAACATCCAGCTGGATGTGGGGGCAGACGCAGCCCGGAAAGCACGCATCTCCAAGGGATGCCTGCAGCCTGGCCCAGGGCCAGCCCCTCTCCTGTGGCTCCCTGTGGACCAGGGCCTTTTCACAGGCGTGAACTCACCTGGGAGCTCACCAAAGCAGCACGGACAGTGGGGCCAAGCATCGGCTGAGGCCTTCCACTGGTTTGTCCCGCACAGGTTGCTGTGGTCAAGGAGGCTCTGGCCTGCCCCTGAAACCGTCCCCCCACACAGACACCTAGAGCAGGGACACTGCTTAGGCCCTGTTTTTACCTTTCTCTTATTTACTCACTGAAGCCTCTCAATAGCCCAAGATATAGGTTTCACAGGTCCAAGCCCTTCATTAAAATCTCTGAAGACAGAAGTACTCATGGATTTCAAAAATTTCAGATGACAAAAGGCACAGGTAATGTGTATATCCCACATATTATGTAACAGCCCAAATGGGTCTGGGCAGAACCCCATAATTTCCTCAGAGGAACATGTGAATATTCGCTCCAAGTGAGAAAAATAAGGATTTATAAATAGCTTTGTCAATTTAGGTTTTGCTCCCATATAAGTTCAGGTTGAGTCAGATTTTGCTGAACAAATTACATTTGGATTTCAGATTGGCAAGCCAGAGATTATAGGCCCTAGGTTAGAACCTTCTTTCTAGAACCCACATGAGAACCCAGAGCACTAGAGATTAATCCACTTGCCCAGAGTCACGCCAGGGCCAGACTCACACCACACACCAGATGCATCAGGCAACCTTCCCACACTGATTGGGTGCTGCACAGGGACTGGGAAGGACCAGCTCGGCCACAGCGGTCTGGGAGTGGGTGACGGCAGCACGGACGGCCCACCGGAGACAGACGTGCGAGGACTCATTCCCACTCACACCACCAGGCATGACCATGCCAGAACCCTGGGGTGGGATCCCCAGGCACAGGCTCGGTCCACCGTGCTCAGGCAAGCTAGGCACCCCTGCCCCGGGCAGTCAGACCAAAGTGGGTGGGAGGGCCAGGCCCCTGGGGGAACAGAGAGGGGAGGATGCCTAGGGTGGGCAATGTGCCTGCGAGCCCCAGCCACCGGTCTTCTCTCTGTAGCTGCTCCCCGAGCTGCTGGGCCCTGTCCTCTGCACAAAGTGGCTGTCTGGGGAGAGCTGGAGGCCGTTTGTTCCCTGAGGGATATGGCGAGCTTGGCCAGCCTTTGAAATCCCAGCAGCCCTTCCTCCACCCCAGACCCTGCACTTGAGTGGGGACCCTGCAAGCACAAGTGACCCTGCAAAAAACTGGTTAATATTTACAAGCTTGGTCATATGCACCATCTTATCAGAACACATGCAATGTACCTGAGCAGCCACAATTCCATTTGACAGATGGGGAAACCGAGGCAGAGAGGGGTGCCACGGACAGCAGCAAAGCAGGATCTCTTAACATTGTACTTCCCTAAAACCATTTCTAATTTTTAAAACATTGTTCTCATTTTCCCAGAAAGCCCAGCCCTCCATGCCCCCTTTTATGACAAATGCCTACACTTCATTTAAGCCCCTGGTCAGACGTCTTTTCTCATAGAAGGTGCGCCATATCCCTCCCTCTAGATGGAGGTCACCTCCTTTCTAAACCCTCCTAGATTCTATGTGAATAGTGTTCCAAGCATTTATTCTTCCTCATTGTGTATCCGTTTCCTGCCCCCCGCTCCCGGGCCTCTCAGGTCAGCTGCAGCAGAACCTTGTTGAGGTTCATTCATCCTCAAGCCACTACCCAGAAAGGGGCCTGAAGTGCAGGAGATGTCCGAGGAAATCTACTGAATGGGTGAACGAGTCGGTCAAGGCCCTGGAGGCTTCTTTAATGGCCTCGTCTACTCTCAGGAGTGAAAGGGGCACCCCGGACGTGGCTGTCCACAGGACAATCTCTGTCGTGCACACAGACTGCTTCCCAGCACCACCTGACGCCTCTGACACCTGCGAGGGGCAGGAGGAGGCTGAGCTTCTCACGGGGAGGGCTGAGGCCGGGCTGGGGCCTGGGGAGGTCCTCAGACTCCCCCTGTGCAGGCAGCTAAGAGAAGAAACACCAGCTTTTTCCTGCGCGATCCCTTTCACGAAGGTGAGCAATCACATGCTAGAGAAAAGCTACGCAGCAAGGCAGATGCCCAGCAAACAGCTCAGTACTGGGCAGAAAGAGCCAAAAACAGTCCTTAAAGACCTCTGGAAAACCCACTTGTCAGCCTCACTCCCTTGTATCAGCAACTGGACGGATCCCCAGGATACTGGGCCCCTTTCAGCCTCAGTGTTGCTTAGGGGAACACCGAGAAGACAGTGTCTGGAACTGCCTACTCCACAGCACAGGGTGGGGACCTGCACTCATGTTGCCCCCGACTGGCCTCCCTCCACCCCTTCCCAGCTGTGTGTCCCCAGGCTAGCTTCCTGCAAAGCCCCCAGGACTGTTTTTTCCACCTCAGGGCCTCAGCCCATCCCTCACCGCCTCTTGGAGCCACCAGTGACTAATGCAGACCTTCACAAACAATGGTCTCCAGGCCTGGGAACAGTGGCAGCAAACCTCCATGCTCAGAAACTGCTGCTGACACATTTCCCTGAAATCAGTAATTGGATGCCTTTTTCCTGAAATTCAGCAGATCCCAAAGTACTCAATGATGTTGCCTCTGAATTACTAAGCATGTGGGCCTCCTCCCGAGACAGAGCTGAGCCCTGGTCACTCCCTGGGCACAGGAAATGGCAGGAGCACCTGGCAGAGCTCTGGGGCAGAGCTGGTCTCTGAGCTCTGCCCTGGGTCTCCCTGCTGTGCTGAGGGAGGGGCCCCGGCCATCAGGGGCGCATGCCCCTTCTTTACACTGTAGCCTGGAAAGTGCCCCTCCTCAGGTGGGTAAGCAGAATGCAACAGGAATGGCTGTGCAGCAACCCCCCCCCCCCCCGCTAGCCTTGCGAAAGCAGGCCGTAGCCCCTGAACCACTGACGGCATCGAAGGTGTCCCTCCTCTCCCTTCGAGGCCCTGCAGGCTTGTCCCTCTAGAAGGCTGCCCTTACCAATCACTCCAGGAAGCGATGTTCCAGCAAAGGAAAGCCAGCCCCCAGCACACCTGACCCCATCGGAGAGCTCGGGGAGGGCACGTACCGACACTGGTTATCTTCTGGGCACCGAGGTCACGCAGGAGGGCTTCGATCGCTGGGTTATGTCTGGAGTAGAGCTCGTACCGGTTAATGCCGATGTGGAACTTAAGCCAGTTGGGGTAGGAGTCCACTGCCACCTCCCCCGTGGGCAAGAATTCTTCATTTTCAGTGCCTTCACGTGGCCTACAGAAAATGAAGGGGACCTGGAGTCAGCAGGGAAAGAACAGAGTGGTAAGATCCTGGATGAATACGGGTGAGTCGGTGCCAATGCCAAGGTTTTAACTTTGGATCCAAACAAATGCAGATTTGTTCAAAGATGCCTCTGCCCAAACAGGACTTTGCGGACATCCCTACTTTTTCTGTGGCTGTTGTTGTACCAACTAATAACATATCTAAACTGTAATTCTTACTTTCCCTCAGGAGACGCCCAGACAGCTATAACTAAGTCAAGATCAAGCCCAGAACTTCAGTGCCAGGCCTTACCGAGTCTGTCCTGGGGTCACGAAAACAGCCCAGCAAGTGTGATGTCAGCTTGGGGTATGAGAGGCTGTCAGCTCTTCCTGGGGACAGACAAGCGAGCCTTCTTTGACCACAAACTGTGTGCACATCAGAGACACACCCTGCCTGTCAGAAACCTTCCCTGGGCACTCTGCTTTGGTTCCAACAACCAAGGGTAGAAATGATGCAAGAAGCTAAATTTGATTTTAATGAGAGCAGTCCTGGGTGGGGAGAGAGGAAAGAGGCAGGCACTCACTCCTGCTGAGGCCCAATGTGAGGACCTGCTGCCCATGTGGCCTGTCCTTACATCTCCGGAGTCAAGGGGCCAGTCTGCGGGAGGACAGAGCCTATCTGCTGCTGGGCTGGAGGGAAAGTGGAGTTTGTCTTAGCTCTAATACACCTGCAAATGAGGCCCTTCTGGCCCCAAGCCCTGTCCCACCAGGGCCACATCACTGACCACCAGTCCTGGGCTCTGTCCTTCCTGTGAAGAGCCCCAAGCCTGGGCCACTGCTCTGATTCTCAAGTTTCTGAGCATTTCCTTGAACCTGGCCAGCAGACAAAGCTCAGATGCCACCAAACACCGTGGTGTATTTTGACAGAAAAGCCTGGGCCTAGTCAAATTTCAGGGTAGAAAGGGTTTGTATAAGATGTTTTGGGAAGCTGCCTTCCCCCTGAGTTGCTTGGGTAGCTATTTATTCTGGCCTTGCTGCTAGTTAATATTTCACTACTCCAGGCTGCAGAATCTGCTTATTCTGAACTGTGTGGCTGTGGAGGGCCTGGGGGGAAAGGTTTAAACCGGGACAGCTTAAGGAGATGCTCCTGAGGATGCTTCTCACCTTTTATGAAGCTGTCACCCAACGGAGCTGGCAGCGTTCCAAGGGCAGCTGCTGTTTGCACCCCAGCTGGGAGAACCCTTTTGTTACGCCTCACTGGGGCCAGCACGCCCCTCTGCTAATTTTGTTCTCAGCGACTGGCTTACAAGGCTCATTAGGCTTCTGCAGACTTTCCTGACGTGTCCACTGGAGAAATGTCGCCGGGGATCTGAAAGCTCGGTGGCCAGCAGCTCCCCAGGGAAAGGTCAGGGGCAGGCTCTCCCATTCACTCCTCTGCCGGCTGGTGCCTGCAGCGCCGGACTTAGTTTCCGGAGCCAGCGACCAGGACCTCACGGGCCAGCACTGCTGTCCTATGGAGTCAGCACTGACCCTCCCCCGACTCCCCAGGGAGGAGCTCCCAAACCACCCAGCAGCCCTTCTCAAGGAGGCAGTCATTCTGGAGACAAAGGCACTGCTCTGAGCAAGGGGCAGCATTCTCTCCTGCCTCACGAAGCTGCCCTCGGAGGAGGGGGCGTGGGGGTTGGGAACTCTGCCATGGGGGGTCCATGCCCCCTGGGGGTTCCCGAGCCCCTGGGCCTCTTTAAACAATGCCTGGGGTGTGCAAGGGCATCTCCTGGGAAGGGGAGCACAGGTTGACGGCTGCTTGAGGGTCCGGGGCCTGGCAGCACCCACCCTGAGCTGCCTCTCGCCTCACTCACCAGGCAGGATTCTCAGCTGCCGCCTTGGGGTTGAACCTGATGTCGCTGTTCACATTGAAGAGGACGTCGTCCTCCGTCAGCGGTGGAACCGACACCTGGTAGAGTGGGTGTTCAAACAGCCTAGCCAGGAGAGAGCTGTCCCCGCTCGGGCCAGGGGGCGGCGCCGACCGACGGGGCCCGGGATCTCGGAGCAGCGGCCGGTGCGCGGGATCGCGGGGCCGGGGACTGCCGGGTTCCTGCCCCTGCGAGGCGCCTTCGGCCGGTTCGGCTGCGGCCAGCAGTTTCTCCAGCGAGTGGGATGTGAGGTTGGAGGAAGGGTCGGAGCTAAAGTCCTGCAGGATACGCAGCGTGTGTTTGTTGGGCCAGCCCGCGTCGCCGGCCGCGGACGAGGCGGCCGGGGGCTCCCCGGGGCGGCCCCGCGCCTTGGCCCAGCCAGGCGCCGCCGCCTCGACCGCGGGTTGCGCGCACGAGCAACCGGGTTCCCCCGAGGGCCGCACGGCGCGCCGCTCCAGTTTGGGCAGCAAGTCCAGCACGATGTGCAGCGCGCAGGCCACCAGGAACACCATCAGGATGAGCACGCGGAACCTGCGCACCAGGATCATCTTCATGGCCGCGCCGGCGAGCGCGGCCTGGGCTCCGGGCGACCTCCTAGAGCGCGCTCCGCCCGTGCCCAGCTAGTCTTGGCTTGGCACGAACGCAGTGCCGAGGCCCAGGTCAAGGTCCATCTGGCGTCGGACAGCTACCAGCTCCAGGGCTGTTCCCCGGCCCGCACCACGTGTAGGGCGCCCACCGCCAAAGAGCCCGCTCGCCGGGCCATCTCGGGGCCGTTCCCTCTCGCCTCTCCGGAGTGGCCGCGCCCTCAGCGGCCGGGCCTAGCGGCCCTCGTCCGCGGAGCTGGGTGCGCAGCCGGGTGAGGCCCCGCGCACTCAGCGGCCGGCTTGTGGTCTCTGCGCTCATCCGGCGCGCAGGGGCCCGACGCTGCGGCCCATCTAGGCCAGGGCGCGGCGGCCTGGGGGTGGCGGTGGAGATGGCGCGGCGCAGTCCCCTCCGCGGCTCCGTGGGCCGCGCCAGGCGCCGGGCTGGCCAGGCGGAGAAGGGGCGGCTCCTTCGGGCAAGGCTCGTCTCTCTCACGCTGCGGTCCGGAGGCGGGGACCTGGAGGGGGAGCAGGGCGCAGGGCCGCGGGGACAAGGAGGGGGCGGGTACGGGGTTGGGGGCGCACGGAGCGGCCGGGGAGGTCCCCGGGCAGGTGCAGCGGCCGTCCCCGGAGCGCAGCGCCCGCGCGGCCGAGCCTCTCGGCGCCCCGCGCCCGGGCCGGCAGATATCGGAGAGCCGCGGAGCCGCCCCCCGCGTCAGCGCCCGCAGATTGGCGGAGACGCAGCCCCGCGAGTCAGGGCCAGGCCCGAGCCGACTCCGCTCCCTCTCCTTTCTCCTCCCCTCGGCCGCGCCCCGCGTTGCTTCTGCAGCTCCGGGCCCGCTAAGGAGAGGGCGCCTTCTTCCCTCGGTGGCCGAGAGAAGACGGAGAGACCCGAGAGACGAAGGCCGGAGCGCTCGGGCGCGGCGAGCGGGCTCCTGCAGCACGGGGAGCGCGCGCGGGCGATGTCTAGGGGGGCTCTCCGGCCAGGCCGCGGTACGTAGGACCTCCGGTTGCCCGGGGCCGGCCGCCGCCAGCTGCAGCCTCCAGGCTCCTCCCCAGATGAGCCGAGGGCCAGAGCCCAGGCCAAATCCCTCCCCGGAGCCGCTGGGCGTCTGCGCCGCCGGATGAGCTCCCCGCCGGGCGGCGACCTTGTGCCCCCCGCCCCCCCGCCTCGGGGACGCCCCCCGCGCGCCCCGCTGCCGGCGAGGGGAGGAAGGGGCGACCGGGCGCCGCCGCCGGAGAGACGAAAGGAGCTCGGTATTTCGCCCAAATAGCAAATCCGGAGGGGATGCCAGGGCAGCTCCTGCACCCGGCTGGGGCCCCACCCCACCCCAAGGGGACACGCCTGCGCCTTAACTCTGGTGGCGCGGGCGCCCCAGTGCTAGGATACGCTTGGCACTGAGAGGTACCTGGTGTTTGCGGAGGCCGCACCTCCCTGGCTTGTGTGTGTGTGTGTGTATGTGTGTGTGTGTGTGTGTGTGTGTGTGTGTGTCATTTGCTTCTCTAGATGCGGAAAATCAGCCATCCAGACCCAGGGGCGTGGCACTTCTACGTGGCCTCTTCCGTCTTTTGGGCCCACACAACTTCTGGGCCCCCAGCCCCCAATAGGGAATATTAATGTGGACCTCAGTCTAAAGTCCTGGTGAGAAGGGTTAAGTGAACCTGGCGGGGGAAGGCAGTCCAAACATATCCGTCGCCAAGCAAACAGGCTGTCTGCCCCATGCCCTCCAGGCCCTGCAAATTGTTTTCAGCCCCTGGCACTACTGAGAGGGGAAGCAGTCTCTGGTGGGGGGCCAAGGAAGGAGCCCCTGCTTTCATGTCCACTTGCTGTGCTGCCTGGGCATCTCACTGCCCTCTCTGGACTTCAATTTCCTCTTACCTGAATTCAGGGTACTTCATCCCTGAGACTCATCATTGAATCTCCATGTCTGGCCCAGGCCCGAACATGCAGTATACTGGCACCCACTAGATGCTTGGTGAAGGAGAGGAGTCCCAGCCCAGCTGGTCAGTGAAGTAAGTGTCTCTGAAGTCATTGGAAGTAAGTGAAATGGTCACTCAGCCCTTCTGGAGTTGGAGCTGGAGGTTGGAGGGGGCAGGGTGTGAAGGTGGGTCTGACCTGGAGATGGAGCTCCCCTCCCTCCCACACTGCACCATTTGTGTGCAGAAGAGGTAACTTCGGGCAAGGTTACCCAGAGAGGTAATTAATTTCCACCTCAGGGTGGCCGTGGGGTGACCTGACCCCATGAACTGTAGATATCATGTAGGGGGCCTCACTGGGGCTCACAGGGCACTTATTCATGCCCCTCCCCTGATGGATTCTTTGGGGATCTGAGGTGTTAGTTGGACTCCTGTTCACCACTGGATGGCTCTCTTGCCTAGGTCTTGGTTCACCTCAACTATCACCTTGAAGAGGCATTGTCTCGCTGACCAGATGGTTTCGAAGTATCCCCACCCCCTTTCCTCAATGTCTGACTACTCTATTTTCCTAGCAACACCCGCCACTATCTGAAGGTAACATCTTCTGTTCTTGTTTATGGCTTGACTCCCCTAAAATGCATATGCCCCACTATGTAGGAGCCTCCCACCATGCCTTGTTCACAGCTCTGCCCTGGTGCAGAGCAGGTGCTCAGAGCAGACCACAAGCCACCATCCAACTCGGGGTCAGGCCTTAGCAGGCTTAGGTACACACAGGAAATGGCCTTTGAAAAGAGCACGTGCTACGGGGACGGAGCACGAAAACCCTTGGCCAGATTTTTCTGCCGGGTCCCTTTACACTTTGCTCTGAGGAGTAATTTGATTTGGTTCAATCCATTCATCCATGGAAATCACAAAAAAAACAGTGGGCTGCAGTGGTGGGGACGGCATTCCCTGGTGGATGGTGGAGGGAGGGATTTTCCAGGCAGAGAGGGAGCAAGCAGCCTGGGTACCCGATGTAGATGTAAGGTCTTTGGGTTCTTTGTGGCTGGGTCCCTGGGGACAGGCAGCATGGGGAGGCGCCACTTGCTCTAAAGTGCTTAGGGCAGCAGAGAAGTCTGCCAGTCACTCCTCAGTCCTGGTTAAAGCACAGCGGAGGCGAGCCTCTCACCCTAAACCTGCCCTGGGTGTGCGAAGCCACCAGCTGGCCTGGCTGAGAAGCCGCCATTAATACAGGGCTCCTTTAGGTGACCGGAGGTGAGGCCCAGGAAGAGTGGAAGTGTAGGAGATGCATAATGGTGACTGTTGAGTGAGGGATGGAGGAGCCAGGACAGCGGTCATCTGTGACGTGGAACCCGCACCACAAGGGTGAGGGTGGGGAAGACACTTCGGGTTTGCATAACCGGGTGAGGAGGCAGAGCTGCTGGAGGAAGACTGTCCTGGGAGCTGCAGGCCTATCAGCGGAAGATGACTGGTTTTCCTGGCCAAATGGCTGGAGAACATTCCAGAAGGGCCCAGGAGGGAGGCCCAGAGGGACCCACCCACCAAGTCCTGGCACCTACATCTTTCAGACCCTTCGATGTTTTCCCAAGGATTACTCATCCAGGACCCAGCAGGGAGGCTTCTGTGGCGGTTTACCACAGGCCAGCCTTGACCACAGGCTCTTCTGGGAGCTGGGGGCGGACAGACAGCAGGGAGGAGGAGCAGGTCCTGGTCTTCACCCGGCACCTGTGTCCAGGCATCATGGGGTGTGCACTTTTAACCCCTGTCTGCTGGCACCAGAGAAAGTGGAACTGGACTCGGCGGGCAGGGGTGATGGGGTAACGGGCCTGGCCAGCAGACCTTACCCAGGAGAAATGGCCCCCCAGGAGAAGGTGAGTTGAGACCACTGTCCTCTGTGCTGGCTTTGAGGGACTCCCGGGGTGACTTGGAACAGGGGGAGTGGGGAAGCATTCAGTGGACAAGGTGGGACCTCTGGCTCATTCATTCCTCAGCCACAAGGCCATAGCCTGAGGGGTCATTGGAAAATAGAGCTTCTTTGTTCTAATTTAAAGCAACTGGTCAAAAAGCCAAAAATGAACAAATAAAACAATAAAAAGCTTGACTTTATTTTGGACATTTTGGATTGCTCAAATACATGATTTATATTCTATCATTCACAAAGAGCCACAAAACTGACCATCTTTTGACCATAAGGGTAATGTTAAGAAATTGCAAAGGCGGCCAATCTGCAGTCTGTTCACTGTGTGTGCATATACACATTCGTGCAGAAACACATGCATACGTGATCTGCAGTCTGTTCATTGAACACAACGCAGTTTAATAAAAACAAGAGCTAAGCTTTAAAAATATTTCTACCCGGAAATTAATACCACAAATAAAAACTCGTATATATAATTTGGAGGTCATCACGGAAACCAGAAGGGAAATTACACACTATTTAAAAATGAAAGCAAATGAGAACAGCACCCATTAAAATGTTCAGGAGGCCACCAAAGGGGCGCTCAGAGGGAAGTTGGGGTGATGACCCCACTCACTAGAACACAATAATGACCACATGTACATGAACTGAGTTTTCAGTCCAAGAAACTAAAAGAAGAGCAATTTTAAAAATCCCAAATAAAGAAGGGATGAATTAACGCAGAACAAACCAAAACCAAATGCATTAGAAAGTAAGCAGTGCTGGAGGTAGCTAAGAAGATGGAAAAGGCCAGTGGGAGAGCCAGTGAGCGGTGAGGCCAGAGTGAGGGACAGAAGGGCATGCAGATGAGGGCTCTGGAGTGAGGCGCAGGGCTGGGAGGGGGACAGGCTTGAAAGTCCCTGATGAGATGGTGCCATGATATCAGCTTGATGATGCAAACCAAAGAGGTGTTTTTTTTTTTTTTTTAAAGATTTTATTTATTTATTTGAGAGAGAGAATGAGAGACAGAGAGCATGAGAGGGAGGAGGGTCAGAGGGAGAAGCAGACTCCCTGCCGAGCAGGGAGCCCGATGCGGGACTCGATCCCGGGACTCCAGGATCATGACCTGAGCCGAAGGCAGTTGCTTAACCAACTGAGCCACCCAGGCGCCCCCAAAGAGGTGTTTTTAAAGAAAAGCTCAAACAAAGGTCTAGAAGATGGGGCTAGACCAATCATCGTAGGAGAAGTTGAAAAATGATCAAATATTTATCCCTAAACACAGAAGTCAGGCCCGTGTTGCCTGCCCTTTATCAGACACTTGAGGAACAGACACCTGGCATGTTACAGAAATTGCTCCAAAGTGGAGGAAAAGGGTGGAGAGTCACTGGCCATTTCAGACAATCCTGACGCTGGTGTCCCCCAGATAAGGCCATCCCACCTCTAAGCAGCAAGCACTCCACTCTGTTCACTTCACAGATGAAGGAGAAAATCCTCTGATCATTCGATAGGTGCTGAAAATCCACTTTGTAAAATTCAGCACTTAGCATTGTTAAAATGCCCGGCAAACCACAAAGAGTAGGAAATTGCATCGCTTTGACTGGGGTGCCTGTGGAACTTGCTGCTCCATCCCATTCACCAGAGGTTTGTTATAAACACTCCGTTCAATGAAGGAGTGCTTCTGAAACACACATGTGGCCATGTCCTCATGGGCTTGGGACTTCCAGGCTCCTTTTTCCCCCATCTCCCCTGCTCCAGCCCTAATATCCCAACCACTGAGCAGATCCCAGTCCCCTCCTACCACCACTGCTCCTTCTCTGCCGCCCTCATTGAGCAGTCCAATTGCCTGGCTCCTGCACCTGGAGACACGAGCTCAGTCCCGGAACCCCTGTCTCCATGCACCCCTGGTGTCTCCTCCAGTCCCACTAAATGTCTTCGGTGCACTCCCACTCCATGTCTGCAGAACGAATGCCCAACTGGCTTTTTCTGCTTGGATTACCAATGAAAATCTCAAACCCAGCATGCCCAAGACCAACATCTGCCCTCAGCCCCCAGCCGCCCCCCACCACCCCAACACTCCTACTGGTCAAATATTTGCCTGGGCCAAGAAATCTTGGAATCATCCCAGACATAAATCCTGTTAATGCAGTTTTCAAAACATGTCCTTACCACCTCCACTGCTGATTGAAGCTGGCGTCAATTGCCTGGACTGTTGGGACATCCTCTTCCCTGGTTTTCCTGGCTTTCGTCCTTGCCCTGCCCTCCCCGCCCCCACTGCATGCTGCACAGGACATCAGAGCGATCTTATTAAGACAAATAGAACAGGTCAGTTTTCGCCCAAAGTCCTTCAGTTACTCTCCATCCAAAGCACTGCCCATGGCCTGCAAGGCCATCCAGGACCTGCCTCTACCCCACTCTCTGACTTGTCTTATACTTCTCTCTCCTCTACTTCCTAGACAAGCAGGTGTATACCCCAGGGCCTTTGCATGTGCTGTTGAAGGATTCTTTGCCCAGATGTCTGTGGGCTTGCTCCCTCATTTCTTTTAGATCTTCATGCCCTTACTTGCCACCCCTCACCCTGCTTCCTTGTTCTGCCTGTTGCCACCTGACATCATTTATGTGAGGTCTGAATTTCCATTTCCATGCCATAGGTTTAGTCACATCACTTTATTTTCATCCACCTAGGAAGGAACATGATGAAAAGTTTCACTGTGTGTCCACATCCCTGCTCTGAGCCAGGCAGGGCCAGACCCGAGCTTCCCACCACCGTCTACAGAAGGAAGCAACTCAACCCAGCAAGGCATTCTTGAGAGGCCATGACAATACCTTGTGTCTACTGAATTGTGGAGGAAAGTGAATTTGCAGTCATAATCGTATATGATAAAACGATGCCCTAGAATTTATAAAATAATCACACTTTCTTTGATGGAAAACAGAGGGAATGTAGAGATTCATGGGGCAGGAGGCAGGGAGCACACACAAGTCTTAGCTGCAGGGGCAGAGTGGCTCATAGTTCAGATACTCAATATGTAGTTCTTAAAAACCAGTTATTGGAGTATTACAGGTTACAAGTATAAAAATGTTCTCGCTGACAGTTAACCAAATTGCCCTCAGCAGACTCACTTGGTGTCATTGAAGCAAAAAGCAGCTGTAATTCCTAACCACAAGGCAAAACCAGCATGAAGGGACCAGTCTGAGACTGCGCCTCCCAGCGAGGACCCAAGTTCACATGCAGGCGGCGGCCCAGGGCTTTCCCCCCAGCTCCTTGGAAGAGCACACGTTCTAGTCCCAGAAGATTCTCATGGTGTGTCACCCTTTGGTCATGGGAAACACGCTTAGTGACCAGTAGGATGCTAGCGGGTAACACATGGTCCTGTGGAGAATCCCAGAGTCCACATTGTCAGCCCCTGAAGAAGGGAAGGAAGGAAGACGTGTTTGAGGATCTGGGATGATTCTGTTGGGAAAACCCTGGTAGGTCAATGGGGCCAGGACCAGGCTGACGTCTGCTCTGGCCAAAGTGAACCCTGCTCCTAGAGGTCACCACATCTGGCCTTAGGGGTGAGAGGGAGTCCTTACCCTGCAGACACTGGCCTTTGAAAATAAGGGGACAGACCCCCATGGAGGCCACATCACCAGTCCAGATGGGACCCCAGATGGGACCCCTGGAAGGATAGAGGAGCTGCCGGTGGGGCCAGCCGATGGCCACCAAGAGTGGCCACATAGCGAATCACCCTTACAAAGTACAGGTACTGTTACTACTCTTTATAAGGAAGCAGAGGCCTGCAGAGTCCCACACTGCCCTCCCACAGCTGCATATGCGTTGGGGCTGGGGACTGAGCCCCAGGACAGGGTGGTTGGAGGGGGACTGTGGACACAGCTGGTGCCAGGGGGTAGAGCAGGAAGCCCTGCAGACCTGGGTCCAGCTTGGTCCATCCCTCGCTGGCAAAGTGATGGTGAGCATGTGGATGCATTTCTGGGGCCTCGGTTTCCCTGCTGCGAAAGGGATGTTTATGGCAAGGATTCAATCGGCAGCTGTCTTGGAAGCGCCTGGCGCCGTGCACACATCGCTGGTGCTCAGAGTTCTCCGTTCCCATGTGGGTCAGTCCGTACACTTGGAGCCACTCTTCTTTGCCCTGGTGGGTCAGTAGGGGCAGGGCTCTGGGTCAGATTAGCCAGATCTGTATCCAGCTGCGGTCGCGTCCCACTCATGAGGTGCGCAACATTGCTTGGATTTCTGAGCCTGGCTTCTGCCCTGAGCGACAGTGGACGGGAGTACCCTTCCTCCTCCCAGGGCTGTGGGAAGGGTGCTGGAGGGTAGAATCCACGTGTCCAAGTGGGGAGCCAGCGCTCTAAGTGGCCAGGGTTCATAGCACAGAAAATTCTCAAGAAACACAAGTGGCTGCCTCTGGCTCTCTGTTCTGAATGAAGACTTTCAGCTGAGTGCACCCATGTGGGAGCCACAAGGAAGCCCATGCAGTGTTCTCGGTTCCACAGAGGCTCGGGCCTCACGGAAAGCAGACGGGTAGACACAGAGTCATAAGAATCTGGGGGTGTGAGATCCCCACTGCCCGGAGAGCTTAGGAGGCTCCCGTGAGGGGCCTTGTGAGCAGGCAGACGGAGAAGTTGACTGGCACCTGGGCAGAGTGTGCAGACAGGTCGGGGCTCTCCCAGAAGCTCTTGTGCAGCCTTCGTGGGTCCTAGACTGGCTGGATGCTGTTGCTGGATTGGCCCAGCTCTGGTTCTCGGCCGGCAGCACAGACATTACAAGGCAGATGCCTCCAGATCCCGACTGCAAGGCACTTGGGGCGCTGCTTTGGGACCACTGATTCTTCTGGGGCCATTGCCCCTGCTAAGGGGAGGGTCTGGGGGAGGACGGGGACAGAGCAATTGAACATGTTATCAGTTAGATTGTCTCCTTCCTCTCAACAATTGAGGACATCACTCCGATGTCCATCAGTGTTTCCTAACCTGAATGTAGAAAGCCGAAATTGATAGAACTTGCAAAACATTCTTATCTCCAAGTTGCCAGTGACATCATTCTGTCTTTTCCTGGGTCAAGGGGAATAATTTTAGAAAGAGGCATTTTGTGAAATTAAAAGGCATTCATCAAACATTATTTTATGCATAATGTAATCTACAGGTTTGCCGATTAGAGATGAAATTACAGATATTAGAAAACTAAGTTCTGATATTTGGAGGCAAACGCAAGATTCAAGTGAGAAACTAAATTACAGCAAAACTTATACAGAGCCCTCGATTTTCCAGGTCTGGAGCACAAGTCTCAAGCTGATACCCTGCCCGGTGTGGGGATGTCGAGTTCTCCCTGGGGGAGCAGTTGTGTGAAGAGGAGCTTTGACCCCCATGGCCAGTGCTGACAACCTCCTCAGCCAAATCATGAAAGTTCCAAGTCTCCTCTGTTTGTTGGGTGCAAGCCCCAGGTGGGGCCCCGAGCAGGTTCCGGCAGGCCCCTCCCCCTGAGGCTCCCTGTCCTCTGCACACTTCAGGCTCTGCCCCGGGGCATGTGGTCAGAAGGGTCCCCTACAGCCCTTGCCAGGGAGGATGCCTGCCCTTGTCCAAGCCAGACGAAACCTGCTGTTCTTGCGTTACCATAGAAACAGTTTCAGGACAAGGCTGAGCTCCTCCTCCCTGGTAACTTGGAGATCCCAAAGACAGCCAGCATTCCCCCCAGGCCCCTGCGTGCCGATGCATCCGATGGCAAAGGGCACGGCACATGAGCACACGCTGCCACTTGTCACCCAGGGGACAGGATCCTGTGCTCCCAGGACTGTGGAACACGTTCTAGATGCTTTACTGCTGTTAATGGGGGGGAGGGGTGCTGCTGAAGAGGGGCATCAGACACTGAGCCCGGTAATCGTTTTGGGTATAAAATTACTGCACACAGATAAATCCTAGAAACAGCTGCCTAGAATATTGTTTATATTGGAAAGTATGCTTTGAGGTCATTACTCAGGATTTTATAGGCCATTTCTTGGCTGAGCCCCAGCATGGCTTATGGCTTTGCAAAAAGGCGACGTCGCAGTTTATGAATGACAGATGGCTTTTATCACACCTCTGCATTGTCGCTTATGGTGATAGGGCCGTGGCGAGGCCCTGTGGCCGTGGGCACCCGAGCGGGTGCCGCGGGCACAGCCTGCAGGTCTGGCCTTGAGTAGGGGTCCCTGGACCACACTGACTGAGGTTCATTTCCCACTCTGTTTTCCTGCCCGTCACGTCACTGCAGCAAAAGCAACTGTTGGTGCCCCTGTATCTGGGCACAGCCCTGGCTCAGGCCAGTCTCCACGATTGGTTGCCCCCCACCCTGAGGGCCCCGCACCGAAGCCTTTGTCCTTTCTCCTCCATCCTCTGCCCCATGGCCACCTGCGTGGACCTCCCTGGCCAACCTGTTCTCTTTTCCAGAAGACAAAAATCAGTGTTTGTTGAGCTCCTCCAATTCAGACCTGTGTCTAGTGGCCAAGGCCAAAAACCCCATTCTCCTCCGTCTCTCCCCTGGGCCCCTGCTGAATGGGTGCCTGTCTCCCAGGGATCCTGTAACTGTGGCTCAGATCTGTTCCTGAGCCTCCTGGCACTGCAACAGGATTTAAAAAGATTTCTCAGTCCAGGGAAATCACTGCATTTGGTCCAAAGAGGAATGACTTGAATACCCCAAAATTCAGCTTCAGCTCCTCGATCAAAGGCTTAAAGGAGAGCTCGGCCCCCTGAGAGGGGCCAGCTTCCAGGGCCCACACTGTACTGCTGGGTTAAGGAATAGAGAAAAAGACTCAGGAGCCTCAGCCAGGGCGAGCGAGGCAGGACAAGCTGCAGGATGAAGATGATCTAGAAGCAGGGAGGTAGACGGACTGCAGTAGAAATAGGGATTGGGACAGATGTGTGGGGGGTGTCCAGAAGCTTCTTGAAGGGGTCTCACTTGGGGGCCAAGCCCATGTCCCTGGCACCCAGGCTGGAGGACAGCCAAGGGTTGAGGTAGTTCATTTTCCTTTGGAGCACTTTTGTTATGTGGGTCTCAGGGTCAACACCTCAGGGACCCCTGCTGGCATGCCACCCTGAACTTCCCAGACTGCCCTCCCCACCCTGTGGCCAGGTGACATCTCTTCCGTCCCTCTGAGCAGAGCCTGCTCCAGACTGCTGTCCCCCAGATGGGATCTGACCATGGTCCATGCTGGTGCCCTCAGGGCAGTCTTTATTTTCTCCTGGGAGCCAAGGAGGAGTCTTGGACATGCTGGGGGGACATGGGGTACCTTTAGAAAGCCCCTATCCCCAGCCCTCGGGGGCCCCAGGGGGTGCCCAGACTGCCTTTGACCCCTCCCTGGAAAATGCAGCCTCCTTCCATGGTCTGTCTCCCCCACCCACTACTCACTCTTCAGTGTGGCTGGCCCCTCCTTTGAGAATACAGGTGCAAAGATTTTAACATTCTCAGAGACCTTGGCAATTTGGACTATGCAAATGGTAAAATGCAAAGTGGAGATGCAGGAGCCAAAGGCTGGAAGCACCCTGGGTGCCCACAGTGGCTCCAAAGCGGAGCTGACCCCTGCGGGTCCAGGTGCTCTCCTCCAGTGTCGGGTTCTCCTGCCCTGCCAGCATACCTCACTCTGCAGATGGGCTTAGGGGAGCCCCAGGATTAGTGGGGTGTGGCCTGCCCAGGACAGGCTGCCCAGGGATCTGGAATTGCTCTGGCCTGACTTGGGGCTTGGGGAAGGCAACAGGCCAGCACTGCAGGGGCAGCAGAGGCTCAGGTGTGACCTGGGGGCATGCATTCCTGACTTCCTGAGAGGTGACCACTGGACTCTGGCCTTTGGGATCTCCCCCCCCCCCCCCCCCCCCGGGAGACACCAGAGGGGGGGGAACAGCCCCCCCCCCCCCCCACAGGCACGGGGTCAAGCCTGCACCATGGACCCAATCCTGCTTGCTGAACCAGGGACAAAGTTGGTATTTGGGATACGGCTGGTGTTATTTTAAGCACTTACGGACTAAAATCACTGAAGGTGAAAGAAGCAGACTGTCCATCCTCCTTCCACCCTCTGGCCCCGAGCTCCGCCTTCCCGCACGGTCTTTGTCGGTAAACCACGTGGCGAGACCCGGCTCTGCAGGTGTGGACACCGTCTGCAGCTCTTGTGGCTCCTGGTCTGCGCACACACCCGGCACGGTACTCATGGGCTGGTCCGGTCGCAGGCAGGATGCCTAAGAAGGTGTCCGAGTCCACTCGGGTGGCTGATGGCTGGACATCCAAGATCAAGGCACCGACCCCCATATTTGATGTCTGGTGAGGACTTGTTTCCTGGACACTAGATGGCCATCTGTGTCTTCGAATGGCCGAAAGGACAGAAGAGCTCTCTGGGGTCTCTTCTTATAAGGGCTCTAATCCCATCCTTCGGGGCTCCACCCCATGACCTCATCACCCCAAAGTTCCCACCTCCTAACACCATCCCACTGGGTATCAGGTTTCAATATATGAATGGGTGGGGGGAGCGGACACAAGCATCCAGTCCATAGCAGAAGTGGTGTAGGAAATGCACTAGGGTTTCAGCTCATCCACAGTCCAAATCCATCAGTAAAATAGAAGGGGGTTGACCCCTGCCTGGACCTGCCACCGTCCTGCCCACTTGATAAGCAGGATCTGAGAACACACACCTGGTGGGCTCACACACGGCAGACCACCGTGGCTGGGGTCAGTCAGTCCTGCCCCTCCTTCTTCTGGCACAGTCCACCCAAAGGACTCTGGCTGGGTGGGATCAGCCTTTGAGTTGGGTGGGGAGACACAGCCTTGCAGCCTCCCAGGGACCCCCGAGGCCAAGGGAGTGGCCACCAGCTGAGAAAGAGGCCAGCACCATGTATGTGTGAGAAGCTTTGCTTTTCCAGGTCAGACTTGGCCCCTCTGGAGCTCAGATAAATGGCTGTGTGTAACTTAGAGCACGGGGCCTGGATGGTGGGGGAGGCGTCAGGACCGGAGTGTCGCCCTCCTGGCTCAGGGCACTGCTGGGGCCTTGGGAGAGTGGGGAAGGCTCAGTGTGGGCAAGCGGGTGGCACGTGCTTGCACCTGTACGACTGCGGAAGCAGTAGGACTGTGAGGCTGGTCGGGCATAAAGCAGAGCTGTCTCCGTTGAGGCCAGGTTGCAGACGCCTGGCCCCTTCCGGACCTGGGGCCTCTTCCTTCACTTAACCACCTGCTTCTGGCCTAGGGTGACTCAACTGATTTTCTATTTTGGGCATCAGTAGATGTCTTTCTTCCTTTTCTTTCCTGTGGAGCCTGAATGTGCTAACAGAATGGCCCTGCATGCACTGATTCTGGAAGCGTCAGAACTGCGGTGATAACTGGAGCCGACTGCATGTCAGCCCTGCCTACCGGAAGCCACCTGGCACCTGCCTCCCTGTCCATCTTGGGTAGCTGATGCCGGTTTTTAAAGCGAGACTCCTGGGTCCCTCTCACTGGTCTACACCACTGGAACACTGTTAAAGCCTGGCGGGGCCTTTCCTTATTGTCGTCTTCCTGGCTGACCAGAGGAAACCCTGAGAATCCCAGATTGGAGGTTCAATTCCTGTAGAGTAAGGACTAAGAGAGCCGCTCTATCCTGGCAGCAGGGAGTGCCAGCCAAGGACTGGGCCTCAGCAAGACTTACCAGCCAACCGTCAGCTCTGGGGAGCCCAGTGGCGAGACTCAGGGCAGAGAGTGCAGCTGAGTATCTGGGCAGGCCCACACGCACACACGGACACGCACCTCTGCATGTGCACACACATGCATATGCGCTCATGTGACATATATAGGTGCATACAGCCATGCTCACACACGCACACACAGGCAAACGTGTGGTGTACATGTGTGTGCACACTCAGATACACACATGCATATGCGCTCTGTACCTGGGCGCGTGTACATTATGTGTACGTGTGAGTGTACACACATGTGTATAAACTTGTGCACACACACACACACACACACCCTCCTCACTTCAGCAGCAAACACACTGTGACTCTTGAAATACACAAACCCAGGGAGGCAGGACGGTGGGGAACATCCATGCCAAAGTGTCCTCTTGGTCACAGCAGACAGGCACAATCAGCCATCATCCCATAGCTCCTGGGATTGATCCAGATTTGTAAAAGGCAAAAAGTAAAACATGCCCACCTCATCTCCAAAATACACCCATGCACTCACTCTGGCCAGGGTTCCCCGCCTGCCCTCCTATGTGGACCCACACCCCCCAGCCACATCCACATGCCCTTCTCCACACCACAATTTGCAAGAAAGTCCTTTGGTTTGTTTCTCACTGAATCTCTCCCTGTCTCAGCACCTTAAGGCAGAGGTACAACTGTGAGCTTTGAGCAGTGTCCTGGATTTTAAAAAAGGAGCTCTAAATCTGTGTAGACTTAAGTCCTGGATGGGGACAGCATCTCAGCTCAGTTCCAGGTGCTGTGGGTGGTGGATGCCAGCTTCTCTGAAGACCCCCTGCCTCTCTCTATGGCTCCTGGGGGGGGTGTGGGGGCTCCTTTTGTCTGGGAGGGGTGACAGAATGGGGCAAGGGGCAGCCACATGTGTGAGGCGAGAGTGGAAAGAAGCTGGTGTTCTGAATCCTCCTGGGTAGGAGATGCCAAGGGCCCTTCCAGATGCAAACTCTCCCTTATCTACAAGACATGCCAGGCCTGCAGTAGCCAGATCCTGGGGTCCCGCCACCTCCTGGGCCCTGCCCTACACAGCCTTTGTGTGGGACATCCGGGAGGCTGGCTCTTGTTTCAATGACACACAGCCTCGCAAGGGTGCTCGAGGATCTCTAGCCTCCACAGTCCCTTTGCAGGGGGGCGGGTCAGCTCAAGGGAACAAGAATATGGGGGGGTCATTTCTGGCACACAGCCAGATGTCTGGTGGGGCCTCGCTGGCTTCTGGCCAGCACAGGTGGCATGATGACTCAGAGCACCTGGGACAAGCTCCTCCCAGCACTACCAGGCACCTAAAACAGAGCAGGCAAAGCTACTGGGCCTAAAGCACCTTTCCAGTTCTCCCCCCACCCCCAAGAAAAAGCAGGCAGAAAACTTTCTCTCTCTCTAGGCCAAGGATAAATTAGCTAAGGACACACGCAGCGCGACCATCATCTATCATCACGAGCCGGGAAGGATACTGGGAACCTGTCCTGGCCTCGTGACTCAAGGTCAGAAGCTTCTGCCTTCCCTCATTATTTCTATTTTTAACAATTGCGTTCAGGCCTCTTGCAAAAATAGCAAGAGGTGAGAACATTTCAAGTGCTAGCATGCCCCTCTTTGTCAGAAAACCAGAGGGATGCAGGAAAAACTGGCCAGGATTTGGGTAGCATGGGGGTGAGTCCTCCACCGCCAGAGCTGAAATGACCCCAGTGATGCTCTGGTCCATCTGCTCACAGCACAAGTTGGGTAAACTGAGGCCAGCAGGCAGGTGCCCAAAGTCAGTCAGGGAGTGAGCCCAGGTTCTGGGGGTCTGATGGGCAGGGGAGCGGTGAGAATAGGCAGTCCCCCGCAGGTCCCCAACTGCACAGAGGGGCGTCTCCCAGGCAACCCTGAGACCTCGGAGGCTGCACGCCCGTCACCGTCCTGTCACAGGAAATTAGGACGAGCCCTTTTGGGAGATGCCAAGGGATGAAGAATGCACTCTTCTGTGCACGTGTGCACACACCTATGTGCATGTACACACGTGTGTATGCAGGCGTGCATGCATGTATATTCGAGGGCACGTGTGTGTTGGTGTGTGTGTGCCTGTGCACAGGCCTGGGGATGGGGCTTCTCTGCAAGGATCGAGAGGCCCCAGCCCTACCCAGAAGAGTGGGCATTGGCGCCTTTCCTGGAGCAGCTACGTTGAGGTGAGTAAGCCCCAGGCGCAACGACTCAGCCTCGCCTCTTGGAGCCTTAGGGCGGCGGGTCCGAGGCGGCTAAGCCCAGGGAGCCTGCCCTGGCACACCCCAGCGTCCACACCCCACTTCTCTTCCCCTCTCCATCTCCAGTGCATCATCTGGCTTCAGGCCCTTGGAAGGAGAACAGAGGAGACGCTGTGAGCAGACAGTAGGCAAAACCTCTGGTGGTCCCCAGACCCGCCCGCTCCCCGCGCCTTTGGCTACACTGTGGCCTCCCAGCCCTGACCCTTGGAAACAGTCCTCTGGGGCAGACGGTGGCCTTGCCCTTACATGGAGGCCTTTGATTGACCCTCTGGTCCACACACCCCTTTGTTAACTGAACAGGCATCTCCGAGTGCCCGCAAGGTGCCAGGAGAGTGGATAGGTGTTCACAGTCTGATGGGGAAGAGGGGCGTGCTGACATGTATCTCATGTCATGCTCCCAATCACCCGGCCAGGAAGGACAGGGGATAAATGCATGGGCTGGGGAGGCTGGTGGCTGACATGTATTGAGCTCCTACTGTGTGCTGGCTCTCTGAGACTCACTTATCCCCTCACACCAGCCTGACAGGGGAGGTGGGGAGTGCTCAGGCTCTGCTTACAGAATGAAGCCAGGGCTGAGTAGCCCAGAGGAAGTGTCTCCAATGCTGCCTCTGTCTGGGATCAAGGTACCATCCGAATGTGGCTCCTGACGGGGGTCTTGAAGTGGGAGGGGGGTGCCCCATCAGGATTCCCCCTGCAGGCCTCCGGTCCGGGAAGACAGACCAGCCCCAACCCCGGCCTGGCCACAGCTTGGCCTCTGGAGGAGGTTATGCCTCATGCTGAAAGTTCAGTGCCTCCGTGGGAGCCCCAGGGCCCTGGAGATGCTGCCCTCAGTTCCCTGGACGTGGGTCTCTATCAGCAGCTCACAACAGGATGGGGGCTTCGCCAGAGGGAGCAAGCCGAGGGTGAAGGGGGGAGAGAGAAAGGCACAGGAGGGACAGCCTTTACCACCCAATCTCGAGGAAGAGCCAGCCATCGTTGGAAGCAAGTCCCTGGGTCCTGGCCATGCAAAGGGGAGGGGCTGCACTGGTGCCTGGGAGGAGTTCATAAAACACAGGCGTGAGAGCAAAGGGGAGGGGACCCGTCTGAGCCCAGAGCCTGTTCTAGGGCCTGTCACTTGGCTCCGTCCTGAGGGATCCCGCCCTGCAGATCGGCACCACCTTTTTGAAAAGCTAGACCCATAGGGCGCCTGGGTGGCTCAGTTGGTTAAGCGACTGCCTTCGGCTCAGGTCATGATCCTGGAGTCTCGGGATCGAGTCCCACATCAGGCTCCCTGCTCAACAGGGAGTCTGCTTCTCCCTCTGACCCTCCTCCCTCTCATGCTCTCTGTCTCTCATTGTCTCTCTCACAAATAAATAAAATCTTAAAAAAAAAAAAAAAGAAAAGCTAGACCCATAAAGCTCTTCATAACCACTGACCCCACAAAGAAATGACTCAACTGAAGAAACAAGCAAACAAACACATAACAATAGCAACAAAAAGGTAGACTTCCCTTCTTAAAGATACATGTGGCATTACCTGTTGAAGGATATATATCAGGGGAAAAAGAGTATTTCAGCGTTCGAGGGATGGAAGGTGAATTTGACTTAGGGAGTTATTGGAATATGATGCAATTGTTTACAATAATAGTTTTCAAAATGACTTAGATCTTGAGAAAATAGTGCCAATTATATGTTAAAGCAGTATTATATGTGCACTAAGACAGAAACCACTTAAAATGTCTCCACATACTAAACATGTTATTTGATGTGAGCAAATGTAAAAAAAAAAAAAAAAAATGGTAGAGTAACAGACTTCAGGGTGTGTGTTTTTCTCACATTCTTCCTTAACAAGAAGATACAGGTTTTGTGAACACAGAGACGGGGGCCTGGTGTGCGGGACCCTGACTGGCAGGAGGGCAGCACGGCCAGGTCTGAGCAGGGAAGCTGACAGTGGGAGTTAGGGCCTCGGGGAAAGAGGTGGGAGGCAGTCCTGGGGAGGAAGGCCCAGCCTCTGGGGGATCCTCCCATGAGGATTTATCATAATTCAAGAAACAAAGATCAATGATGTTAACATTCTCTCAAAATGATGATGGAGAAACTAATTACTGAGAAAAAATTTTTAAGATAATGGAAAATAAGATGTGTGCATATAAATATTTTTACCTTTTAATCAATTGTGATTAGGAAAGCCAGTGCCTTGAGCTGTTGTCTGGTGACAAGATGCATAGCCTCATTCCACCGGCCTGGCCATTACTTAACCAGGGGCTTGATGGCAAGAAACACATCACCCACTGGTTCATTTTATGGCTCATTAAGCAAGCATAGCAGACACCCATTACTGCTTTTTGGCATTAAGGAGATTTTGAAACGTATGCACTGCTAATGATGCTGGAATTAGCAAAGGTCAGAGCGAACGTTAATGGAATTCTTAGAACATTAATGGAATTCTTATCCGCACAGAGTAAGTGGGCCTTCCTCCTCCTGGTAATGGTGTGGGTGCTATTAAAAGCCAGGCTGGAGCCCACACAATGAGGAAATTGCAGCCCTCGACAGGAGGCATCTGATGACTGCCTAATGCACAGGTTCCCCCCACACAGCCTGGGTGCTCTGGGGGAAGGGGCGGCCGGAGCAGCGAGGGGACAGGCACACCTATTCTCTTGGGCGTCAGGAGAAGGCTGGACTGACTTAAGGGTTCTTGCTTTCAACAAGGCTCCATTTAAAGACGTCACAGGCAGGGTCTCCCCCTAAGGCAGGGGGCAACTCAAGTCTATTTTCCCTTTGAAATAATCCTCTGGATTGTTAAAGTGTTTTAGATTCAGTGATTTTATATTCTGTTTTTAATGGATTTTTAAATAAAAGCAGATAAAACATCACAACGGAGTTACTAGGGGGTTGCCAAGGGTGGGGGCTCCGAATCCCCCCCAGGCCTCTCCTCACCCCCTTCTGGTGGTGCCAGGGATGCCCCTACACCTCTGCAGGATCTAAGGGACCCATTAGAGACCCCGACCTCGCCGGGTGCCAGCCATGCCTTCACATTGGGCACACCTGTCTGACGACATGGGCAGTCGCTCCAAGTGGACCCTGCTTTGGGAGGGCTGGCTGGTCGGGCCTTGAGCACTTTCTCTGGCAAGACAGGCCTGATAACGGACAATGTGTGGCCTGGCCAGGCCACGACACAGGACCAGGAGCTCCCACCCACAATGTTGGCAGCAACCAGACTCTGGAGACTTGCCTTGGACTCTGGGAGGGAGCAGAGCCTAGTCTCTCCAAGGCAGGGCGGCAAGGCCCAGCACATATGGGCGCCAAATGTAGATGCCCCCAGAAGAGCCGTCTTGGCAGCTGCCTCACCTTGACCTCGGTGCCTGGGTGGGGGCAGGCTCTCTCAGTCTATGGTTGTTTAACTTCCTGTTTGGTCAGGAGGCATAATTCCAGAGAGATTCTTGAGGACTCTTGGGGATGCGGTGGGCTCTAAATGTTGCAGTGTTGCTTCTGTGGGCTGGGCTTGCCAAGCTGGATCCAGAGAGGGACTGTCTCATGTCATGCTCCCAATCACCCAGCCAGGAAGGACTATTCTGCCCATTTTAGGAATGAGCAGACAGAGGCTTGGGGAAACTAAGATGGCTTTTCCAGGGTCATAGGGCGGGTATGCGTCAGAGCCTGGACTGTGTTGTTACCCAGGATAGAATCAAGCATACAGTAAGTGCTCATAAATGCCGATTCTGTTTTCCCTCCTCAGCATCAGTGGATGTAGATATTGTTTCTCTACCTGACCTGGTCCCTGAGAGGGGGAACTCTCTGTCCTCAGGGCTGGCAGAGTCTGGTGAGTGGCTGGGATGGAACCCAAACCCCTGAGTGTGGTCCCCTTCACCTGGGCTCTGGTTCCTGCCCAGGAGCAGAACAGCCTCTGACCCCTGGGCAGGAGCCCAATGGGAAGATCCCTTGACCACTGGAACCCACTTTCCCCACCCTCCTTCCTACACAGAGTCAGGCAGGTGTGAAGCCTCAGGGCAGGAGTCCCCAGACCACCTACTCCATGCCTTTCTGTTAGAACTTCCCCCTCCCCCGCCCAGGGACTGGAACTCAGCACCCTCCCACGGGACCTTCCTCCCAGCGTGTCTGTCAGGAGGGCTGGAGCTCAGGATGAGGCCCTCCCCAAACACACTTTGCTGATTTAACCCAGCCTGAAGGGTTAGTAGAACATTTCCAGGTGGAGATGGAAGGAGATGTGGTATCTGTCAGCACAAATGTATAGAAGTGCCGAGCCGGGGCTGATGTTGGGGTTGGTAGAATACGTTGTGCAGGACCCTGGAGCTAGTGGGGGCTGTGCATTCCTTTAGGGAGTCTGAACTCAACCTTGGAGGCAGAGATCTGGGAACGCAGGGTCTCATGCAGGGTGTGTTCACCAACACCCCAGCTCCTCCGTGGACACGACTGCAGCAGGCACGGAGGTGAGGCTCACAGCTGCCCAGACCAGGGCACCACTCCTGCCCTTGGCTTCCATGGCAGGACCCTGTCTTTCAGTGGGAGTTTGGTGGGTGTGATGTCAGCCAGCCCTGCAACGTGCTTGAGGGGTTGGGTTTCTCTTCTTGAGCTTCTGCTGCCACCACTGACCCAGAAGAATGAGAGACACATAGAGCAGACCCAGACCCAAGCACACGCCCGCACCCCCAAACTCATGCTAACCCGCAGACCTGTGAGGAAGCGTTCCATGCTTTCACAGAAGCTGCTTAATGTGGGTCATTTCCTCAGTGGCATTATTGCCTCCACAGCCTATAGAGAGGAAATTCTCCAGTGCGTGCCAAATTAGAGGCCAGCACACCCCCCAGTCCCCACCTCCTCAACCACTCACCCTGTGAGCCTCAGGCCGGCCCCCCAGCACAGGCCAGGTCTCTGCGACGTCTGCTTGTCTTGTCAGCCGCTCAGGGCTCGTGCGGGGCCTGTGGGCTTCACACGTGGCCACACTGAGGGGTGCTCCTGCACAGCTGTGGACAGCAGGATCGGGGCGGGTGACAACCAAGGCCATGGGGAGGCACTCTACGACTCGTTCCTTCTGCCCACCCTGGCTCTGTGCTCCAGGCCAGGACGTGTCCACCTGCCCCACAGGCCTGGTGCAAGGGCGGCCAGTCACAGAGACCCCCTGGATCTGGTCCACATGGTCCGACTGCCGGGACCAGGGAAGTGTCAAACCCTACTGGTGTTTGCAGTGCAGTCGGGAGTGAAGCGCTGCCCCGTGGGGTCGCTGCTGATGGACAGCAAACTCCCCATGTCTCCTGCCTGCAGCCCATGTCCCTGACTCTGGGGGGTGGGAGCCCCTGCTTGGGGTGCTGCTGATGGGCAGGCCAGCACCGAGTGAGCAAACTCCCCACGTCTCCTGCCTTCAGCCCATGTCCTGTAAGAGGGCGGGTCAGAGGTGGAGGGCAGATGGAGGCAGGGGGTCCTAAGAGGCATGTGGCAAATGGTCAGAAGCAATATCTCTAGTCCCTTAGAGGGGGGGCTCTGTCTGGGGCACAAGGTCGTCCAGCTGTAGGATGAACCTCCAGACAACTGCTGTCTACATGTGCTCAGGCTCCAGAGCCTAGAGTCCTCCACAAATTAACCTCACAGCTGGGAGAACATCATCATCTCTAACGGCGAGGAGGCAGAGGGAGCACAGCTTCCTCTAAGAAAACCTGCTGTCGGAACCCAGTTAGGTTCCATTAGGCTGAGAGCTGATTGCTCAGTTCGCTGATGAGGAGCTGGTGGTTCACCCAGCTTTGCCTTGGAGCCCTGGCTGCCAGGATCCCATGAATCGAAGGCACTGTAAATGAGGGGTGCACGGCGTCCAAGAAACCCCATTGGCAACAGTGTGTGTTCAGAGCACACAGCACAGGGTCCTTGCAAACGGCTCAGGCCTCGTGGGAAGGGGCCGTGTGGGCGGCAGTGCAGTGAGAACGTTGGGCCGGTGACAGATTCACTCCCTGAGCCCCGGGAATCTGCCTCCCAGAGGGTCGAGGTGCCTGCTGATGAAACCCAGTGCTGGGGGGGCCCGAGCTGGCCCACGGGGACGGCCCCCAGCACGCACTGCTGCCAGCGGAGGCCACGCCTCCTCGCTCCCGTAGGGGTGGTTCGAAGCTCTCCTACTCCCGCGTCCTTGTGGACCGTCCCTCCGGACCCTCCTCCAAGGTGGGTGTTAGCTCCTTGGGTGGCTGGCCAACAGAATCAGCAGCGGGGAGAAATGCCTTTGAAAATGCTTCCGGCGGGAAACATTCAGACACTTTAAGTATACACCTCGTATCGAACTAAATGACTACTTTGCTGCCTTTGATAACTATGATTTCTTTACCTTCCTGTAAACAGGGACCTGGGCTTTTTATTTTTACTTTGCAGAATAAAAGATTGCTCAACGAATCCTTCTCCAGCGGCTGCCAGTGCAACCTCTCCAGCAGGCTTCAGGAGAAAGAGCAACACATCCCCTTGTGGGAGGTCTCTGCCTCCACACCCCGATGCCCACCCCCAAATCCAGCAGGGACTGGACACCCGCCGAGGAGCCAATAGAACAGAATGGGGTGTGAGAGTCTTTGCTCCAGCACCTCCCATTCAGACCCATGAGTCCTGGGAGTGCCAGTGCCCTGCAGACCTATGAATGTGGCCAGGCCCGTCAGTGGGGCCCGAGGGCTCCGAGGGAGCAGAATCCCTCCAATTCTCCTGTGCGGAGAATGTGCGGTGCTGAGAACAGCTGCGGCCTTTGCAGCCCTGGGTGAGCTCTGCTGGGATACTGTTTCTTCTGTCCCTGCCACCTGCCGGGGTCTGAGGGCACCTCATGGGGGCAGCTCCTGGCTGAGCCTGGCCCATCAGAGCCCCTGGTCTCTCTGGGCACATGCCTGGTCCAGGCTGAGACCATCTCCCAGGCTGATGTGAACACACGTCTGGGGACAGAGGTCACCAGCTCCAAGGGTGACACAAGCCCGGGGCTGCCTTGCTGCCCTCTGCGAGGGGCTTCCTGAGTGAGGCGGATGCACAGGGAGGGCCCAGGGTCATGGTTTGGAGATCTAGGAAGTTTTCAATGACCCAAGCTAATAAAATGATTGTTTTTTTTTTTTTTTTTTTTTTAAGATTTTATTTATTTATTTGAGAGAGAGCGAGTACATGAGAGGGGGGAGGGTCAGAGGGAGAAGCAGACTCCCTGCCGAGCAGGGAGCCCGATGCGGGACTCGATCCAGGGACTCCAGGATCATGACCTGAGCCGAAGGCAGTCGCTTAACCAACTGAGCCACCCAGGCGCCCTAAAATGATTATGTTTTAACTTGTATTTTGTCTGGTTTAGTTTGGCTTTGATCTTTGTTACTGCCTGAGTCACCCAGCTAGAACAGGTGCAGCCTTCCCGACCTCCAGTGACCTTTGTCACTACTCAGATGCTGTGGCTCTCAAGCTTGAACACACTTGGGGTTCACTGAATGGGCTTGTTCGATGGGGGAGGCAGGCAGGGCCGAGGAGTGTAGATCTTCCACAAACGTCCCATCTCAGCAAGGATAAAATCTACTATGTGACATTGGCCATTCTGGCCCCCACGTGTATAATCTCTAGGAAGGCATTCTCATCAGATCTGCACTGACGAAGGAGCTCGCTGCCCCATCAGCCTCCCCACCAGCTCCGAGGCAGCTCTGTGTGGGCCATGTTGGCACCCCTCCAGTCCCTCTGGGACTGCATTCAGGTGCTCCTGTGTGGGAAGCCCAGGTGACAGTTCTGAGGCCGAGGGCCACCCCGGCACTGTCCTCGGGCCATGACAGACCTCAGCCCCCACAGGCAGGTGGGAGTCCTGCTCTGGCAACTGAGTGGGGACCCAGGAGAAAAACATTATTCTGCAGCTATTCCTTTCCTCTTCCCTTTGATCCCCTCAAGTCTGCGTTTCATCATGCACATCGTGTGCGTTTCTGTGAGGGGCCTCCGATGGGCCCAATTGAGATGAGAATGGGTGTCAGAAGCAGGCCATCCCATAATGAAGGAGGTCTGTTGAGACCTGAAAATTTGCTGAAAGTGAACAGCTTTGATGATCAAAACTTTGCCGTTAGAATGCATATTTCATAGGCTCTTCCTGAATAAAAGGGCAACAAATAATTTAGGTTTAATTGTTTCCCAACAGCTGAGTAACACAGCCCAACTGCCCGTTAGCAGAAGGAGCAAGATGGTGGGAAGTGCCTTCTGTCGGACTCCCATGCCGAAAGCACAATTTGATAAAGGATTTCAGAGTCCTCGGTTTAAATACATTTTAAATTTTTTTAATTTTTATTTTTTTTTTGAGAGAGAGAGGAGGGGCAGAGGGAGAGGGAGAGCATCTTAAAAGCAGACTCCATGCCCAGTGCAGAGCCTCACGTGGGGTTTGATCTCACGACCCTGAGATCATGACCTGAGCCGAAGCCAAGAGTCGGACGCTTAACTGACTGAGCCACCCAGGCGGCCCTAAACAAAATTTTTAAAAGTCATAGACCAGGTTGGTGGCTGGGCTCAGAAGGGGTAACCCTAACCCTTCTCCCTGCAGGTGGATGTGTTCACCAACCTGGAAGTGCTCCAAACACTATACTATTGGGGTTTTTATGGAGGCTCAGCATGCAGGCATGATCAATTATTCACTCCATTTCCCTCTCTGGAGGATAGGGCATGGGGCTGAAAGTCCCAAGCTTCTGATTAAGGTTTGGTCTTTCTGGTGACTATCCAGGACCCACCAAAAGCCACCTCATTGGAATAAAAAAAAATGTTCCGATAACCCAGGAAACTCGAAGGAGCTCTGTGCTGGGAACTGGGGTCAAAGTCCAAATACCAGAACAAAAGATGCTCCTGGCACCATCACTTAGGAAAGTGCGAAGTTTTTAGGAGCTCTGGCTAGGAGCTGGACATGAAGACCAAACCATATGTTTTTTATTATGTTACAACATCACAACCAGTATCGATCCTTCCTTTCTTCTCAGTGACACTTCTCCCACCTGAGCTACTGATGCATTTCCCAGACTCCCTTGGAGTCAGTGCAGGTGGGTAACCAGGTTGGGGTGACGGTGTATAAGCAGGAATGGTGTCTGAGAGCTTCTGGAGACCCCTTGAAGACAGGGCGGGACCAGACGTGAAGGCTGGAGCTCCGGCAGCCACTGTGGAGGGAGAACAGAAGCCACACACAGCGGGATGGAGGAATTCCTGCTCGCTAGTAGCCCCACTGCAAATTTCATGCAAGCAGGGAATGCCAACCTCCAGGCTTCCTTCACCAGAAAGAGAATGCATTTCGGACTTATTTTAACCAGTGTTATTTTTGGCTTTCTGTTTATGTAGCTGAACCAAATCATAGGGAATAATAAACACCAGTGGCCACCTCTGCGATTATTACAGGGCCGTCTCCCCTACAGTATAACATTGCTCAGAGCCTGTATCAGCATCCTCCGTCATGTCCCAGTTTTTGTGGTGGCCCTTAGTCCCCAGGCTGCTGTCCAAGGAGAACTGCTGATCACTCTGACCGCACTGCTTTGATATTCAGGACGCACCTCTCCCATGTTCCAGGAAATCCACAGTACCTGTTTTTGGTTCTGACTCAATGTACCCTGACTTTGTCCATCCTTCGATCACAAGCACCCCTCCCCCACCTAGTAAATGTAAAGTCCCACCTTTCTGATCTTGTCCGTTTAGAAAAATCAGTGGAGCAACATGGTTCCACACCTGGCTGCTCACCTCCTGGAATCAGGTAAGCCCTGGGCTTTGCTCACCAGGTAAGATCTCCTGGACCAGGGTTTTCTGCCCTGCAGACCCTGCCCTCCCATCACAGGCCTTCCTTTTGTGCTGCTTGTCATGCTGAGGTTTGAACAGAAACAGAACCAGGGGGCAGCAGTAGCCAGAGGAACCTGGAAGAGGGACATGCGTTGCTGCCACCTGCCCACGGGCTGGGATTAGGCACACTCCTCACATGAGGCATCTCATTATGTTGTACCTCTTGATGGCCCCCTGAAGTGGGTGTGATCACCCCTGCCTAAGGTCGTGCAGCAGGTGCATGGCATATCTGTCCTGTCCCAAGCCCATTCTCTTAATCACTGCTCTGTGCAACCAGCCTTTGGATCCTGGTAGAGTCTGTGCCCAGGGGGTGCAGTACGCTCACGGGCACTGGTAACTTCCGTGCCCTCTGATAGCCTGTGTCACTTGCCCGCAGGGCCCTGAGCTCCATGTAAGCTGAGCCCTGGCCAGCCTGGTCACCTGCACTTGGCTCCCAAATGCACAGCCATGCTGCTGCCCAAGAAAAACATGTCCTGCATAGAAGGCAGGTCCGGAACTCTCCAGAGCACTGGCTGCAGGACACGAAGGAAAAAGAACCGGAAGGCTACGAGGAAATCCATGTTCTCGGCTAACCTCTTTTGGAAAAACGCCAGGCAATCTTTCTCGACCTTCTGTGTCACAACAATTAAGCAGCTGGTTTATGAACCATTAAGCTGACTGTGCTCATTGATGATATTTTAGGTTCTGTTGAAATTTAAGCTGGTTCATCTTTCATAATCATCCAACAATGGGTCATCCATCACGTTTACAGCTTCAGAAGAGAGCAGCAAGTGTCCCATCCTGCAACGTCTCCTAAAATGTTTATTTTTTCCGTAATTACAGCCTGAAAGCAAGGCTGCCCGTGTGGATGGTGGAGCGTTGGTGGGGAAAGCTCCTGCAGCTGCTGATAGGACTCCAACGGGGCCGTACAGGCTGCCTCCTTACTCCAAGGAAAAGCCACAAGCGATCAGGAGGCCTCACTGGGCACAGCTGTGCAGTCTCCTGGGCTAATCCCAAGAGGAGGCTGCCTGTGGCCAGTGGCCTGTAGGGACTGTCACTAGCTGCACAGACTTACCCTGACTATCCCCCCTGCTCTTTACATCTTTGGGATTACCCTGGGCATTGTGAGTTGCACCCATGTCACAAACACGATCCCTGTGTATTCCGGGGGGTGGGAGGCTCCATTCAGAAGCAGCCTGGGCAAATACTCCCGCCCCACAAAACCCTGAAAGTCCTCCATCTCTACTCTGGGGGTGTGAACAGCCCAGCCTGGTCTCGGCATTTGCAGAAGTAACCCTCGCCACCCACACTGGGTCATGGGCAGGGACTAGTGGCGTGCCCCTAGGACCAGCCTTCTGCCCCCTCAGGAGTGCCCATGAACCAGTGTTTCCCTAGATGTCTCCAGAAAGACCAGACCACTGGGGTGCAAGCGGTAAGCCCGGTTGGCACTTCTCAGCTCCTGCCGCAGCAACCTCTCAGCTCCCTTGTGAATGCAGATGTGGAGCAGAGCAGGTCCCAGACCAGAAGAGCAGGGCTGTGGGAAGGAAGGGACGGCTCAGGGATGGCAGTAGCCACAGGCCGGGGTCCTGGAGATTCTGGATGGTGAGGGAAGGGATGGGGTCACCGGAAAGAACCAGCCTCCTAGAGACTGCTGAGAAGGAGACTGTGATATGTTGACCTTATTTAATCTCTTGTACCAAAAAGAACAACAATTATAATTTGGAGAGATAAAGTTATTACTGTAAAGAAATTTAATTGTGGCATTATTTTAAAGAAAAAATGGCTCATATGGAAAAAGTATTTGGCCTTAGCGCTGGCAATGTTTCCTTCCCACTGGCTCAGGCTCATGCTTCTGGGCCTGCAGAGGGGCGGGGGGGACTGCTATAGTGGGCCCTAAACACACTACCACACAGATACCCGAGACCTAGAGAGACTTAATTATGGTTATGGAACAAAAGAGACATCTTATCAGCTTTGCAATATAAAAACAGCCATCTGAGGGGAGCTGGAGAGGCAGAGGGCCAGGCAGGGCACCAAGATCTTCATGTTGTCGGGGACGGACAGGACAGGCCGACTGCTCCTAGATGTGTGGGGATCAGCTACCACAGCCCAGTTCTCCTGGGAGGCCCTGTTGCTGTCCCGCTGCAGATATGTGTTCACGCCTGTCTTGTTTTCAGATGCTCTCTCTTGGCCCTGGGAGCCCTCCCTCTCGTTTGTTAGCATCTTCTCTGTGCCCTTGTTTGCCAGGGCCTGCTTCTAGTGTGCACTGGAGAACAGCTTTTCTCCATTACAACCCATTTATCCCAAAGCTCTTAGGTAGCTTTATGAATATTGGTTTACAATATTAGCCAGAGCTCCCACCCCCCCAAAAAAATAGCCAGAGAATTACTGATAAAATAGAAACTATTTCCCAAAGAAATTTCATCTAAAAATATAGCAGTTTCCACTCTCACCTCATTGTAGGAGAGTGCACTGGAGGAAAAACTGGGACTTGCATCCAGGTGACAGTCATTTCTAATGCCTCTTCTGTGTTACTCCCAGGAATTACTCAAAAATAGGAAAAAAATCTGTGACAATAGAGGGGTTGTCTAAAAAGAAATGTGCATATAAACAGGTCTTTCCAGCTAGGCAAAACCAATTTTCTGCACAAATAATTCAGAGGAACCAGGATAAAAGCTATATTGATAATGAGGGAACTCAGGACCAAGCCATCTGGGCTTGACATTGTTGCTGATGGATCTTTAAAAGATCGTGCTAGCGGCGCCTGGGTGGCTCAGTCAGTTAAGCAGCTGCCTTCGGCTCAGGTCATGATCCCAGGGTCCTGGGATGGAGCCCCGTGTCGGGCTCCCTGCTTGGGGGGAAGCCTGCTTCTCCCTCTCCCACTCCCCCTGCTTGTGTTCTTTCTCTAGTTCTCTCTCTGTCAGTTAAATAAATAAATAAAATCTTAAAAAAAAAAAAAAAAGATCGTGCTAGCAGATTCTGTGAGCTGTCTCATCTATGTCTGTCATTATTCCCTTGATCTCTAAAGTGCTTTCAACTCCCCAGAATTGAGTGTGGGGCTTCTGGAAGGGCTGTGGAGGCAGTTCAGTGACTGGGCCTTCCCACCCAGGGCTACTTTATGTGACCCCATTAGAGTGGCCGATGAGGAACAGATCCTGTCCGTGCCACATGCGCTTGATCTCATTCTTCATGGGCAACAGAGAAAATTGCATAATGGCATTATTAAGTATCCCAGAATTACAATTAATTCTAATTAGCCAATAAAATCTTAGTGCACTAAAATCTTGATGAACCAGGACAGAGATAGCCAGAATTGCCATGCTGTATTCCATTTTTAAGAGAAAGAGACAGATCAAGCAGAAATATAATCTAAAACCAAATCATAATAGAAATTCCAGGCAACATTCTGGGATGGATAACATATCTATGTTGGTCTAATATTGCTCTTATCTGTAATGCAGGACACATTCAAATTTGCCTATGGGGACTTTGCTTTGGCTGCCTGGCCCCCTTCAATCTGCCAGGTCCAAGTCGCTCTCACCCCTCCCCACCCTGGAGGTGCCAGGTCCCCTGCCTTCCTCCTGGAGGTCCTCCCTCCCAGCCTACATTTCAGCCTGGGCCTAAACTGCTCGTTCTCATTCCAAGCACTGGGTTGCAGCCTGGCCGTGATTCTCTGGCCTTTGTTTTCATTGTCTTGTACTAATACATCATTCCTGCATATACTGTGGTTAGGACAAGACATACCTCCCACCCCCTCCCCATCCCAATACCCAAGCATCCCATAGTCACAGCCCCCAAATCTCAAGAAATACAAGTGGTGAGATGGGTGGGCACCTCAGGGGGCGTGGGGTGTGAAGTAGCTCTGGGGCACCTTCAAGGTGGGCAAACTCTGAACAGGAGGAATCTCTGCAGCCCCACCCAGGCCATCTCCCAACCAAAGGGAAAAGGAGGCATCACTCTGACCCCTCAGCCCCAGACTGCACAGAGTCTGTTTGGCCATGGCACATACCTTCTCTCCCCATTATTGTGCAGGTTAACTTAGCATCCCCCCCCCCCCCCCGATTGACACTGGCCCTTCTGTACCCCACACAGGGCCATGCTCTCTGGCTTTTCTGACCCAGCCTCTCCTACCCACTTCCTGGACTGTGAATCACCATGCATCCACGAGGGCCATCAAAGAAAGGCTGCCCTTTGGAGGGCAAGGTCTCAGAGCTGGGGTTGGAGCAAAGGTTGTGAGGACTTACTCTGGCCAAGCAGGCATCCCTGGGACACCCCTAGTTCACACCCCAGGACCAGTTTCCCCATCTAAAAGTGGAACTTTCCCACAGTCCCTTCTGGTGCTGAGCATGTTAGTGAACTTGCCCTGAGGGGTCTCCGCCCACTCCCCAGGTTCCTGACCCCACAAAGTCCAGCAGGGGCTCCTGGCGCTGAGACCCCCTGGGAGAAACGACCTCCCCAGCTAACAATACAAAGACCCCACAAGGCAGCAAGGACCTTCCTTGGTCTCGGGTTTTTAGAACCTAAATGAGCCAAGATGATCAGTGGTATGGAGGCCACCAGGAGGACATTAAAGTGACCCGTCATAAGTATGTTCAAAAAAGAGCATTAGTGTGGGGCACCTGGGTGGTGCAGTAGGTTAAGCATCTGACTTAATTTCAGCTCAGGTCATGATCTCATGGGTTGTGAGACGGAATTGGGCTCCGCGCTCAGCCGAGCGTTTGCTTGGAGACTCTACCTCTGCTCCTCCACCAACTCACGCTCTCTCTCTCTCAAATAAATAAATCTTTTTTTTCTTGTGACGTCCTTGTTGGAGAAACCTTATGCTTAAAATAAAAAACTGCAAGCACCGTGTGTGTGTGAGCACCCTCACTTAGAGGTGCAAACCCAGACGCTAAGAGGGCTATCAGGCCGCGCACGCGCAGAGGGAGCGCAGTGCCGCAGCTCTCCAAGATACTGCCACATAAACCGCCGGGATACGGTGCGGTTCAGCGCACGCGCAAAGCCGAGCACAGCGCCCCTCGACGTCCGGGACAGACGGCTGGGAGGAAGACGCTCTGCGCACGCGCAGAGCGTGGTACCGGAGCCGCGCACGGCTAGCGGAGGCTGAAGGGGTGAGGCCCGGCGCACGCGCAGAACCGCACAGCATGGCCACTACAAGACGTTAGGGGACAGAGAGTGAGGAGAGGTGCTCTTGCGTGCCCAAACGGAGACACTGGGGGAGCGGGGCAAGATGGTCGTCGGGCGAGCTGAGGGTTGGGCCCTTTGCAGGCGGAAAACCCAGGTACAGCGTGTGCCTCCGAACTGGGCGGGCCAAAAGTCCTGACTTGAGTTGCCTGGTGCACGCGGCCGCTCAGCGAGACTCCAATGTGCCTGAGGAGGAAAGGCGGTGAAGACGGCACTGCGCAGGCTCACTGTGCCAGCGCAGGCGCGGACTGGAGGCCCTCGACGAGGCAGCCAAGCGGGCCGAGGAGCGAGGCTGGCCCTCTGTCCCCCAGCGTGTGTCGCCCATCTCGCCCGCGGGTTCCTCTTCCGTGCTGTGCGCGGCCGCGCCGGGGCCTTTGAGCGTCAGGGTCCGCGCAGGCCTGTGACGCCATCGAGAGGCGACGGGAACCCCCGCGTCCCCTGCCCTGTCACCTCGCGAGAAGGTGACTCCCGCCCCCCCCCACCCCCCGCGAACGTGGCAGCTCTGCTCCCAGCCACGACTCCCTCCCTGCGCGGCGCGGTGTCCCCCCCCGGCGTCCCGGGGAGCGCCCGGCTGTCCGGCCGTGGTCGCCCGAGCCTGCCCCTCCCGCGCTGCCAGCGCTGCCAGCGCAGGAGACCGGCTGACGATCTTTCCCCAGACGGGAACGGACGGGGGTCGGTGGGCGTGGGGGCGGCCTGAGCCCCTCGCGTCCGGAGGCGGCAAGTGTGAGCGCCCTGCCCGCTGTGGACGGCCGTCCGTGTGTTCAGAGAAGGGATGAGCGGCGTTCTCGCCCACCTTCCTTTGTGGGCCTTTCCCGTACAGGTGTCGTGTGTGCTTTGCTGGAATTCGATTTTAGTGACTATTCCTTAGAAGCAGCTTGGTTGAGAAAAGTATGTCCTCGGTGGAAATGAAGAACACAGTATAGTTTCTGGTGTTTAGATTAGGGTTATAAATAATCTTTTCTTCACCTTTTCATAATTGTACCCCTGCAGGATTAAGCCATGGACCTTTACAGATCGTGTGTGACGCCTTGGCGGTTCTGCCCCCCACACCCCCCGGGTTGGGTGTCACAGGTAAATCGGGAATTCGTTACCGCTTTCCTTCTCCGTTACTGTCTCTGAAGGAGTCATTGGAGTTGGCGGTCGTGGCAGGTGAACATGTTCAAGTATGTGACTGGTTTTAAATAAATGAAACTGTACTTTTATATTCCCGTGTAAGAGAAACGAGGTGTCAGAGGCCACACCTGCGGACAGAGTCCCATGTACGGGTGTGCAAGGGGGGTGTGCGCTGCCCCGGGCCAGGACCTTCAGCTCCAGCTCGCCCTCTGTGACTGGTCTCCCCATATTCCAGGTCTGCTCGTCGTGCCATCGCCATATTCCTTCATCCGTTTCCCTCATCTCTCTGATGCCCTTCCATGTGCTCCCTCGTTCCTCCATCAGCACTTTGAGACCCTACCTCACATGGCACCTCTCTGTACCCTTTCCTGACCCTGGAGAGGACATGGATCCCTCCTTTGTGGGCATACTGTGCCCGAGGACTTAGACTTGCACAACCAGTTACTGCTGCCATTCTGTACTGATTTCACTTTGTGTCTCCCTGCCTCTTTTAAGATACAGGGTGGACATTGTGTCTTATTTACATTTCCAGCCTCTCTTAACACAGTGCCTGGAGCTAACAGACACAATAAACACTTGTTGCCTGACCGGCTGAGTGAATGAGTGAACAAATACGGTTTTCTGAAGTTTCTGCCGTGTTCAGTACAGGAAGTGGCAAAGCAGGCAACTACGGAATGAAGAGGGTGTTTATGTTGTCGAGACAGTCTCCGAGACTGTAGACACAAGGCCAAGGTGTGACTCGGTTGGTGGTGCTGCTGTAGAAGAGGGGGAGTACTTACTGAAGATATGTTGAGCCAGAAACAGTATTTGCATCTTTTTAAAGATCAGCTCTATTGAGGTATAACTTACGTAAAATAAAATGCAACCCTTTGGGTGTACGTTTTGACGAACTTCGGCACATGTGAGCACCCATGTAACCATGACCACAGTAGAGCTCTGGAACCTCTCCCTCACCAGGGATGTTGCCGTGTGCTCCTTCACAACCAGTCCCTCACACCCCAGTCCCAGGCACCTGTGGAGATTTGTCCTCTTGTTTGTGCACCTGATGCGCAGTAAGCCAATGACTGAGACAGTGGCTTTGAAGCACAGCAAGCTTTATTTTCAGAAGGGCAGGGGGTCATTCCCAAAGCTGCCTTGCTTTGTTGAATCTAGGGGCAGTTTACATATGAGTGGTTGGGAATGTGAGTATGTGAAGGGAAGTTTATGGGCTTCTTGAAACTTGAGGGGGCAGTCTTAAAACCACTGAAGGTACACACTCTTCCGGACAGTGAAGCGCCATCTGGGACCTGGTATACATCAGATAGTTTTAAGAAAAATGTTATCATCTGTTTTTCATCAGATTCTTATAATCAATGTGCAGACGGGGTAGAGTGACAAGGGCAAAGTTAATGAGTCATGCACAGGGCTTAAGAAAACACAAAAGAAGAGAACGTGGGGCTAGGTTAATAACACAACTGTAGTTCAGCTTATGATTTCAGAACAGGTCCCAGAACCAAGCATCTGGCCTCACTTTCTATAATTTCATATATGTGGAATCCTATAGCATGTACTGGTTAGTGGTTTATTCACTCAGCACGTCTTTGCCATCAGCCGGTCCCTTTGTATTGCTGAGTGCTGTCATCCAAGTTTTCTAGCCATCCTGCTGATGAGCATATGGGTGTTTCAGGTTTGGGCTGTTGTGAACACTCCTGTTCAGGCTTTTGTGTGGACATATGTGCTCTTTTCTCTTGGGTAAATTATTTGTGGGGGAAGCTGCCGCATCATATGGCGAGTCTATGTGTAGAATCTTAAGCTTCCAACTTGTGTGTCTTACTGATAAATTGGACTTCACTGCAATGTAAGTTAGGCTCACTCTAATAAGATGCCGCTAGACACCCAGCACAGATAGGGATGTGGTGTGTAAAATGGTAGAGCCACTCTGGGAAAAGTTCTGGCAATTTCTTACAGAATTAAGTACATACCTACTCTGTGAGCCAGTAATTCGACTCTTAGGTATTTACCCATGAGAAATGACATTTCAATAGACCCATGTCTGAAAAAGACTTGTACAAAAATGTTTACAACAACTTTGTTCATAATAACCAAACTTGAAAACAGCCCCCGTGCCCATGTAGAGAATGGCTAAACTGTGTTCTATCCATACAACCGGCTGTTATTCAGCAGGAGAAGGAAATGAGCTATTGGTATGTACAATGCAGTTTTTAAGGAGGACATCCCATGTGATTCCCAGGGAGCCCTAGGTCCCTCCGTGAGCTTGAGGAGGATTTTTTTTTTTTTTTAAGAGAGGGAGGGTGGGGGAAGGAGGGGCAGAGAGAGAGGGCGGGGGAGAGAATTTTAAGCAGGCTCCATCCCAGTGCAGAGCCCAAAGCGGGGCTCTATCTCACAATCCTGAGATCATGACCTGCGCTGAAATCAAGAGTGAAATGCTTAACCAACTGAGCCACACAGGCGCCCCAAGGAGAAAATTTTCTAAGCAGAGCTCACCACAAATCGCAGATATGGGGTGTGGTGGGGATACCTTGACATTAAAATACATGGAGAAATGCTGTAGTGTTCACTTAGAATGTTTTGGAAAGAAATCAGGTGACCTCTTGTAGCCTAGGTCAGGGCATCTTGGTGAAGAAAGAATCATCATGGGGCCTTTTGACACTCAGGGTTGTGTAAATCCTATGTAACGCTGCACGTTGATTCATGCCACTCTCTGTGGGTAGACAGCAGAACCCCTCTCCCTGCTATTTCCCCTGCACTCTGATTTGGGGGTTTCTCTTGCAGAGGATGGGGACCCTGCAGTGTCTGGGAAAGGAAACTGGACCATGCACAGGACGTAGGCCAGTGGTCCCGCCCAGTGGGGATGTTCCCCTGGGCACAGGGTTGCCCTCAGTGGGACACGAGGCCACCAAGCTGAAAATGAGTTTCTGCAATTTCTTTCAGTCTAAAAGGCCTCCACTGTGTGAGGATTCAGGAACTGTGCATGGGTGTGGCCATCTGGCCTCCTCAGAGGTGGTGATGGCTGAGAGGGTCTGCAGAGGCACAGGTGCATTGCTGTACGGTCACAGTCCCTGCTGCCCACATCCCTGCACACGCTGTGCTCACATTGCATGCCTTGGCTTTCCTTCCAGACCCTGAGAATCATCCCAAGGTCTTATCCCATGTCTAGACTCAGGAATGCTAAGACAAAACCACAGCCCTACACACATTCCTCCTCCCTCTGGAGAGGCTGACTTCTTTGGTACCAATCTAAGTGCTGCCCACAGCAGTCAGGCTTGTCTGGACACGGCCAGAGTCGGGCCACAAGCCCCTGCACCTCAGCCACGCAGACTCACAGGGCGCGTACTCAAAGTCCTGCCTGAATCTTGCATATGTATTCCAAGTCTTCTCTTCAAATCGGAAGATTACCTTTAATACGAAGTGATCACCAGTAATTTGAAAACTAGACAGAAGCCCCTCTGAAAAGGCTGTAATCCTGGCGATGCCAACACTGAAAAGAGACCTGGTCCGATGTAGTAGCTACCGTCGCCCCGTGTCCACTGTGCATGACCTGCTCCCTTGGAAGGAGTGTGTTCCTGCAAATGCTGTAATGAGAGAGTGGCCTCTGCCGAGTGGTGTCTCCTGACAAGAGGCCCCAGCTGCCTGGGAGGGAGGGAGAGCACCCTGTAGCTGCTCTCTCCCAGGCTGGCCCGTGGGCACGGGGTCCCTGTGTGGCAGTATGTGGGGGCTTGTGCCGAGTCACCTCCCATAAGGTGTTAGCTTGAAAAAAGGTTTGGTAGGTAGTCTGGGTGCCTGTGTTTTACCCCCACCCCACGCGCACAAGTGGCAGGAACTTGCTGGTGCCCTCCCGACCTGAATCTCCAAAGGGGGTCCCTCTTAGGGCACCACCGGTCTGCTGTCTCCAGACATCTCGACACACTGACCTTGCTTTCCCTGGTCCCTGACCCTGGGATCCTGGAAGTGTATGGATTAACGCAGTGTGAGCCCAGCCCAGAGCAGCTGCAGAGGGACAGGACTGCAGGCCTCAGAGCCGAGCCCGGTATCAGCAGATGGCCAAGAGCAGGCACAGCTTTGCTGGGTCTATGCTGAGTCTATGCTGAGCCCTGACATTGGTGGGGAGGGTCTTACACCAGCACGAGTGACCCCCACCCCAAAGGACAGGGGCCTGCACCCAGCACCTCTCAGCAATTTGTTCCTTTATCCCATCAATTAGTGAAGTGTCTTTCTTCACTGGGATTTGGTGAAAACGTCACTGCATTCCCTTCAGGCACCTCCTGGGTCCAGGGGTGAGGCCAGAATCAGCCCTGCAGGCAGGGCTGGGCTCTCAGGCCAAGGTCAGGAACTCAGTCTCTCTCCCCTGGGGAGCCTACTTGAGGGGTCTTCTTGTCTCCACTCCTGAAAAGAGTGAGCCAGTCCCCTCAGATCTCACAGGACCCCCAGTAGAGTCTAAACTCCAGGGTGGGCAGAGTCTCACCGTGGCTAGAAGCCTCCTCTCTGGGAGATGGAGGATGGGAAGTGAGCCCTGGGAGAGCATTGCCTTCAGCTGCCCAGAACACTAGCCTGGGCTCCATCCTCTGCTCCCTGTAAGTCTGAGGGCCCAAGGGCAGAGCAGTGTCCCTGCCACAGATGCACTAGGATCCCAGACCCAGGAGGGCCACCCCAGCCTCCAGGGCTGCAGCCATCTGCCCCTGGCCTCATTGCCTCACTTGCAAACGGCCTTCACCCCCTGTATCACGCCTGGGCTTTCAGAGAAAGCACTGACTGTCTCATGTGCACAGGACTCCCTCCAGAAGTCAATACCATGCATATGAACCTGAAGTGCCTTTGGCTGCGTTAAGCCTGCCCTGGGTCCTTCCCTGCGGTCCTCCTTAAGAGAAAGCTGCAATCATTGTCAGCCTGTTATTGGGTCTCTGCAGCTCATTTCTGAGGGAAGGATGAGAAGGGAAGTCTGAGGCAGATGCAGAGGGGAGGGAGGGGGCCTCACAGCACCCATTTGCTTCTGTGAACATCACTGCAGACCGTCTGCAGTCAGAGACCACACGTCTGACTGGAGCAGGTGCAAGGGTGAAAATGTCTCTTCAGATAAACAATGTTTAATAACATCTTCTCATTTGTATTCACATCATCACCACTGCTAACAGTGGTGACCCCCTGCCCAGCAAGTAGGCCCACCTGGGTGGCCTTCCAGGAGTTACGTCATGGCCCTGGGTGTCCTGTTAGAGAGCTGGGGCCAGGGAGGCTCCCCTCCTGGGTCCTGGGCACCGGTCACCCGTCATGAAAGGAGGGTTTTCTCTACCATGTTAGAATTCTAAAAGATGGGACATTTTCTGTATCTTAGGCAGCTCTCCAGGACCTTTATGTGCCCTCAACTTCAGTCAAATTTCTAACTGGAAAAGTTCTTACTCTAAGGTGGCTGGTTAGGATCCTGCCTTCACCCCTGATACTGATGAAAATTATTAAATTTTATTTTATTTTATTTAAAATACATTTATTCCTGGGGCACCTGGGTGGCTCAGTTGGTTCAGTGTTCAACTCTTGATTTCGGTTCAGGTCATGAACTCAGTTGTGGGGTCAGGCCCCTCATTGGGCTCCATGCTTAGCACGGAGTCGGCTTGAGATTTTCTCTCTCCCTCTCCCTCTGCCCCTCCCCCCTGCGCTTGTGCACACTCTTTCTCTTTCTGTATGTGTCTCTAAAATAAATAAATAAATCATTAAAATACATTTATTTCTTCATTGTGAAAGTAACAGAAGGAATACTTTCTGAAGCCAGCAGGATGTGTCAGTTATTTATAAAAGCTGGTGAAAATAGGTAATAAAAAAATAAGGAAGCAAACATACTTTACATATATTTTTAACTTAAAATTTGTAGCTGTGCATTAATTTTTAACGATAAACAATAAATAACAATAAACAAGTTTATTGAGATACACTTTTCATACAGTGAAACCTTCAGGTTTTAACACCTCATGTTGGTAAGTTTTGACAAATGTAGAACATCGGTCAGGGTGCATAACATTTTCATTGCTCCAGAAAGTCCCCTCATCCCTTGCTGGTCAATACCCTGCCCAGAGGCCACCGCACCGCTGGCCGCCATCCCCAGATGGCCAGTTCTAGCTCCAGTCGCCACTCTGGTGGTTTCAGTACGGGCCCGAAGACTCCGAGTAAGCACCGGTCTGAGGACTGGGTTTTTAGTCTCCGTTTTTAGTATAAACCATATCCTTAATTTGTCCTCCTAAGATGTGCAGTTTCAGTATTTTTCTGAAGTGAACTGACAAATCAAGTGTATTTGTAAAGAAATCTAAGACCAGAATTCTTCCAAATATTCAAAAATTATTTTCTGTTTAAGAGTTATCTTGCCTGTACCTAATTCAAAATCGATTTTAAAGCAACTTCAACTTGCCTTTATCTTGATTCTCCAAATCATTTATCTTGGTCTTCATAGAAATAACTTTCTTTCCTTTTACATTAACAGGTAGTTGGTTTACATAATCTCAAACAAGCTATGCAATAGGGAGAATGTGAACAAGCAGCATAAACAGGTTTAGGAGCAAACAGGTGTCCCAGCCCAGCTCACAGTGGAAAGTGGTCTACTGCTTTTCGCCGAGCCCGCAACCACGTGAGTGCTAGAGCAGAGGTGGGAGTGTTGCAGGTACTTGCGTGCACACACATGCAAATAGACGAGAGCACACGTGGACGTGGTGCTGCGCCCCAGAGGTATTTACTGTCAGCATGTTTCCGGATGGTTGTCCAGTCTCACAAACGCAGGCAAGTACATGGAGTTAACATTATTGCAGGGTTGGAGGGAACAGTCCATGTGCGCAACTGCAAGTGCAGGGTCCCCAGTAGGCCACTCAGGCTCACTGAGAGCTGACATACTCATGGCTCTGGTTTACTACAGCAAAGGGATACAGGTTAAAATAACCCAAGGAGAAGGCACACAGGGCAGAGTCCAGACTCGGAGCTCCCAGCTGTCTGCGGACAGCTCTCCTTCCTGGCATCCCCTTGTCCTCACTGGAGCTCAGCATCCACAGTCTTTCCTGGGGCTCCATCATCTGCTGCTCTTGTGCCTGATCTGTCTCTAGACCCTCTGGAGGGTGCCTTGAAACCCCCACCCCAAGTCATAGACTTTCTCGTGGGGCCCAGGGGCCCCAGGCAAACAAAGGCATTGTAGGGCTTAGCCATCCCCCTCAGGAGCTGAGGGCAAGGCCAAGCCTCTCTTTGGGCAAGGTTAAGTTCTTTACCACACAGTCTTATACAAATGCTTTCTCCCCCCTGGAAAATGGAATCACACCATACACTTTGTTTTGCAACCTCCTTTTTCTGTTTTTGTAACTGGATCCCTTTCCTTGGTCCACAGGGTGTTTTTGAGCATCGTCTTATGGATTCATGGAGTGACAGCTTTGTTCACCTAAGCTGTCTCGAATTTTCCATCACCACTGCTCACTCTGGTAGCTTTTGGTGCAGAGAATTCGGTTACTGGCAACTGAATGTGGGTGGGTGTCTCAGTCTGGGGTTTCAGTAGCAGATTCTGATATGAGGAATTTTTGAAAGGGATATAAAGGGTGTGTTCCCTGGGAGACATGGGATGGGAGGGGGAGGCAGACGGGGGGAGGGTGGTGGGGGGAGTGACTTGGGCTCCATCTCATGGAGGAACTCTGGAGACTGCAGGTCACAGCTCACAGGTATCCCTATCTAGCGGCAAGGGCGTTCAGGTTCCTACCCCTTCCTGTCAATGACTAGTTAAGGCAGTTAACTTAATTGTCTGTAATCCCCAGACAATTCCATCCCTCCAGGAGCTTAGGAGAAGGGGGTTCTTGTGGCCAGAGGGCAACCCTCTGTCAAATATTCAGAAGCTGGATGTTGGGAGTGAAAGACCTGGAGCTAAGGTGCATAAAATGGTAGATGGTCAGCTGGAAATGCAGGTAGAACACGGACAGCATCTACTGCAATTAGATCAAAAGACAACATGGCATTCAGAGGGCCACAAGTGCTTGTCTCCTAGAGTAAATGAGACTCTTAGTGGAATCCCCTGACCTCAAGTCCTAGTGGGGTGAGCACCTCAACAACCACCCACCATCACCCCTATACCCCTGAGCCATGTTTGCTTTGGTGTTGGCCTTCGGCACCCTGGGCAGGGATGGTGGGGGAGTGTCTTTCTCCTTTAGATGCCACACAAGCTCAGACTTTCCCCAGGTACTGTTAATAGACAAGTAGAACATGGTGACAAAGATGAAATGACTGCTGCCTGCAGGAATGCCCCTCCACCTGTCCCACCCATTCCATTTTCTCCGTCCTCCCCACCTGCCCCACCCACCCCATCTTCTCCATCTGCCCCACCCACCCCATCTGCCCACTTTGGCATAAGGTTATTTGAGTGAAAGACACTTGGAAAACAGCAGGTACAAGAAGAACATCCTTGTCTCCCCTTTTCTTCCTGAGAGCAAGAGACAGACCCGGGGAAAGGTCCCATCCCTGCCCCAGGAGAAAGGAAGTGGCCTTGCCAAGGGAATAGGAGTCCAGGCCAAGAGAGTTCTGAGACCTTGTTACAATAACTCCCATCCAGGCATTTTGGATACTTTCCCACAGTTTCCTCTTTGTTCACACTAGCATGAAACATCTCGGTTTTGCCATTTCTCTGGGTCCTCATTCTCCTTATGAGGGCTCCCATGTTATGGAAAACTTATATTAAATAAACTTTTGCATTTTTCTCCCGCTAATTCTCAGGCCAAGCCGGAGACCTCAAGAGGGTTGAATGCTTTTCCTCCCTATACCAGACTGAATCCTGCCAGAGCAAGTCCTGTCTGTCTTGCTTCCCTCCCGCTGAATCCTCAGTCCCAGAACAGCTTCGGCAGGAAGTGGGAACTGGAAGAGTGAGTGATCAATGCCCACAGCATTCTCATTCCTGCCTCAGCCCTGCTCCGGTGAGCCTGCGAGTCTTCCTTTCTACCATGTCTGCTTTTGCTCATTTGTGTCCATAGGCTGGGTTCTCAAAACACCTGTGTTCATGTGTTCCTGAATGTGGCCTTCTACCTCAGAACAGGACCCCAAGGAGAAAATAGGAAGGATTCATATATCTAGTTAAAATACTGCACAAGCAGTAGGCAAAGAACAGAGCGATGACATGATGGGTCCATATATTCAATATTTACACAAAAAATTTAGGACCCTTGGGGCACCTGGGTGGCTCAGTCAGTTAAGTGTCTGCCTTCGACTCAGGTCATGATCTCAGGGTCCTGGGATGGAGCCCCGCATCGGGCTCCCTGCTCAGTGGGGAGCCTGCTCCTCCCCCACTCGTGCTTGCTCTTTCTCTCTTGCTGTCTCAAATAAATAAAATCTTTAAAAAAATTTTAGGATCCTTAGTGAGTAAAGAGCTTTGAGAGAGAAAACTCTGACAATGACATAGAAAGACTTGGACAGTGCCTCACACATGAGGGAACGTAAATGACCATTTGACCTGAGAGAGAAGGTTCCCCTGCACAAGCCATCAAATAAATGCAAATTGAAACAAGATTCCTTTTCTCTTACCAGAGGGGTAGAGATAAAACATTATAATATCCACTGTTGACAGGGGAGACTGGAAGGGATGCAAATGAGCATCGTGTCTGCACCAAAAGACCTCAAAAGGCTCTCACCTGCGTGGATCTGGGACCCCTGTCTTGCAGAGAAACATCAACCCTCATCTAAAAATAAGAGAAAAGCATTTCTAGTCCTTGTTATGGTGTTTCCAGAAAATACCTAAGGGGGTTTATATTCATGGAATTTCTTAAATTGCTTCTCTCCTTGTCCCCCTCTCTGTATGTGTGGATCCCGTGGAGGCTGTCTCTCGTGTCCCTCTTCTCCCAGCTTCCCTGGGGAGACTGGGTGGATATGGGCACTGGGCTCCATCTTTACTGTGCAGCCTTAGCCTGTCCGTTCTCCAGTCCATCATGACTTCACTTGTCATGAGAAAGGGGCCATAGCCCTGAGCCCTTCCTGGGGACCCGGGGTCAGCGGTGGGTAAGATGCTGAAGTGTGTGGTTGCAGGTGCTGCCCTTTACATGTTTCCGTTCAGCCTCATTGCAAGGCTTCAGTTCTTGAAATCCTTTGTTTCAAGGATTTGGTGTGTTGTACATCAGAATCATCCTGAAGTTAACAGTAAACCAGACTCTTATCAAGAAAAAACTAGGTGGAGGGAGGGGTGCAGGGGGAGTGCTTTTGAGAAGTTCCGGTCTAAAAATATGTGCAGAGCAACTGCTTCTTAACACCACCCACCCAGGGCATTCGTCCATATCTTGGGGGAGATGCTGCCAGGCTGTGCCAATGCCCCGTTTCTCCTCAGATTTTTGCCTAGTGGCCGGAAACAATTATTATGGTGTTGTTTGCGTAGTGGTGACATTTTACTTCCTTCATCCCTTCTACGTTTATTAATAAGAGCTTTTCTGGAGGAAAACACTGTTCCTTCTTCCACATTTATGTATGTATTTGGGTACTTATTTATATCAATATGGACTCCTAGATGTTTTGGCCTATGGGTGATTATCTAACACTGTCATTATTAATTCAGGACATATTCAAAACCATTAATTTTTCCTCAAATCATTCCAGCTTTGGTCATCAGGAGCTCTTTCAAACTCCTTGATATTTACTTTGTGAAATCCTCAAAGCCACCCTTCTTCCTGGACCTCCTGTGGGCAAGGGGAAGGAGATGTGCGGTCAGTTCCCCCAAGGAAGAGTGAGTCTCCAAACTGCTGGTTCCTGCAGAGGTGATTTATCACATAGACACCAAAATCTAAAGGTAAACACTGATGGTAACAATCACAGTAAAAATTACCATTTATTGAGTGTGCCAAGCACTTTGGGCACATTTTCTTATTAAATCCTCATTATAAACCTAGGGTCTTAGTTTCACTATCCTGATTTTACACATGGGGAAACTGAGTCTAGGAGCTACAAGACCTTAGCTGGGTTCATCCAGCTTAAGAAGAAAAGGGGTTGCCGGAGCACGTGTCCATTCATTGTTGCTGGTGCATTCACTCTTGGACCGGCACTGACATCAGTGAGAACGGTGCTTTGCTTACATGCGTCCTTTCCGAAGGCTCTCATCTTTGCAAGGCTGGAGCAGCTGATAAAAAAAGGACCTCTCTGTGTATGCACTGGCACCCCATTCATTCCCAGTGGAGCTCCAGGAGCTAAAAATAACCACGTTTTCTGTTTTATACAGAAAAGAGGAAACGTGCAGTTTATTTTGTAATGTTTACTATTTCTGAAAACCTGAATTTTTTCCACATGTATTTTTAAAATGTCTTTGGAGGTGTCCTTGGAGAAAAAGACACAATGCAGATTTCACCAAGGGTTCCTCCATTCTCTAATCCAAACCTTCAGGAAACAACTGCTGGAGACCAGATCCACTTGACCAAGAGATGGATTTTTGGGAAGCCTCCCAGTTGCAGATCAGAGGAAAGACAGTTCCCAAAGGGCCCTCGGACCTTGGAGCCCAGGCCTCTGCATGGGCTGCCCCTGTGCAGGGAGGGGTGCATGATACCACGGCCACAGGCTGACCGTGGGAGCCCAGGCTTGGTGGTCCTGAGGGATGAGTGAGGGATGGTAGTCATTCAGCATCGCTCCAACTGCCACTGAGCATGATCTTCATGGAAGGAGGGGAAGCATTTGTGCTAGGCCTTCATTTATGCTTATTTGCTACGTTTCTAGGGCACCCTCCCCCAAGAGATGGCAGGCTAGGATGGTGTTCGGTGCTGTTCCCTGCCTTTGCTTCTCGCTGGGACACTGGAAGGTTAAGAAATACATAAAGAAGAAATGAAGTAATTGCCCAAAGTACAGGAAGCTGGAACGTGGGTGAGTTGTCACAGACCACAGGGGTATTTCCATTGAGCAAAGAGCAGAGGGACTGTGGGTGGGTGTGGGTGTGGGGATGGCAGAAGAGGATCCCTGCCCATTCCGGGGACCTCAGAGGGCAGGGCTGCCTGGACATCTTCTGGTGAACTCTCCCCTGCGGCCACCATGGTGGGCCCTTCCTGTCAGGACCTCTCCTGCCACGTGGCTAGCACCAGCAGACCTGAGCAAAGGTGTCTGGGGCATAGAGCCAGGTGTGGGCAGGAGGCAGGAAGTAAGGGGGAAATATGTGGTAAGAACAATGGCAACAAAATGTGTAAAATGAACACGTGTCTTATAGAAAGTCAGTAGTAATTTGGAAAATGTGATAGGGACAAACTGAGGCCCGATCTCAGTAGTGACAACTCAGGAATTATTTGGAAAGGCAGAGGCTTAATGTGGAAAATGCTCACAGTCTCACTGAGGTTATTAAAACAGTCTGAGTGAAGGAGAAACACACATCACCTGAAGGCAAAGACGGACTAGCAGGTGGATTCATTCTTCTGGGTTTTAAAGATTTCATATAAGTTGAAACAAAATTATACCTAGATCTTCTAAACCTGCTAATGTGAGTCAAAGCTTATCTGGAAGAATAAGTGAACACGAAGAACCACAAGCATCTTAAGAGAAGAATATCTAGGACAGAGATTCTTTATCAGATCTTAAACCATAGTACAAAGCTACAATCACTCAAAATGTGGTGCAAGAGCTACCATTTATATCAGTGGAAAAGCACAGATTGCTCTGAAAAGAACCCGAATTCATGTAGTAATCTACTAAATGCTAATAGTATCAGTAGTCAAGAAAGTATTCAATCAGTGATACAGGACCAAGAAATAAACCACATACATTAAGATTAGATCTTCTTATATGCCCTTAGAATATGATAAATTCTAGACAGATTTGATTTCAAAATAAAACCACAGAAGAACAAGAAGACTAAACAGAAGAATGTTTATCACCTCTAAGGTAAAAATGACATTTTTTTTGAAAATATGTGAGAGAGCACACAAAAAATAGAATTGGCAACAACAAAAATAAAGATGAAAAAGTGGGAGGGTAGTTATAAAAATTTATAGATATACTCCCCTCATATGTAAGAATTTCTTAGAAATGATTGTATCAAATGAAAAACGGACAAAAGACATGAAAAACACAGGAATGATAATAGTAAACATGGAAAAATGCGTAGCATCATTATTGATCAAATAAAGCAGGTTTAGATCAGAAATTGTTACTGATTTTAAGAGGATTATATGCACTGTTGGTAAATGAGGCATTTCCAAGTTCTTCTGGTGGTGATGGAATGATACAAGTTTTCTTCATCCTTAACAAAAGACATTGAGATGGTCCCTCTTATTCTGCTTCCCTTTCTTGTTCGGTCCCTTCCTAAAGAATTCAGGGCCACTCTCTTTGGGGGCTGAGCTCAGGGGTCAGGGCAGGACGAGGGGGCGTCCAGTGGGAGTGTGGCCAGTGTGGTGGGTCATCGCTCACAGGTGCAGTGGTCGAGGCAGTGTAGGGGCACCCCGAGGGATTGGCCTGAATACCATTTTCACTGAAAGAAACAAGGACTTTTTGGACCGACAGCTCATTTCAGTGCTGGATCAGAGAAAGATAAGCAGGGACTATCAGACTGTGCAAGTCAGTGAGGAATTGCTCTCAGAGTGATGGGAACATGTCAGATACCACAGAATCTCATGTGAAGGGTCCCATCTGCTAATTCCAGGACAATTGCAGTATCAAAACAAGTAAAATTAGGGACAAATTGAATGTAATAGAAACCACATGTTAAGCTGATGTAAAGAAATACGCAAGTTCAAAGTTCCATGAGAAATGGAACATTTCAGTAGGAAATCAGTGGAGAGTCCTGGTGCCCACCAGTGTAATCAAGTGATGAAAAGGAACTTTGATGGTAATAGGACAGATTGCCACCTGATGTGTGGTGCGGACAGTCCCTTGTGCAGCCTTCCTGTCAGAGATGCATCTAATCCTGAAGAGACATCCGATAAACCCAGATGGACAGATGCTCCAAAAGAGCTGACCTGTAATCTTCAAATGCACCAAGATCATGAGAGTCAAGATGAGACTAAGCTCCTCCTGACTAAGGAGGAAGGGTGAAGAAGCTGGCACGCGGTCCAAACTGGACCCTTTTGCTCTAACGGCAACATTGGACCAGCGGCAAAACGTGGGTGGAGCGGAGGATTAGGTTAATGCAGTAGAACGGTTAGCGAAGCATCAGTGCCCATTTCCTGGTTTGATTTTGATGTGCTGTCCTGATGCAGCACAGTGTCCAGGTTTGTGGGAAAATTGGGGAGTGATGGAGCCTCCCAGTCAGCAATTTATTTTTAGAGCAGTCAGAAAAAAAACTTGCGCTGCACTTGCAACTTCTGCATAAGTTTGAGATTGTCACACGCATTCACACACGCGTGCATGCAGCCTTGAAGTAAACAGACATGCTCTTCGGCCTAGCATTCCTCCCTCAGGAATCTATCCTAGGGCGGTAACTGGAGTCCCCGCCCAAGCTGTGTGCAGTGAGAGGTTTAATGCATTATAGTGAAACACTGGAAACCAGGTGAGTGCCCTACCAGCAAGGAGATGGATCCTGACACAATCCTGGTGAATATCATTTTGTCACAAGAGTCATGTTTGTGAAGAATATTTGATGACAGTGGAATGTGTCCATGGTGTGATGCTCACAGAGACAAGTTTGTAGACGAGTATAGCAGAAATATTCCAGTTGAAACAAATGTGCAGAAAAATCTGGGAGTCACGGAGGTTCAGGAAAGCAGGCAGACTTTGGATGACATAAGGCACGCACAGGGAGGGGGTGGAGGAGGGGTTATGGCACGTTTAGGAAGCAGACCTTACTGCCTTATGGCTGGGCCTTCCCTTAGGAGACCAGCCCCAGAATTAGCTAAAACTCAGAGCCTAGTGACCTTTGGACCCTCATAAGCCAGCCCATGCCGGGCAGACTCTGAGGGCCGAGCACGAAGGGAAGTGAGCCTTCCAAGGGCGTAGCTCCCGTGTAGTCCTGTGGCCTCTGGGCTGCAGCTGGGGCTCTCGGAGTGTTCCCCAGGCTGGGCCACGGGCTCCCCATGCTGCTCCTTCCCCTGTGCAGCCACCCTCTGGAAGGACGGCACTCTTCCCCAGACTCCCTCCGTTGCTCTCCTGTCTTCAGAGAGGACCCCGTCCCTCTGGGGAAGGGAGCAGCCTCAGTGCAGGCCCAGGGTCTGGGAGGGAGTTCCGGGCACAGCCGCCAGCCGAGCATTCAGGCCCAGCCAGTGGCCCACGCAGGGCCATGCTGACAGGTGCCACAGACAGGTCCCTGCTGTGGACAGGTGTGTCCACCCTGATTAGTGTTTGTGTCACCAGCCTGGCACGTCTTGGGCCCTGCCTGTGCCAGCCTGTCATTTACCAGAAATCGCAAATGGAGATGGAGATTCTCTAATGGGAAGGTAGTTGTCAGGCTCCGTTACACTCCAATGCCCAGGTCTCCTGACAAGGATTGTAATCGAAACCTGATTTGCAAGGAAATCAACCCCATTCTGTGGCGGCTGTGCTGCATCTTCTTGGGGTCTCTGGGTTAAGTGGGCGGGGGGACTGGAAGGAGGATTCAGGTGCCAGAGAAGCAGCCCCACAAGAATCTGGGCTTCCACAGCCTCAAGTGTCAGGGCTGCAGTAGGGCGGCTCCTACGGGCCTGGGGTCAGGCTGCAGGAGTTCAGAGCCCAGCAGTCACTTACTCGCTCCGTGCCTCAGTTTCCCCATCTTTGCAGTGGGTGTAATAACAGTACCTACTACTTCATAGACCTTTCCAGAAGTGACTACAACATGTAGAAACTCCCAGGGCAGAGGCCGGCATGGAGGCAACTCAGTCCAGAGTGCCAGCAGACTAAGACCAGCCTTTGGTTCTAAAGACAGAGCAGGCCCCAGATGTGTGTGGGGCCCCTAGTTGGCCTCAGGCTGCTCAGTGCAGAGCAGGTGAAGGGCTCGGGGCTGGAGGTGTGTCACTGCCCATGAATGACACGGCCACCCTTTGGTCACTTCTTAAAGGACAGACAGTGGGGTTCAGGGTCAGCCCCCCTGACCAGTTGGCATGACCTGCTCTGCTGCACTGGGTGTCCTTGGAATTGGATCTAATCAGCCTGGACCCTGAGAGGCAAGGGCAATGGGCTCTTACCTGAGTTTCACAGCCAAGGATGGACTGATGGACACATCTAGCAGGCCAGCCCCTTGGCAGCTCCCCTCAGTGGTGTTTTCTGACCCATCTGGGAGCAGGGACAGGCTGGAGCGCTAGTCCTCACAACAAGATTGTTTCCCCTTCCTTGGACTCATGGGGCAAGCAGTGGAGTTGGGGTGTGTCCCAAACTCCATTTTGGGGTGTGGAGTTGGGATGGTGGCAAGCTTGAGGAGTCTCTGGGCTCCCAGGAGAGAGCCAGGCCAGGAGAGTCTCCTCCTGACAGGATTCTCACTGAACGGACACCCAAATCTCTAGCGGTGGAATGGGGGCCCAGGGATGTGTACTTCCTTGTCAGATCCAAGGCCCAGGCTACCCTCTGCAGCTCTCCCAGGCAGAGCTCAGCATGCAGAGGTGCAGGTAAGGCTGGAACTAGAGGGAAAATTGTAGCCTAATGCATATGTGAGAATGTAGGAAAACCTAATCACTGGGAAGTTCAGCATTTGTTGTGCATCAGAGCAAGGAAAATTAAAACTACAGTTGACCCTTGAACAACACGGGTTCAAACTGCATGGTCCACTTACACGAGGGTTTTTTTTTTGTTTTTCCCAAGAAATACAGTACAATACTTTAAATGTATTTCCTCTTCCTTATGATTTCTTAGTAACATTTTTTTCCTCTAGCTTTATTGTAGGAATACAATATATAATATACAGAATATATGTTAGTCAACTGTTATCAGGAAGGCTTCTGGTCAGTTGTAAGCTATTAGTGGTTAAGTTTTAGGGGAGTCAGAAGTTACACATGGATTTCCGATTGCGAGGGGGGGTTGTGCCCCAACCCCTGTGTCATTCAAGGTCAACTGTATAATGTAATACCGACACACAATGAATCAAATGCCTAAAATTAAGAGATTGGGATCCTTCAGTCCTGTCAGTGAGAGTGGGTATTTGTAAGTTTGTGGGATCTTTTTATTTCTTGATCTGAGTGTGAAGTATACAATTGTATTTAGATTATGAAGCTTTTATCAATGTAAGCTACACTTTGATAAAAATGTGTATTTAGAGAAGAAAAAAATGAAAACACACTGACAGTGGGAGCTTAAGTCCCTGCCTGTGTGAGGCCCCTGTGTGACCTTGGACAGCCCCTTTCTTGCTCTGGGGTTCTGTTTTCACAGCTGCAAAGTGTAGAAGGTCATGTAGGTCCTGCTGTTAGATTCTGACACAGTGAGGATACCCCATTTAACCACAGTCCCTCTGAAGTGGGACCTACTGGTGCACACCATCCCAGGAACCTGGGGGGAGCAGGGCCACCCCGGACAACACCCCACCTAGGTAGAGGGATGCCCCACGTGGTGGAGAGGTGGGGTGGCAGGTGTCAAGGAGCCTGTAGGCTCTGGCCTGCAGGTGTTAATACAAAAGCCAGTTCTGCACAAATGCCAAGCATCAGGCCTGGAATACAGAGATTACTGGTTTCCCCCTGCACTGTGGTTACACAGGGATGTTCCCTTCACCACTGGCCCTGTAGAAGTCTCTTCTGCTCAGTATTATCTACTCTCTTGTTTTCCTCATTTCGTGCAGGACAGGAGGGTGCCTCTGAGAACCAGAGCTCTTGCCAGGGCTCCCTCAGAGGGCCTGGCCCATATCAGGCTCACGTGCATGGACGGAGCAGCATTTCCACCCTGTGTCCATTTGCATCTGGCCACCAAGCAGCATCAAGGCCTGAGTCCCTGTCCACAGGCATCTTCACGATGACCTTGACCTCAGGGCCCCATGGCCCTCAGCTGCCTGGCTCAGTCGCCCATGATTCATGGAGCCCACAGATTCCCACTTCCTTTGGCTTGTCTAGCGTCAGCCCATCTGTCAGGCTGATATCATTTTCCACTTGGAGGGAGCAGCAGGGGAGAGGGGCCTCCAAGGGAGCCCTCCACTGCCGGGAGGGTGGTGGGAAGGCCAGCCTGGGGTGAGGCATAACTCTCACCCAGGAGCACCAGGGACATCTGTGCCTATGGTTCCCATTTCCAGTCAGACCCCTCCCTGTAGCTGAGAAGGAGCCTCTGAGCTTTGCTGAAACCCCCATTCGTTCAGGAAATCTCTCAGTAATAGAGAAGCATTCAGACAACGTGTATTGGGCTGTGCTACAGACTCAAGCTCTGTCATCTCGCTTACCTTCCAGACATCCCATGCTGGGGCAGCCCAGGGCCTGCAGGTGGTAATAGCACCCCTTCGCAGGAGAGCAAATGGGGCTCGCCGGGTGAGGTAAGCTGCTCAGCCTCCCAGAGGTGGCCCTGGTGCCGGCCACAGTCCCCAGAATCCGACACCTGGCAGTGATCACTGATTCATTCCCTTTCCCAGTTCACGCCTTCACTCAAACAGCTTTCTTGAGTTGTAATTAACATAGCACAGAAGTCACCGGTTCCGTGGTTTTAGTGTGTTCATAGATGCATGCAACCATCACCATGGTTGGTTCTGGAACATTTTCACCCCAGAGAGACCTATGCTTTAGTTCCCCATAATGACTATAATGGCGCAGTTGGCCTGGTCTAGTGGGAGCCACCTCTGGCTTGGCTCCTGGTGCTGCAGGCACCCACCCACCCTTGCTGGAACCCCAGCTCAGCGGCAGCTCTGCTGTGCTGTCCAGCCCTGTCCAGCTCCTGATACAGAATGGCTGCTTAGGGGCAGGAGTGTGGGACTGGGGCCACGTGAGTGTAAACTACAAATCAGGCCTCATCCTAACCACTGGAGTGTTGCCTGCCCTAAGGTCTCCAAGGTCATAGCGCACTTTGCCTTAAAACCTCCCGTGGTGGGTACAGATGCTTGACCTAGCTTGGGACCCCAGGGACCTGACCGCCAGTTAAAATAGTTAATGTGGCCCAGTGTGAATCACAACAGGCCCTCAAGGACCGAGACTTCAGGCAAGTGAAGGCACAATTGTTCCACTCAATAGCCGTTGTGGCCCGTCCATCCACCGGGTGAGTGTCGGCGCCCGGTGGTGGCTCGCTATAACCTCAGTGCTGCGGGCCCACAATAAAGCTTCACACCCAGTATTCTTAAAATCAGTGACTCCGTCTGACAGGAGCCGATACGGATTTTGCTGTTACAGATTTGGCTGATTGGTTCTGTGCAGTGCCCATTTCAGCCACAGTGTGTTTGTCTTCACCCTGGCAGGTATCTCGGCCTCTCCTCACCGCCGGGTGCTCCTCTGTCCCTGGTAGCCCAGGCTGCAGAGCCCGAGCACAGCACTGCTCTCTCCTTGTCTCCGTGTCTCCAGAGACAGGGCCTGAACAGACGGTGGGGTCTGGGCTTGCAGGAGCCTCAGAGCCGTCCCTGCTCCTTCAACTAGGAGCTCGCCGTGGCTCAAGAGAGTGAAGCATGCAGAGATCTCTGCTGGCCTGGCGGCAGCCCCTCACCCTCAAACACAAGGCACCCTCGGGTAAGGTGGGCAGAGAAAGCACTTCCTGGGGCACTCTGAGGCACCCTCTGGCTACAGAGTGGTGTCCAAGGCAGGCACGGCCCCACCCTCCCTGATCCCCCAGTGTACTCAGGCAAGCCTTGGCTTCTCTGGGAAGACAGCTGCTCTGGGAAGGAGTCCATCCGGGGTGGAATTCAAGCTCTGTCACTCACCAGCTTTGTGGCCTTCAGCGTCCCTTGACCTTCAGAGGCAAGCTCCAGGTGGGGCCCCGAGCAGGTTCCGGCAGGCCCCTCCCCCTGAGGCTCCCTGTCCTCTGCACACTTCAGGCTCTGCCCCGGGGCATGTGGTCAGAAGGGTCCCCTACAGCCCTTGCCAGGGAGGATGCCTGCCCTTGTCCAAGCCAGACGAAACCTGCTGTTCTTGCGTTACCATAGAAACAGTTTCAGGACAAGGCTGAGCTCCTCCTCCCTGGTAACTTGGAGATCCCAAAGACAGCCAGCATTCCCCCCAGGCCCCTGCGTGCCGATGCATCCGATGGCAAAGGGCACGGCACATGAGCACACGCTGCCACTTGTCACCCAGGGGACAGGATCCTGTGCTCCCAGGACTGTGGAACACGTTCTAGATGCTTTACTGCTATTAATGGGGGGGAGGGGTGCTGCTGAAGAGGGGCATCAGACACTGAGCCCGGTAATCGTTTTGGGTATAAAATTACTGCACACAGATAAATCCTAGAAACAGCTGCCTAGAATATTGTTTATATTGGAAAGTATGCTTTGAGGTCATTACTCAGGATTTTATAGGCCATTTCTTGGCTGAGCCCCAGCATGGCTTATGGCTTTGCAAAAAGGCGACGTCGCAGTTTATGAATGACAGATGGCTTTTATCACACCTCTGCATTGTCGCTTATGGTGATAGGGCCGTGGCGAGGCCCTGTGGCCGTGGGCACCCGAGCGGGTGCCGCGGGCACAGCCTGCAGGTCTGGCCTTGAGTAGGGGTCCCTGGACCACACTGACTGAGGTTCATTTCCCACTCTGTTTTCCTGCCCGTCACGTCACTGCAGCAAAAGCAACTGTTGGTGCCCCTGTATCTGGGCACAGCCCTGGCTCAGGCCAGTCTCCACAGGGATTGGTTGCCCCCCACCCTGAGGGCCCCGCACCGAAGCCTTTGTCCTTTCTCCTCCATCCTCTGCCCCATGGCCACCTGCGTGGACCTCCCTGGCCAATCCTTTCTCCTTGTCAGTTCTTGTCTGTCTTTTTTTTTTCTCTTCCCACAATCCAGGCCTGGCATATAGGGGCAGCATCTGTGTGCACTGCTCTCTATTGCCCAGTGGGGGGGGGGGGGCTCACACTAACTATGGCTCAGATCTGCCTCAGCCCTGCTTTCATTGCAACAAAATTATTATTATTTTATTTATTTATTTGTTAGAGAGAGAGCACAAGCAGGATGAGCGGCAGGCAGATGAGAGGGAGAAGCAGACTGCCCGCTGAGCAGGGAGCCTGATGCAGGGCTCAATCCCAGGACTCTGGGATCATGACCTGAGCCAAAGGTAGACGCTTAACTGACTGAGCCACCCAGGTGTCCTGCAACAGAATTATTTTTATTTCTCAATCTGGGAGAAATCATTGCATTTGGCCAAAACAGGCATGACTTATGTTTTTAAAATCAACTCTTCTCAAAAACTATTTAAAGAAATGATGGATGCACATAGTCTGGGCCGTTTAGATGACTGGGGAGAGCATCAGGAAGAAGCCCAGGGACCAGGGGCTAATCCAGGGCTGAGACTGTTGTTTTTCCAACAGGTCACAGGGCAGTGAGTCAAGAAGCAGAGATAGGATGAGTCAAGACCACAGCCCAGAAATTGCGGTGAGACATTGGCTGTTCTGGTGACCCAGGTGACCCTGTCCTTAGAGGAACAGGGGGTAGGGGGCCTGGGAGGCTGCGGGGCTGGGGGGGGCGGGAGGAGGGAGGAGGGGGGTGGGGACAGAGGGCAAGGTGGGGAGGGGGAGGAGGAAGAGGTCAGGGGGAAGGAGGGAAGGGGATGGGGAGGTGGGGAGTAGGGTGGGGACAGGGGGCTGTGTCTATCTGGAGGATGTCAGGGATGCCCAGGTGCTGCTCCTTCCCTGAGACTCCAGCCAGCAGGTGTGGGCAGGGTAAAACAAAGATATCCCGTGAACACTTACATGCCGCATTCATTCTGGAGGGTGGGTGGACCCACTCACCCTCACAAAGCCCCGCGTTTCCCATGGCATTGAGCTGTGATCCCTCAGCTTTGAACAAGAGCAAAGTCAAGTGTTAGGAATGGAAGAGAGTTCTTGGGCCCCATGGCTGCTCCTGAGAGGACAGGGGTATAGAGGTGGGAGCCAAGGCCCGGCTTACAGCATTCCAGGAGCGTCTGGCTGCCCCTCACTCAGGAGCCGTGCAGCCAGCTGGCCAAGCTGTTGAGCGGCCTCTGCCAGAGTGTCCCATCTGTAGTGGGATGGCAAGCACTCCCACTAAGCTCGTGTCCTGAGGCCCTGACGTCCGGGGCTGTGGCAGGGCCAGCAGAGCCTGAGGCACTTGGCTCTCAGCCCAGGCTCCCCCTCCCACTGTGTCACCCAGGCAGCTCAGGGAGACCATTGGGCAACCCCATGTGGTCTGTGGGGCCCAGTACTGTCAAGCCTCTGCTAGAAACAGGGAAGCTGCTGACCTCCGAGGTCAGGGATGACCAGCCCAGACTCTGCACCCAGGCCTCCCGTGGGCCCTACTCTGTTCATTTCAGGGTGGACCCTGATGGCCAGGAGCACCAGGAGCTCAGGCCATCCTTCCCCCCAGAGTTTTCCTGCCCCAGGGGCTGGGCCCTCCTCAAGGGAAGGCTGAGAAAGTCTCCAAGGGGGGGGGGGGTCCACACCTGCTTTCACCTCTGCAAGGCTGTGAGGCCCGGGGGGACCATGAGCCTCTAGCCCATTAACCCCAATCCGCACTTGTGCCTGGCCACATGGGCAGAGCCCGGGTTGCCCCAGGCCAGGCTAGGCCAAATCGAGGGCCGTGTGGGGAGAGCAGAGCCAGGGGACCCCTCTCATTCTCACTGACCACTGCAGAGCTGTGGAGCCTCTCTGTGGTCCCCACCTGTGAAGGTGCTGGCTGGAACCGGGAAGCCTGCCTCACTAGCAGCCACCTTGGTCTGAGATTTCCAGAGTTGACGAAGACAACAGCAGTATAAGGAGAGCAGAGGGCCCCTAACTCAAACTGGGGGGTCAGGGCAGGCTTCTTGGGGGAAGGAACACTGAGATAGTCCTGATGGATGAGGTAGGATGGGGGCCGGGCCTGGAGGGGCTGCACCCGGGGCCGGAGGGAGCAGGGAGAGCTGTGTGAGGGGCACCGATTGGGGGTGTGTGTGGAGGAGAATAGAGGCAGCAGGGAGCTGAGCAGGGGGCTGGACCAGGGAGCGGCCATGAGGTGGAGGGGAGAGTAAGTCAGGTAGTTCCTGGCGGAGACTCTTCAGGTGGGCGTGGGGGGGATGGGCCCTTGGCAAGAGCTGGCTGTTGCATCGAGACCAGGAACTTGCAACGGAAGGGGCCTGCCGGGCGCCCTCCACCCCTGTCTTCTCTCTCTGGCGTCCAGCCCTCATCCAGTTAACGCGTCCAGTGAACTCTGCTTTTCGTGGGGCTGCAGTGTCCCTGTGTTTCACCCGTGCAGTGGAACCGTCGTGACCTCTGCAGCAGGTGACTCGTACACTTCCCCCAAGTGTGACTCAATGGATGTAAGGTTCATGCAGAAGGCGGTCTAAAAGTGGATGGGTAATTGCTGCCTCTGCTTCCTGTGATGATTTTGTAAGACCACGCCACACTCACTTCTTCACAGAAAATAGCGAGGAAGTGTGTACAGAGTGCAAACGGGAGCCTTTTGAGGGCCCTGGAGAGTGAACAGCAGCCACAGATCCGGGGGAGTTGTATGAAGAGACTTCTCCTTTCGGCCTCGAGATGGGCCACGGGCAGTGGTGGTGCGGGAGGCATCTGTGGGGCAAACGGGACTTTGCCACCTGGAGAACGAGAACAGTAGGACTGCGGGGAGCTTGGCCACTGCAGGGCATGGGGATTCCAGAAGGGGAAGAAATGTACAGGGAGCCCGCACGCCTGCCTGCCCACCCTTCTGACTGAGCGGACCACATGTGCAGAGCATTCCGGAAGCAACCAGCCAAGGACAAGACCCAAGCTGAGGCTGGAGCTGCAGCCCTGGGGAGCTGAGTTAGCTCAGCTTACATCACCACCAGCTGAACCAAACAAGACACATCACTGGCAAAAAATAACAGAATCCTTAAACCAATAATACATTATATGCTAATTAATTGAATTTAAATTAAAAAAAAAAAAAACAACCAGAATCCAGAATCTCCTCCAGACCACATTCATAATGTGGACACAACTCAAAATTACTACCCAATATGCAAAAGAATGAGTAAATGGGACACATTCCTCAGAGAAAGGAACATGAATGGAGAGAGAACCCAGGAGGCCGCAGGTGTTGAGACAGCAGATGGGGCTTGCACTTCTTGTACCGTGAAGCTAGGTGACTAGGTGCAGAGACATTTAGCGTTATGTCCTCTGCATAACTGACACTTTAGGAGCTGCACGATGACCTTCTTTATCCCTGGCTGTGCTCATTTCTCTGAAATCTACTTTATCTCCTAAGAATACAGTGAGTCCAGCTCTTTCGTCTGGTGTTAGTGGTAGATTTTTTCAATCTCTTTACTTTTATATGTGTTTTTATATTTAAAGTGGATGTGAGGTAGGCAGCACATAGTTGAGTCTTGCTTTCTTATTCAATCTGACAAATTATACCTCTTGATTGGCGTTTGTAGAGCATTTTCATCGAATGCTACTGTTGATAAGAGTCAGCCTTAAATCTGTGATCTTGCTATTTGTTTTTTACTGTCCATCTGGTTTTCATTTACCTTTTCCTCTTAATCTGCCTTCTTTTGGATAATTTGAGTATTTTTTATGATTCCATTTAATCACATTTTTGCTGGTTCCCTATAACTCTGTGTGTGTGTGTGCATGCTCACATGCGTGCTTTAGGGTTTGTAGTGCACGTTTTTGTTTTTTTTTTAAGATTTTATTTATTTATTTGACAGAGAGAGACGCAGAGAGAGAGGGAACACAAGCAGGGGGAGTGGGAGAGGGAGAAGCAGGCTTCCGGCTGAGCAGGGAGTCCGACATGGGGCTCGATCCCAGGACCCTGGGATCATGACCTGAGCCGAAGGCAGACGCTCAACGACTGAGCCACCCAGGCGCCCCTGTAGTGCACGGTTTTAACTTCATCCATCTTCAAATAACATCACAGTCCTTCATGACAGTTTAGTAACCTCACAGCAGTATGGCTCCATCCCCCATCCAGTCTTCATGGTGGTGTTGCCCTGTCCACCCCTTTCTTTATATCAGGTCTCCATGTGGTGTCATCTTCTTTCTGCCTGAAGGACTTCCTTAACATCTCTTAGTGCTGATATGCTGGAGATGATGAATTATTGTAGCTTCTGTAGGTCTGAGAAGGTTGATGTTTTACCTTCTTTACGCCATTCGTTGCTCGGTATAGAATCATGAATTAGTAGTTTTCTCTCTCAGTGCTTTAAGGGCCTTGTTCCACTCTCCTCCATTGCCCTATTTTCAACAAGGAATCTGCCCTCCTCCTTCCCTCTGTTCCTCTGTATGTAGCATGTCTCTTTATCTGATTGTAAGATTATCTTGTTATCACCCTATTTAGGCAATTTAATTATGATATGCCTTCTTCAGGCTTCTTGGGCTCAGGGTTCATTAAGCATCTTGGATATACAGATATTCAGTCATGATTTCTTCAAATATTTGGTCCTGTTTTCTTCTTTTCCTTCTCTTTCTGGGACTCTGATGACATGTATTTTAGGCCATTTGAAGTCATCCCCCAGTTAACTTTCTGCTCATTTTTTTCGGTCTGTTTTCTCTCCATATTTCATTTTGGATGGTTTCTATTAAATGTCTTCAAGTTCATTAACCTTTTCTTTCTCAATGCCTGATCTGCTCTTAATCTCATTGGTGAATTTTCATCACAGACATCGAGGATTTGTCCCTGAAAGTCTGATTTGGGTCTTTTTCATTTCTTCCCTGTCTCTACTGAACATCATCAGTGTCCTCACTAGCTTCTTGAGCACACAGAATACAATGACAGTAACAACATTCTATATTTGTCCATGAATTACTTCATCTGTGCCATTTGTGGGTCAGTTTCAACTGACTGATTTTTCTTATCACATGATGTGTTTTCCTGCTTTTTTTGTATACCGGGTGATTTCCCTTTAGCTGTTAGACACTGTGTATTTTTCCTTGTTGGCTCCTGGATAGTTTTGTATTTCTAAAACTATTCTTGAGCTTTATTTCCGGGATAGAGTTGTGTGACTTTGAAATAACTTGACATAGTTATATTTGATTTTAAGCATTGTGAGTTGGGATCTGAGTCACTTTCAGTCTCGGGCTGATCATGCTCTACTCCTGAGGTAATGCCATTCTGAATACTCCACACAGTCTCCTCTGGGTTATGAGGCTTTCCTGAGCCACATGTGACCCGGTTGGAACACAAGCCATTCCTTGTTCTGCGTGAGCTCCAAGGGTTATTTCTTCTAATTCTTGTTTGGTTTTTTATTCTGTACCTTTGGGTAGTTCCCTTACATTTGCACATGGGTCAGAGTTCAGTTGAGGACTCAATGGGACCCACCAAGAATCTGTGAAGCTCTTTCCCTCCTGTCACAGTTCTCTCTTCTCTGGTGGTCTTCCAGGTAAGTGTGAGTCACATCAGCTTCCAGGACTCCCAGGGCCATCTCTTCACCCAGGGAGACCACCAGCTTCTCCCCCCTGTGCTAAAGCCCGAAATCTCTCTCTGCAGGCAGCAGTGCCAGCACAGGGCTCACCTTGTCAGCTGCGTGCCCCAAGGATCACTGTCCTGTGCTGCCCGAGGCCCACTGTCTGAAAACTACTGTTGTATACCTCGCCACCCCCCGAGTTTTAGTTTTATAGACAGAAGGGCGAATTTTTCCCTGTTAACTTCATTTTGGCTGAAAACAGAAGTATTAAACAAAGAATTTAAAGCAGTTGTCATAAATATCCTCAATGGAGACAAATAACCATGCTTGCAAAAAATGAAAAGTAGGAAATCCTGGCAGAAAAATCAGAACAGTTGAAAAAAATTTAGAATTCAACAACACAATACCAAATTCACTACATGGATTGACAGCTACATAGAGATGACAGTGTAAATAATGAACTTGAATAGAACAGCAGAAATGGTCTAATGTGAAAACAGAAGGGGAAAAGGTGGGTAAATAACAGAGTTTCAGGCACTCTTAATAAGGTCAAACTCTAATATACATGTGGTTGGCTTCAAAGGAGGAAAGGACAGGGAGGATGGTAGACAAAAATATTTGAAGAAATAGTGGCTGGAACCACCCAGATGATGGAAGGCAGATATTTGCAAATATAAGGTAGCTAGTACCAAGCAGAATAAAGACAATCCTACAGAGATGCATCAGAATCAAACAGATGGTTACCAACTCCCAAAAAGCTAATATCGAAAGCAACAAGAGGAAAAGTGATACTGTACATAGAAGGGATAATGATTTGATCAATAGCCAACATCTTATCAGACTCTATGGGGATCAGAAGAGAATGAGACACCAAAGTTAAAGTGTAGAAAACAAACAAAAAGACCTTTCAATCCAGAACCCTATATCTCCTATGTCCCTTATGTCCCCCTATGTCCCCTATAGCCCCATATGTCTCCTATATCCTCTATGTCCCCTATATCTCCTATGTCCCCTGTATCCCCTATGTCCCCCTAAATCCCCCTATATCCCTTATATCTCCTATGTCCCCTATGTCCTCATATGTCCCCATATACCCCCTATTTCCCGTATGTCCCCTTCTGTCCCCCTATGACCCCCGTATCCCTTATGTCCCCTGTTTCCCTATGTCCCATATATTCCTGTATATCCCCCCGTATCCAGCAAACATATCCTTTAAGAGTGACTGTTGCAGTATAGCTTTTTTCTGGATTTTAGAAAGCTTAGAGAAATTATCACCAAAAAACTCTACAATAGAAGATGCTAAAGGAAGCTCTTTGGGATGAAGGACATTATAGCAGAAAAAGGAAACGTAGATCCTCAGAATGGAATAAGTAGCCTCAGAAATGGTAAATATATAGGTAAATGTAAAAGGCTACTCATTTTATTTTGCTTGCTCCTCAACTTTTGTATAATACACATAACAAAGTCAAAACTATAATATCATTGAGGGTGTGGAGGGATGAACAGGTGAAGTACAGGATCTTTAGGGCACCGAATGCTTCCGAAAGCAGCATTATACAGACCAATCTCAAGGAGCTTTTCCTCTTTATTTTCTTCTAATAATGTTATGGTTTCAGGTCTTAAATTTAAGCTTTTAATCCATTTTGAGTTGATTTTTACATAGGGAGTGAGTTAAGGGTCCAATTTCATTCTTTTGTGTGTGGAAAACCAGTTTTCCCAACACTTTATTGAAGAGAGTATTCTTTCCCCATTGTGTGTTCTTGCACCTTTGTCAAAGGTCACTTTACCATATGCAAGGAGTTATTTTTGAGCTCTCTACTCTACTCCATTGGTCTATGTGTCTGTTTTTATGCCAGTGCCATGCTGTTTTGATTACTGTAGCTTTGTAGTGCATTTTAAATCAGGTAGTGTGAAGCCTCCAACTTTAGTCTTTTTGTTCAAGATTGCTGAACAGCCTCTGCTTGTAACTCCTATCCTGACATCTTGATTAATATTTATTTTAAGTGTTAGTGGACCAAGGTTTTCTTTCTCTTTTTAAAGATTTTATTTATTTGAGAGAGTGAGTGAGAGAGAGAGAGAGCACAAGCCGGGGGGAGAGGCAGAGGGAGAGGGAGAAGCAGACTCCCCACTGAGCAGGGAGCCTGATGCAGGACTCGATCCCAGGATCCTGGGATCATGACCTGAGCCAAAGGCAGATGCCCAACCGACTGAGCCACCCAGGCGCCCCCAAGTTTTTCAGTTAAAAGGCAAAGATTGTCAGGATGGATATAAAAACAGGACGTAGGATGAAAACATGACAATGAGTGGTTTTCCTCATTAGAACATTAAAATCCTCTCAGTAATAGACCATTTTGTAGCATCCTATGTGTTCCCACTCTCCTAATGTTATTACTGAGTCTGAATAACTTTGAGGGGGAAATTGTCTCATAAAAATGCCAAGCGGGGGACCCATTTTAAAAGATGTTATGAAGGTAACTCCAGGGCTTACATTGAACAAGGACCCAGCGCCCGTGTCCCAGACACTAGCTGAGGTCTTCCTGCCAGGAGCATGGCCCTTGGAGGGAGGGGCGGTAGCCACCACACAGAATCTGAGCACCGCCAATGACAGGCAGCTGCCTGAGGATACAGGGACAAGCCAAAGCTGCTCACTGAGACTGGGCCAAACCCTGGGCGAGGCCTCAGGAGCATGGAGTACTCCTGCATTACGCCGTAGACCAACACACCTCACCGTGAGTTCCAGTAGGAAATCATGAGAGAAAGAGAAGATGCTGAGCAGGGAAAGCACGACCTACGGAGCTTCTGCTCCTACTCTGGCCACAGGCTTGGTGACGGGTTTCCAACAAGCCCCTTCTCTTCATCGCCGGGTTTCCTCACCTTTAGAGAAATGAGCTGGGTGCATCCACATCATGGGTGAGGTGCCTACCTGAGGGAGGTAGGCCTTCTTCTTCCCTGCCTACAGTGCATCTGCAAGACCCTAGTGCCACAGGTCACCCCCTGCCCAGCTTCCCTTTAGAAAGAGTTTCAGATGCACACCACTGGCTTGGGGTCCTTCGCCGATACAATTATAATGGGCTCTCAGCATTTACTGAGGGAAAATGGGAGGGAGGGTAGTTGGTTACAGTGGCAGATGGCACCACACCAGGGAAGGCGGGGCACATTCACTGTCCTTTAGCTCCTCCACGTTCATCAGTGGGAGAGTGAATGTGGCTTGTTCTACCCAATCACGGTGCAAAATGTATAATTTCTCCCAAAGAAATTTGAGTTTAATGAGAGGCTAGATCATAGGAGAGGGTCATTATTTAGATAGTATGCACGTGTCAGGTTAATTTTAAATCAACCTTTAGGTCAATCTGTCTTAATTATTTCATTAACTGCTTTTGACTGGCAATTTCAATAATTATATTAGCATAACACTTGGCAATGTAATTGCTTTTTGGATCCTGTTCGTTGTGATGCCGGAATCAGCTTCTGGGCTCTTTCCCTGTGCTTGTGTTAAGTGCGTGCGTGTGTGTGCGTGTGCGTACGTGCAGGTGCATTGAGGGTGCTTTTTCCTGATTATTAATGAATGCATTTTCATGGGGCGTATTGACATCAGGGAGCCCTGCCTTTATTTAAAAAATGTTTTTTAAAGAAAATTGTAAATTTTGAATATTTTTAGATTTAGAGAAAATAGTGACAGTAATTTCTCATGTACTTCACATCCAGGCTCCTCTATTATTAATTTCTTACTTTAGTATGGCCTATTTGTCACAATTAATTAACCAATATTGATACACTATTATTAACTAAAGTCCACACTTTATTCAGATTTCCTTACTTTTTCCTTAATGTCATTTTTCTGTCCCAGGATCCCATCCAAAATACCACCTTCCATTAGTCATCACATCTCCTTAGAGGTCTCTTGGCTGTGACAGATTCTCAGACTCTTCCCAGTTTTTGGTGATCCTCACAGTTTTAAGGAGGATGGTCAGGTATTCTGATTGTACCTCAGTCAGAATTTGTCTGATGTTCTTCTTAGGATTATGCTGGGTGTGGGTTTTGGGGAGGCAGACCACAGAAGTGAAGCAGCATTCTCACTGCGCCCTGTCAGGGTCCACGCTATCAACATGACTCGTCATTCTAGACATGACCTTGGCCACTTGGCAGAGGTCGTTGTCTGTCTGATTTCTCCACTGTAAAGTTATTTATCCTCCCCTTTTATACTGTACTCTTTGGAAGGCAGTCATTATACAACACCTTTATTTTTTTAAAGAGCTTTATTGAGTTATAATTCACATTCCACACAATTCATCCATTTCCCATTTGAAGTGCACAATTCAGTGGTTTTTAGTGCACTCACAGATAAGTGCAACAATCACCACAGACAATTTTAGAACATTTTCTTCACCTCAAAAGGAGACTCCAGACCTTTTAGCTGCTCCCTGCCCCCAGTAAACCCTTCCCCCAAACCCTAAGCAACCACTAATCTACGTTTTGTGTCCACAGATTTGCCCGTTCTAGATATTTCGTCTAAATGCAGACATGTAATACATGTCTTCTGCGACGGGCCTCTTCCGCTGAGCATGGTGTTTTAAGGTCTGTCCACGTTGTAGTAGGTGCCAGCCCTTCACTCCTCTTTCCTTTCCTTCTTTCTTTCTTTAAGTACTTAATTCCTTTTGAGGGCCAAGTAATATTCTACTATGTGGCTGTATCCATTCGTCAGTTCATAGATATTGAGTTGCTTTTATTTCGCAGCTTCATGGAGAGTGCTGCTAGAAACATCTGTGTGTGGGTTGTTACCGGAACACGGGCTTTCACTGCTCTTGGGCACCTACTGAAGAGCAGAATAGCAGGGTCGTACGGTGGCTCCGTCGCAGCACTGTTGTTTTCCACAGCAGCCGCACCAGTGTCCTGTCCCACCAGCCGTGTAGGAGGGCTCCGACGTCTCCGTCCTCGCCAACATCAACGACATCCTCTTGTTGTAAGAGTAGCCATCTCACTTCAGAGTGTGAAGATGTAGTTCAGCCTAGTTTTGATTTGCATTTCCCTAATAACTAACAAGGTTCAGCATCTTTTCCTGTGCTGTTGGCCCTTTGTACATCTTCTTTCAAGAAATGCCTGTTCAAAACCTTTTTCTGGTTTTAAATTGGGTTACTTGCTTTTTGTTCGCGAGTTGTGTCTCTTATGCATTCTGGATACAAGTCCCTTATCAGGTATTTGATTTGCTAATATTTTCTCCCTTTCTATGGGTTGTCTTTTTGCTTTATTGATGGTACTGGTTGCAGCGTGAAAGATTTTAATTCTGATACAGTGTGATTTTTTTATTTTTTTCTTTTATTACGTGTGATTTTGGTGTCACGTCTAAGAACTCATTGCCTAACTCAAGGCTGTGAAGACTTCCTCTACGTTTTCTTCCCAGAGTGGTTTCTGTTCTTGTCTACCAAGATGGTGTGCTACAGTGATTGAATTTTGGATGTAGAATCAATCATGCATTTCTAGGGTAAATCTTGCTGGGTCCTTGTATACACCCTTCTTGTCTGTTGCTAGATTTGGTTTGCTAGTGTTCTGTGGAAGGTTTTTGCATCTATGTGCTTCGGGGATTTGGTTTGCAGTTTTCTTGTAAAGTCTGTCATCTCAAAGTATTTTCTAATTTCCTTCATGATTTCTTCTCTGATCCATTTCGTTAAATAGGAATATGTTGTTAGATCTCCACATTTTTGTGAATGTGTAGGTTTCCTTCAGTTATCGGTGTCTACTTTAATTCTCTTGTGGACGTACAGCCTACTTGGTATGACTGCGATCCCTTTGAATGTACTGAGACTTGTTTCGTTGCCTAACATGTGGTTTGTCTTGCCGAGTGTGCCCTGTGTGCTTGAGAAGACTGTGCGTTCCTCTGTTGGCCGAGGGCTCTGCAGTCGCACACAGGCTAAGGTGGCTTATAGTGTTGTTCAGATCCTGTATTTCCTTTGGATCCTCAGCCTAGTTCCTCTGTCGTTGAGTGGAAGTGTGTCATTGAAGTCCACAGTTACTGTGCCTTTTTCATCAGACTTAGAATCTGCGTCTGAGCTCCTTGATGGAAAAATACTTAATTGGCTCTCAAGCTAATGGCCTCCCTTCCCTCATCTGATGCCTGACGTCTACTGAGGAGGAGCTTAAAACGTGCTGGGCACTGCCTCATGCTTTAGATTTGCTTCTAGAATTTGCACTCTATACCTGAGGAAACAGACCTACAGAGGACCTGGGAAAATTGCTCCAAGACACCTGGCTGGTTCAGAACTAGATTCTAAGGCACCCGAGTCTAGAATTTCTGCTCAGCACCACATTTCTAGATGTCCTCTTGGGGTACCTAGATGGTATCATGAATGTCCCCACACCAGGAGAACACGGCAGTCAGTTGGAATGTTGACCCATTTCTAAGCTGCTGTGTAAGGAATCCCAGAAGTCAATGCCAGTAGAAAAATAAAAAGGGATTTTTATTGTTTTGAATCCTTCCCAGGTTTGGGTCTGCACACGGCCAAGACGCAGGCCACATTTCTCCACTCAGCTCACCTTCTGGACCACAGGTCCTTGGGGCTCCAGGTGCCTTTCCTCCCCGGATCACAGGTCCAGATGGGGGCCCGGGGAAGAAGGGGCAAGGTAAGAAGCAGCTCTCACTAACGGCAGGATCCTGCCTTGAGCCAGAGGCACCACCTGGACCTCCTGGGAATGGTAAGGGGCCAGGCAGACAGGGGTGTGGGTGGTCCCTGAGCCCCATGCCCCAATAGGAGCAGTCTTCCTAGAAAGAGAGGTGACCGATGTGCAGAATGTCCCCATGCTGGAGCCGCAGGCACAACATTTATCATCCTGGCTTCGTGTCAGGACTAGGAGAGAAGGTAGGGGGCACTTAATTGAGCCTGGCCTGGCCCACAGTAATCCACTTTGTAAATAGATTCCCCACCCAGTGTATTGATGAGAGAAAAGAGGTCTGCCGCAGACCCGATGTTTGTGTCTCCCTAAATTCAAATCTTGAGACCCAATCCTTAGTGTGATGCTGTTGGGAGGTGAGGCCTTTGGGGTGATTAGGTCATGGGGTGGAGCTTAGCACTTTTATAAAAGAGGCCTCAGAAAGCACCCTCACCCCTTCCACCGCGCCAGGTGACACACGAGGAGTCACCGTCTGCGAACTTCACCCGCCGCCAAGCCTGCCGGTTCCTTGATCTTGGATATCCAGCCTCCAGACTGTGGTAAATAAATGTCTGTTGTTTGTAAACCACCCAGGCTGTGATGTTCTGTTCCAGCAGCCTGAGTGGACTCAGTTGAGTTCCCCATCAAGTTTGGGGATAACTTATTACATAGACATATGGGGTGGCTGAGCCATCTATTACTTGGAGAGTTTTGGAATTCTAATAAGAAAAAGCACCCATCATGATGTGTCCATTCTCCTGCCCAGGAGCATGGAGCCCGTGGTCTGTTGATTGCTCAGTGAACAACAGCTCTGAGTGTGTGCCCAGGCAGTTTACAGACAAGACAACCGAGGCTCAGTTGAGCTCACATCCCTTGGCTAAGCAGTCATGATGAGGGCAGGTCAGCTCCCTGGTCTGGGTCATGATCATGTGTGTCTATGTCACTGGCCCTCTCCACCTGGGAGCAATCCTATCCTCCCTCCCACCCTAACTGACCCTGCTCAAGCCTCTCGCTCCACGCAGTCCTCCTGATGCATCCTTGACCCTCTGTCTCTCCTTTTGGTACCCAGAGCATGGCTCTCATTCTGAGCAGCCTGAAGTTGCTCCTGATTCCCGCCCCTAACCACCCTGTGACAGGTACCAGGGTCTGGCTTCCCTGTGGTTCCCTCAGTGGTGCAGGGCTTGGAAGACAGATGAGTAGAGACAACAGGTGGCAGCCTCAAGCCGAGGTGGCCCGCACCCAGGTCCCGGAGGACAGGCTGGTAGAGCGTAGCCCTTCAGCTTCTTTGGGTCTGGGGAGAGGGAAGGGGTGACAGAGCACACCATTTGGGGCCCTTTGGCCTGACAAACAGAGGCAGGATCCCATGGAGCAGATGAAGGTGCGCTCTCTGAGGCTGGCTAGTGGCAGCTTCCCGACTCCATCTTCCTGGGTCAGCAGTGGGGACCGACTTGATTGGATGCAGATGATGGAGTGTTCACCAAGCAGGCGCTGGTCCCAACAAATGTCGAAGCCCTTTTGCTGAGCCTTATGCAGTGGCTACGTTGAAAACCGGAGGTGCCCTTATGCCCACCTTTTCGGGGCCTCTGTAGTAGGGCCCAAGGGATGCTGAACGGTAAAGGACCATCTCTCACTGGAGAGGTTCCCAATGCATTTATTGATTGCCTATGACAGTTACCCAGGGCCTTTAATCCCCAAACGGGAGCCTCAGCACATTCTGCAGAAGGCAAGCATCTGCAGCCCATGGGGTCAAGTGGCCTGCCCAGCGGTGTGCGAGTCCGGAGTGCCACCACGTCCCCTCTTGGAGAATCGGGAAGGGCATGGACGCCCAGCAATGTCTGTGCTCATGGAGCACCACCCTGCCGGCTTTGTCCTCCAGGAGCCTGGGAAGACCCAGCCTGGGATTATGACCACAGGAGCTCTGTGGGTCTTGTTGACCAGGGCAACTTCAGCAGCCCATGGTCACTTCACTACAGGACACGATGGGCCTTCCCCAGTGGGACTTCCTGCCCCATGAATGGAAAGCCAGAGGAGAGGGGATGGGCGCGAGACCCCGACAGCGAGCCTGTCCATCCAGTCTGGGACCAGCCTGGAGCCCCACGCAGGAGAGTTTTTGCTGACCTGATCTTAGGACATGCCCACGCCTCCCACTCATGTGCGTGCTGCCCACGCCTTTCAGGTTCATTTGAAAATCGCCTCTAGAACACTGTGGGGAAATCAAGGGCTGCAGTGTCAGGGAGACAAGCAGTCTCTGCCCACATCCTTTGTGGGGTCTTCCCCTCAAACTGGCATAGGAACATGGGTAGGGTGATGTCCCTCCCTCCTAGGCATGCCCCACACCCCTGGCCTGAGGGGCAGGGCCACTTCTGAGTTACGTGCCCCAGGACAGGACAGGGACCTGGGGCTGGCTGTAGGTTCTGGTCACTGCAGGTGCAGCTGACATGCCTCTGCCCCTGGAGCCTTCCCACTGATCTCCGCTTCACCTCCACCCCTCCCCAAGGGTGACCACCATCCTAGATGTGGTGTCTTTAAAGAGGAAGCCTATTTGATGCTATTAAAATACGTACATAATATAAAGATTGGTTTTCAAACCTTATCATTCTGTAGCAGCTTTTTTTTTTTTTTTTACTTATTACATTAAAAAAAAAAATCTGTGGTAAAAAACTCACATAACATAAAATTTTCTCTTAGCCTTTTTGAAATGAACAGTTCTGGGGCATTGAGCACATTCTCTTGGGGCCACATGTGGGATGGTCCTGCTGGGTGGCCAGAGGCATCCCCTGCCCTGGGGTCTATCAGTGAGAACCCCCTAAATGAAATTAATGCCCCTTTTGTACAAACAGACCTCTTCAGCCTAGCACCTTCTGCCTGTATTTGCCAAAGATGGGCATTCAGGATCTTCATCTGTAATGACTTGCTTGGGGCACCCTTTATGGTCATGGTTCTGTGGAGTTTGATCAGTAGAACTCTGGAGCGTGCAGACAAACTGCAGAAAGCTGCAAGTTCTCACTCCCTTCCTCCCGCAGCGAGCCCAGTCAGGCGAGGGAGTGAAAATGCATGACTTAATTCGACTTTGTTAGTGTCCTGCTGGCTACCAGAGCTACCCTCTGTATTGTTGCTTCAAATACCAGGTTAAATTCCAGGGCTGAGGTTGAGAGTGAAAGGGGTTTGCAGTAAACAGTTCATTAAGAAGCACTTCCAGCCTGTGTGTGGAGAGGGGCTTTCTGGGGGAGGGGTTTTCAATTGAACTAGGGACGAGGATTATGCTGTGGGCCCACAACCATTAACTCAGACACCTCTTCTCTCTTCCTCATTTACTTTGGGGTCTCGCCCAGGGCCTGGGGACGCGTGCCTGGACACCCTCTCCCTGGGGACCTGCTCCCAAGGCTACCCTGTGTAGCAGGTGCTGTGTATCCCACCTAAGAGAGGAGGAGGAGCGGCTGGAAATGGCAGAGCTAGATGTCAGGCTCTTCTGAGCCATAGAAGGCGGGGCGCAGGGGAGGAAGGAAAGGAAGGGATAGTGCTATGGACCTTCCTGCCTGAGCGACAGTGGAGGAGGCCCTGAGTGGGTGGACTGGGCTGTGACACTGTCCTGGAGGACAGAGGGTGCCTGAGGGAGGGGAGCTGCTGTTGCTGATGGACTCCCAGGCCTGCTGAGGAGCTGGGGAGAAGACAGGTGGGGCAGACGCTACATCTTGCATGAAACAGGTTGCTCATTGCCCAGGCCTGGGACCTGCTCCTTCCTCTAAAACAGAGAAGATTCTGGTTTCAACCCAAGGTGAAGCTCCCCAGAACTGAATTCCCGGCTGGGGAGGTAGAATCGTCCTCCAAAGGAAAAATAGTGTGGCTCTGGGAGCAGATGCTCCATGTGAGGGCCCCCGGGTCTGCCCTCTGGCTCCCCACCCTCACCCACTCCCCTGGGCTCACAAATGTGGGGCCCGGTGTCTCCACACTCATGGAGAAGGGGCCTAACTGGGTCTGGAGTGGAAAATCCTCCCGCCAGCAGCTTTGTCACACAGACAAAGACCCAGATGCACAACACAGAGACCTGCACACAGACACACAGACGCACACATGCACACAGAGACACAGACGCACACACGCACACACATGTTAGACACACAGACACGCGTGCATACATATGCAGAAAGACACACATACCTCTCTTCAGCTTGGGGCCCACAGCCTCCTACCCTGACCTTGTCAGTGGAAGGAAAAAGAAAAACCACCAAAGTCTGGCATCCATGGCATGGAGCTGATTGTGAAAACCGCATACTTGCCCCCGGAAGAAAGGGCTTCTCATGTTTATTCTTTGGATTACAGTGGATTGAAATCAATCCAACCCCACTCTGGAATCATTCTGGAGAATTTCACATCTCCCAAGACATTAGGCCCTGCCCAGTTTGGATGTCTGGGCTGGGAGCCCTTTGTCCTTCTCCAAGGATCTTTTTGGATCCGACTGCCCTGTTCTCCTGTGGGGTTTTCCTTCCTACAAGAACAGAGAAATCACTAGGTGTGAGAAAAGAAATAGAGCCCTTACTTCCCAACATATGCAGAATCAGCTCCACATGGATCCAGGGCTTAAAATCAGAGGTGTTCTTAAAAACTTTGCCTGCAAAGTGTCAGTGAATTATTTGGGACCTTGGAGTAGGCATTTCATAAATATGCTATAAAGAGCTCTAACTATAAAATAAGAGGCTAATACTTTCAAATACACTAAAAACCTGTCAATGAAAAATCACCATAACGAAAGTGAGGGGGAGATTAAAGACGAGACACTCACAGCAGGAGCAGCAGATGTGAAGCCATGGCTGTGTGTGTGTCCGTCTGGGGAGCCATCAGTCACCCCTCTCCTCCTGGCTGTCTGGGCGTTAGGCAGAGAGGGCTTTGCAGGGGTCCGTTCCTTGCAGGCCCTGAGAGACCCTGGGACCCGCCTCCTCACAGCTCCTCCCTGTGTCCTCGACTGCCCTTCCCAGGACCTGATCCAGCTAGAGACAGGCAGGTGGGTGAGTCAGGCTGCGGGTCTGAGTTGTGGGCGCCTGTGTTCCCAGCCATGGGGGTGGGCGGGGGCAGGAAGTGGCTCTGAGTCAGAGGTCCTGTGGTGCTCGTTTTCCAAGACACTGACCTCCCTGTGGCCCCAACAGTAGGCCAGACAGAGGAGGGCCTGAGCTGTGGTTTCTGACTGTCCCGTGAGCAAGTAGACACAGACACAGGCAGACGGACACACAGGCACACACAGGACAGAGACACAGACACACACAGACACACAGACACACACAGACACACAGACACATGCAGAGGCACACATGCCCTTGGCCAGAGGCAGCTGCAGCCTCCACTGGGTGGAACCCGCAGAACAAGGCCAGAGATGGGCCTTGGGAGCTCTGGGGCAGCAGGTAGGAGTCGTTTCCTCTGTAGCCCCAGAGCGCATATGTCCAGCTGCCCCTCTCCTGGGGGCCTCCTGCCCCCTCTCCAGGTCCCACTCGGACCTCTGCTCCCAAAAAGCAAATCAGGGCTCCTGCTGGACTTGTCGGTGGCCAGTTTCCATCAGCAATGGAGAGGGGAGGACCGAAGTGCTAGTCTACAAGAAGGTGACCTCAGGGGGACTTGGAGCAGCAGGACAGGGTCTCTGGGAGGCAGCAGAGTCTGCCATAGGCCCGGTACAGGGCCTGGGTCAGAACCCCAAGGATTGTGGAGATTCTGCATCAGGCATATGGAAAGTTCTTGAGCGGACAGGGGGCTCAGAAGGAAACACCGGAGAGCAGACCCCTGCTCCCTGCCCATTGCTCCCACAGGCCGTGTGGGGCTGACGGTGTCTGGCCCCGGTCCCGGGAGACCCTCCAGGGTTCGGGTCAGCAGAGCCAGTGTTTGGCCACCCTTTGATGAGCACAGACTCCTCCCCACAGCAAAACAAAAGCACCTCCTTGGTGGTGGTGGGGGGGGGGGGGGACACAAACTTTGCAGTCCACTCCATGTGCTGCTGGGTCTCATTCTCTGTGTATTTGAGGGAAATAAATAATTGGCTGTATTTGCCTCTTTTATCTCCCAAGACATCAAGGGCCAGCCAATCCCACCAAGGCTTTTGTAGGAAGAATCTGGTTCCTCGGTCCAGGCTGATGTGGAGACCCCAGTGGAACCAGTGGCACCCAGGGACTGACCCCTCCTCAGGTGACCTCGCTGCTGTCCTGGGACTCTGAGGGTCCATGGACAGGGTGGTGGCTTTGGCGGGGCCCAGCTGGCCTTCTCGGTGGCATCCTGCCTTGCTTGCCTGAGGTGCCAAGTCTGAGCTTGGGGCCTGGACAGTCACACCTGACCCAGGCAGGCCAAGGGCCCTGATGCTTCCCCTGGTGTCCACAGCTCTGGGTTTGCAGGGCAGAGCTGTACAGCTCATGGGGAGAAGAAGCGGCTGATGCGCTGACTCACCAGGTCTCCAGTCTGTGGGCTGCTGCAGCCAGGAAGAGGCAGACCAGCCTTACCCATGTGGGAAGAGCCTGGAGGCTGGGGCGCTCCGTGGAGTTACGAGCTTCAGGCTGAGGGCCCAGCCTCTAGACCAGGCACCAGAGAGGCTGGAGCGGCTGTCTGAACTCAGGGCAGCAGGGTCACAGCCCTGCCCCCTCCCACCGCATCCTGCTGCAGGTCCAGCACCAGGCAAGGGAGGGCCCCTGCTCAGACCCACAGCTGACCCCAGCCCAGGCTTCAGATGCTGAGAGCTCTCAGCTCCTCTCATCAGGGACGAGGTGGGGACACCCGAATCCCATCCCAGGATAAGCTACAAAGCAAACAAGAGAGCAGAATGAGCCAATCAGAAAGGCAGGGATCATCAGATACGGTATAATCTCCAGGCAACCTGGCTTAAGATTTAATCCGAGTTTCCTCCTCCTTACCCACCAGCCACGGCTCACCCCTTTGCTCTGCCTTCTTTTCAAGCAGTTGGGCTGGGTGCCTTGGGAAACAAGTATGTCAGCAGAAAGCAAGGACAAAGGAAAGGCTTCTTGGATTTTGATGTAAAAGCTCAGGTCCTCTGTAGGATAAAATCAGAGAAGGATTTGGGAGGAAATATGCTAAGTGAGAGCCAGGCCTGCTCTGGAGGACCTCATGGGGTCTGCAGCAGGGGCTCTCCTGGCTGGGCTGCCCTTCCTGCAGGCTGGGGTGCTGCTGCCCTCCCCCCACACTCTGACATATGCACGTACTGCATGCTTGCACCAGGCAGAGGAAGGACAGACCCTTCTGCCTCTGTACCGTGATGGCACTGACTACAGCCAGCTAACAAGTATGCACGGGCCTCTCCAGCGGGCTGCTCCAGGACCAGAGCTGGGAGACTGGCCACACAGCAGGAGACCACGCGGTCAGGTGTATTCAAAACACCAGCCTTGCTCTCTCCACAGTGAAGGCCTTTGCTTTGCGGGCTGACACAGACAACTGGGGTTCTACCCTCTGGCTGGAAAGACCACCAAGGCTCCTGGGGGACACTTTCCTTCTAATGGTCACTCACAGGGGTCTGTTGGGAGGGAGCCATTTCTTCCCAAGCAGTCAGTCCATAGTCTTGACCTTTCACTGGCTGTGGGATGGTGGGCAGGTGATCCTCTCATGTGTAGGGCCAGGTCCCCCTGAGCAGAGGTGTCTGATGATAGTTGAGCTCGCACTTTGAGCAAAGTGCTTGGCCACCCGGACCACCGGGTGAGGCCTTCTTGTCAGTAACAAGGGGCATCTGCTGCCTAGGGCAGGAGCAGGACTCTGAGAGAGTTTGGGGGCTTTACCACGATCCCTGCATGACCTGAGAGTCTGGTGTAGATAAACACACTAAGTGAACAAACGAGGAACTAAGGAACACATGAGCAAGCCCACTTCTCCTGGAAACCAAACTTGGAACGGGCAGTTTACATTTCCTAGGGGCTATGACAGACCCCATCCTCTGGTTCCCCATCCGTGAGTGCCTGGGGGGACCCTCCCTGCTCTAGTCCCTCCAGATGCAGCTCACCTGGCTGTGGGTAGGGACGGGGAGGGCTCGGGAGGGAGGGTCCCAACTACCCACCACGCTTGCTTCACCCGAAGGGGCTGTTGGGGGCCCGCTTAGCCGGCACAGCTGGTGGGGGGCAGGTCACTGGGCTGCAGGGGCTAGCACTCACACTTGGCCTGCTGCTGGTCAGAGGCCCATGGGTCAGAGGGCGGAGCACAAGGCTGTTGGAATGGCGCTGGACTGCCCAATTCAGGCTCCTCCCTCATTGTCACATGGCCGTGGCCATGAGTGCTGTGGTCCCAATTGCTCTTTCCCTCTGTGGGTGACGCTTTCGACCGTGTTTCCCCAGCATGTGTGGTGGGAGGAGACAGCCACAGCGGCCTCAGGAAGGAGCCAGACCAGCCTTCCCTAGGTGGGAGGAGCCCGGAGGCTGGGGTGCTCCTTGGAGTTGGGCACTTTAGGCTGAGGGCCCAGCCAGGGCAGCGCAGACAGGAACCCTCTTAGTGGCTCAGCCACTTACTGCTTGGAGCCCGAGTCTCCACCGGAGCTCCTCTCCCAGTGCCTCTGTGGGCTGGTGACACTGCCACTTGCTGAGGGTGGCCCGTCCCTCGGTTTTCACAAAGTCCTAGGGAGTTGGCATTAGCCATGCTGCCTGGACAGGCTGGTGCAGTCGGGGACCCTGTGGTGGGTGAACAGCAGAGCTGGGACCCCCAGCCTCTGGTTTTGACCACTCTGCAGGATTCTGCCGCCTCCCAGCTGTGCATGGCCTTGCTCTGAGCCAGGTCCCACACTGAACGGAGCGGTGCACCTGGCCATGCGGGCACCGTGTTTACCACGAGTCCCCGGGGCCAGCATGGCTTCTGCATGTGAGAGAGGCAGCCACTGTGAGTGACTGGCTTAGTGCAAGTACACATGTAGGGGAAGGAAGGGATGGAGACACTTACCCCAAAACTGAACCCAACAGACTACAGGTATGGAAACAAACCTTTCCCCCACTTTCTGACTCTTAGGGAGAATGGCTCATGATGTCAGCAGAAACATGGCTAAGAGGACTGCGCTGGGAGCAGCCACCACGTGCCCATGTGGCCATCAGGGATGGCCTGCAGCCGGGCTGGGCAGTGAGGCTCCAGCTCCAACCAGCTGTGCTCCCTGTCAGAAGAAACAGTGACAGGTGCCAGGGGGCCGGGCATCTTTCTGCGGGGAGAAAATGCTGCTGAAAACCAAGTCTGATTTGCTCTGTGTTACAGAACTTTTACAAAAGCATAAAAAGTAAGTAGCTTAGCTTTTTAAAAAACTGGTTTCTTGGAGATCACAGCAGCTGTAATTTGAAATGGGCTGCATGAGGCAGGGCACCTTCGAGGGTCTCAGCTGGACCAGGCTCAGGGCCAGGACATCTGAGTGGCCCAGACTGCCAACCCAGCCCTCACCCGTGGCAGGGTCCACGTCAGCCCGTGAGCTGAGTCCAGGCTGTGGCCAGATCCAGATGTGTGTGAGTGAGTGTGTGTGCCTGTGGACGGTGGGCATGAATGTGAGTGTGAGTGTGGTGTGTTTCTGTGTGTGGGCATGCGTGAGTGTGTGTACGTGTGTGTGTGCTGTAGGAAACCGTGGCGTTGGCCCGGGGCTTTATTACAGGCTGACCATATGCCCTCACTTCCTTGGTTCCTCATTTGTGCCAGACATCACGGGGAGAAGGGAAGGGAGGGGTGGGGAGGTGCCTGGCCATGGGCTGAGCCACAGAAAGATCACGCTCAGGGCAAATGTCACCCCAGCAAAGGAGCAGCCTCCACAAGGCCACATCCCCACTGGGCCCCATGGGCTGTAATCACAGCCTTGTGCCTCCTCTCACGCCTCGGCTTCCTTGTGGTCTCTCCGGATGGCACGTGAGCGCCCGCACCCACACCCACTCCTGTCTGGCTTCCGCCTCCAGCCCCGTGCTTTATGCTTCTCGGAGCCCAGACTGGCTCTGGGTCCCTCTTAGGGCCTCTTCTCCTTTGCCAGCATTTTCTTCTTTTCTCCTCCTGACACACTTTGCTACATCGTCATGCAAAATTAGGTCCAAGACGATTTCAGGCAGGTACTCCCAACCCTGAGACAGGTTTTAAAATAGCGACAGGACGAACATCCCACTTTGCAGTTGAATGCTGTAAAGAGTGGTGGTAGCGAATGCATTTTCCATTTGCAAACTCTCTAGCATAAATCCCACAGGGAAGGGAAATTGCTGATCTATTTCCTCTGATGGGTTTGTTTCCTTTAGAAGGGGTCCAAATAAAGCTCTGCAGAGATCCCTGCTTGTTTCTGCCCTCTTGTGAAAATTGAATGTGTAAATCTTCTCCACTGCCTTTATTGATCAAGGCCAAATTACAAGTTTCAATTACCACAGTAGGAAGCAAGATGTGGTCATGAAGGGTGTAGGAGGGGAGGCCACGCTGTGGTCTCTAATGCATCCGATCGGGAGAAGGGCTAAGCAGGAGGAAGTTGGGCTCTTGGGTGTTCCCATGGACATCTCCCATCTGCTCACTTCCTGCCAGGCCCCTGCTCCACCCTAACAGCAAGTACGGCGACAAGCCGTTCACTGTCCTGAATGTTTGTGGAAGTTGGTATTTTTCTCTTCGACTGTGATGCCCTCTCTTGCTCAGGCTTCCTGATTCCCCTCGTCTCATTTCCATGGACATCTCTGTCCTCACGGACCTTTGGTCACCATCTGGTTAAGTCTCAGATGTAAGTCGGAAGCAAGATGGAAAAGGACACGGGACCCAACCCTTCCCTGCAGCCTGTTGGTGTGGAGCTGCCAGGGGTTCCTGAGGCATTTCGGCGGGAAAGCTGCTGTGGGCGCTCACAAAGGGTAGGGTCTGGGAGAGCCCCAGGGCTGGCCCCAGGAGATTTGTCTGTGCAAATGCTCAGCCAAGGGGCAGATAGGAAGGCCTCCTGACAGCTGGTTGGAGGGGGGAAGCTGAGGGAATGAGGTGAAAGGTGTGGTGCAGGTGGAAATGGGCCATGAGCCCTGTGGCCCCAGATAAGGGACAGTCCTGTGCGAGCAGGTGGGCTGACATCCCTGCACAGAGGGCGCCGGCAAGGCCTCTCCAGGCGGGTCTCAGACTCAGCCTGTGCGGCTCGCCTGCTCTGGACAGACATCTACCTGCTTCACCCTTGTTGACTCCAGTCCCAGCAGGACAGATGCCCCAGGAAGACTGGCCGGAAACAGGTGTCTCATTTTCTCCGGAGAAAGGATTCCTTCCGCTCCCCTCTACTGTGACACACGGTTTACCCAGACACCTTGTGTGCGTGTGTGTCGTCATCCTGAGGAAGGGTGGCGTATATTCCCACCACTCCTGTGATCTAAAGAAGGAAGGAGATTTAGTCGTCCTTTATCAGACGGGAGGACACCGCCTCAGGTGGTCAGTAGCTCCGACAGAGGTGGGGTTGACTCCAGCCTCCACCTCCATCGGCCGGTGAACCTGGCTAGAGCAAGCCCCCTGCCTGCCGTGCACCTTTGCTAAGGTGTCTTCTTTGCTGAATCAGGAGACGCCTCAGCTCTCCGTGGCCCTGGACTTGTCCTTTGAGCCCATTCCTGGGGTGCACAGATGTGGGGAGGCTCCGGCCACCCTGTCTGGGGCAGTTCAGGAAGCATCCCATTCCTCCTCAGGTTCTGCCGCCGTTTGCCTTTTCTCCTCTTATGATTCTTTCTGACTACACTTTGGATTACTTCTCTCTTCTAGGCCCGGTCTCTATCACTTAGATATTAACTCCGGTACCTTCATCATGTTCAATGATTGCTGGGTTTAGCTGCATGGGTCCTGGAGGGCCTGACACTTCTGGCTCATACTCCTATGATAACCTGGGTCAAACCCAGGGCTTGGCCCTCAGTGGGCCCTGCAAGCCTGGGAGGCCCACACCCAGCCCTGGAGTCCACATCAGAGGCGGGTCAGGCCTACATCAGCTCTCAGAACTCCAGGCTCTTCATCTGTGTGAGCCACAGCAGCACCTGCCTCGAGAGGCCAGTGGGGAGGGGTGGGGGCAGATTATACTATAGTAACTGATAGAAAGTGTATGAAGCAACAATTAGTTCATAGTGAGTACTCAAGAAATGGTACTAAATAAATGTCATCGATTTACATTCTTGAACAGAGATGGGGGTTGCAGTCATGGCTCTCCGGTTCTGAGGGAGACTCTTCCTTGGATGAATGTACTGGACATTTTAGCTCCTTCTGTTTGCACCTGCATGACCCCAGATGAGGGATTCATCTTTTGGACCCTCTGCATTCTCTCTGCCACCATACCCACCACTTGGGCTTTCTGCAGGCGTCGGGGCAGTTCAGAGATGAGATGAGATGTGCAGTTTCCCCAGGATGCAGAGGAAGAAGATGGACACCCAGGACGAGCGTCCTTCCTCCCTGGAGGCTGTCAGCCGGGCCAGGACAGGGCAGCCTCAGGTCAAGGGCGCTGATGGCAGCTCCAGCTGTGGATGCGGGGTGATGGCCGGGGGGAAGCAAGTGGAATGTGGGTCTGCACCCAATCCAGAGGACACATTTCTGGGAGAAGAGTGGGCCCCCAGGAACCACCCGTGGGCTCTTGAAGGTTCTCTCTCAGCTCGAGAGTGACCTTCAGTTCCAGCGTCAGCAGCTCTGACATGACTTCTTGGGAAGCTGGTCTCTACTGGCCCATCTCATTGGCTTCGGGGCCCTCTGTCCCCAGTAGGTCCTGGGTGACATGGCCCCTGGGCCTGTGCTACGTGAGTGTGCAGGTTTGCTTGTACCTTAGCTGTGAGTCAGCATGAGCCATGAGTGTGGGCGTGTGATCTCACTCCCTGGGGCCTGGCGCTCCCCATCGGGGTGAGGTGTTCAAGCTGCCTTACCACTGGCTGTACCCCAGTGCCCAGAACAAACCCAGCAGCCTCTCCATCAGCAGTTCTGATGGATGAACAGTGCTGTAAACATTAAGATACCCACTGGAAGCCTTTTGTTTCCCTGCTTTCTGTGAATCTCTGAGTCAGTCCTGTTTCTGCTGTTTCTGATCATATTTAACTTCAAAATTAGCCCTTGGCAGTTTGGAAGCCTCCAGATGCCAGGGACCGTGTGTCTAATTGCTGCTGGTGTAAGCAGTGATGAGAAGTATGGCCAGATGTGGGAGCTGAGAACCACAGTGTGATTAGCTGTCCAGCTCTGCTGTGCGTGGCCCCGGGGCGTGCAGTCCTCTTGGTGTGCTGCCAGACACACCAGTCTCCCAGGGGGGCGAAGGAGGGCGGGCAAGAGTGGGACCTTCCTATGTCCTCTCTTACAGGGAAGACGGCTCTTCAGCATCCCCTCCACCCACAGCTGTCCCTTGACCTCTGGGTGCACCATACATTCGCCCTGGACCATCACTGTCTGAGGTGAGCTCACCTGGGGGGCCAGGGACCCAACACTGCTCATTGCAGGCCACTCATTCTGGCCGAGCTGAGAGGCTGGAGGGTGCCTGAGGCAAAATCCACTGAGATGGACAGCCCTGCAAGGGAATCAGCTGTCAGCGCTGCTTCCCCTCCTGCTCCCAGCTGTGGCGGGCACGGGTCACTGCATCACAAAGCTCAGAAGGCAGCATCACACAGTGTCCTCCGTGGAGGGCGCCCCCAGAACTGGGCAAAGCAGAGGTCCTGCCTCCCAGGGAGTTCTGCAGCTCGGAGGTCTGCAGCTACACGTACCTGTCTGGCCACAAGCAGCTCACACCGTCTCTGAGGGTACACTGTGGCAGAGCTCCGGGAGGAAGGCTCTCCCATAAGGCAGACCCTCTGCTCCCCATCAGGGTGGCAAGGGGCAAGGTGAAGGGCCTCTCATCACTAGCAGTGTGTGAACTGAGGTATAGGTGGTATTGTGCAGTGTGTAACAGCAAATGTGGGTTCAGATCCTGATGTCACCACTTGTTAACTGAGGAACTGTGGGAAAATCATTTGACCTTCCTCATCCCCACTCCCCTCCTCTATAAAATGGGGTTGCCTTTGTGCCTCCTACAGGGAAGTCATATGAGAAGGTCTCTGTTCAGTACTCAGGACACTCCCAGCTCACGGTGAGTTCCCATCCGCATCCCCATCCCAATTGCCCTGCTTTCACTGCTGCAAAATTGTTCTCAACGACGTGGAGATGCTCACCCTGAGGTGCTGACGTCAGGCCTGCAGTGTCCGTCACAACTGCCCCCCTGGGGCTTTGAGCTCCATCCTCCCCTGCCCCCTTGGTCTCCTTCTCCAGCCATGCAGCTCTCATTACTGTTCCTCAAGCTCACCATGCAATTCCCACCTCATGGCCTTTGCATGTGCTGTGCCTCTAGTGGGTGCTCTTTCCCCAGATCTGCACTTGGCTGGCTCCTTCCCATCAATTAAGTGACCCCTCCTCACACAGCCTGACCTCAACCACCCCCACTAGAGAGCTAAAGCCCCTCCTGCACCCCACCCCTACCAGCTTTACAATCTTCACTGCATTTATTCTCTTATAGGGTTAATTTGTTTAAGTCTCCCCCCCAGAACATGAGCTGGAGGAAGGCTGTCAGTGATTTTCTGTTGCCATAACACGGGGTATGTGGTGGGTACTTGGTAAGCATGTGCTGGGTACACTGATTGAACTGAGTGAATGAGGAATTTATTATTTTTTTGAGATCATGACCACGTTCTTGTTCAGGAGTAACCCTGCCCAGCTCTTCTCCCGGATTCAGTGTCCACTCTCTCCTCTGTAACGTGTCCCTTTCAGAGTCTCAGGGGGGACCCAGTTAGCTCTTAACTGGACTCCAATTTTAAGCGAACCAGTGAGTGTACCCTTTAAAGGTAACTTTAAAGCAGCTCTATTCTAATGGGCATCTGTGTCCACAAATTATAGAATTTGCTAGAAACTCTGCACAGCTGCACTCAGAACTGCAGTGCTTAAAAATGACTTATCCACACATGTCCTTTGCTGGGTGAAAATAGCCTCTCAATGTCATGTGGTCAAACTGTGTGGATGTGCAGGGGACCTTGACTGTGTGTAGAGGACAGAGGGACTCCCTCTGTGTTCAGAGGCCCTTTCCTGAGCAGGTCCGGCTGCAGTCATGCTGTGGGTGTGTGTTGTCGATCTGGGGAGCACTCCTGTTTGAATCTGGGGTGCTGCCCGAGCCATCTCTAGAAGTTAGGGACCCACAGATGGGGCTGTAATAGATTCAAAGAGGTAACTGATAAAATAAATTTATTTTTTAATCCCTGCTCCCAAAGAATCCCTAATGGAGCAATTACTACTGAGATACCTAAGGTTAAGGAAGACAACTTCTAGATTGTCTTGGGACAATCTTGGGAGGGGTGCTGCTGCCATCGGTACTGCCTAGTTGCTGTCACACATGTTCCCTGGAGGGGTGTTGTTACAACAGGCACCCATCTCTGCTGTGGTCCTCACACACAGCCCAGAGAGGAGAGCTCTGGCCACCGTGGGTCCAATGGAGTCCTCAAGAGGCAGAAACCCAACCCCACACGTGTTTGTGCTGAGCACAGGTTTGCCCTTTGGTGGCATGTCTGTTTGTTCCACCAACTGACCTCCAGGGACACATCAGTCATTAGTCCTGGCCTCCTGAGGGTTGGGTGAGGGGTTGCCAAGCCCAGAACCTCTCTCCCTGCCACTGCGTAAGGACCACGAAGTCAGTGGCTTAAAACAGCACGGAATTATTCTATTGAAGTTTCAGAGATCTAAAGTGTAGGCGAGTTTCAAGGTGCCAGCAGGGCTGGTCCTTCTGGAGGCTCCAGGAGAGACTGTCCTGCTACTTCCAGCATCTAGAGGCTGCTGGTTGCCCCTTCCTCCATATTCAAAGCCATCTTCTGTCTCTGCTTATGGTGTCACATCACTTTCCCCTCTGTTTTGATCTTCTTGCCTCCCCTTATGAGAACCTTCCCAGGTAATTCAGATGCTTATCTTCATCACGTCTATGGATGCCTAGTCACAGGTTCTTGCCACAGGGATGTGGGCACCTTTGGGAGCCCTGATTCAGCCTACCACACCCATGTTCTGGTGTGAACCCACCCTACGTTTACTTCTTCCTTGGAAGGCAGCTATGCTCGCCACTATACCACCAACACCGTTTACTTCTTCCTTGGACATAGACTAGAGCCCAAGCTAAATATCGCAAGAGCCTGGAGTAGGGGCCTCTTCCCCATGTTCCCAAAAGAGATGGACTCCCACTCTTGAGAAGGGCCTTCTCAGGAGTGGTTTTTAGCTGATGGCCAGTTACTGTGGCTGCAGTCCTCCCGGACCCCAAGCAACCATGAAGTGGAAGGCTTTCTATAGAAATTCCCCAAGACTGTGTGCTCTTTGCTCCTTCCTGCCAGGGAGACTTATTTGGTGCACAACTAAAATGGCCTGCCTCCAGTAAGATTCCTTGAAACTACCCCCCTTCTTCCCAACATCCCTCCACCCCCTGTTCATCATCCCTGAACTTGTCAGTCATCTTTGTCAACGAAGTATAAGAATGCATTCAAAGATAGAAAAGTTATACTCTGTTTAATTTCCTTTCTACTGACGACTCCAACGACTAATATGGCCTAAGGGTGGTGGTCGCAAATGCTGGGAGAAATTCTTCATCTTTTAGCATATCCCAGGTGGCCTTGGAACTTACTCTAAGATGTGGAGGTATCTGATGCCAATATAATGTTGGTAGATCTTCGACTCATTTTAATCTTGGTGTTGCATGTAAATTTTCGATAAACTTAAGTGTGGAATAATAAAGCATAACGTTTCCTGTATAGAAAAAAAAATGGCCTGCCTGCTTCACTCTAAAGCTTGGGAAAGAGCTAACTTTGCATTCCGTGACTAGGACGCTGGGACTTTGAAGTTCCGCCCTGCTAAACACGACAAGCCGTGGTGAGCCCTCACTGGGCGGATTTAGTCACCTAGGGGGATGTGCCATCAGCACTGACAGCAGGCAGCAGGGAGATGAAGGGGCCACAGCATCATTTATGCAAAAGCAGAATGAGATATTAGCCCTCACGGATGGCTTCTGGCATTTTCCTCACTGAATCTCATGTTCGCCACCTCGGCTAACACTTCTGAACAGCAAGACGGAACAAGAGTCTTTTGATTCTTCACAAAAAATATTGTCATAGAAAAATTTAATGGGAAAGTAGTTTTAAACTGTCCATATCAATTAGGAATCTCTAGGTCTTAAGCTGAGCTTGTGCTCCTGCTTTTAGTCCCCCGGGTACTTAGCCCAGAAAGCTGGGTTTTAAAAATTATTTTTTAATAGTAATTGTATATATTTAAGATGTACAACACAATATTTGATATAACATCTATATAGTGAAATGATTACCACAATCTAATTAACATATCATTTCCTCACATAGTTACCTTTGTGTATGCTGAGAGTTCCTGAAATTCACTCTCTTAGCAAATTCCCAGTGTACAACATGGTCTTACTAACTGTATCCATTATGCTGCACGTAATGTACTTGTTCATTGTACATAACTGCAACTTTGTACCTTTTGGCAGCATCTCTCCATTTCCTCCATCCCCCAGCCCCTGATAGCCACTGTTCTAAACTCTGTTTCTATGAATTTGACATTTTTCAGATCCCACATGTAAAAGATACCACATAGTATTTGTCTTTCTGTCTGACTTATTTCACTTAGCCAAATGTCTTCCAGACTCATCCATGTTGCCTCAAGTGGCAGAATTTCCTTCTTTTGTATGACTGAATAATATTTCTGTGTGTGTGTGTCTCACATTTTCTTTATCCATTGTTTATTTTGTTCCCATGTCTTGGCTATTGTAAATAATGCTGCAAGGAACACATGTGTACAGATACCCCTTTGTACCACCTTCGCTCCTTTGCCAAAGAGTAATTGACTATATTTATATGGGCGTCCATTTCAGGGCTCTCTATTCTGTTACAGTTACCTGTTTGTCTGTTCTTTCACCAACACCACGCTATCCCGATCACTGCAGCTTTCTAAGAAGCCTTGAAATTGGATACAATCAGTCCTCCAAATGTGTTCTTGTTTTGTAGTATTGTATAGGTTGTTCTGGGTCTTTTGCCTCGCCATATAAACGTCATAGTCACTTTTGTCAGTCTCCGTAAAATACCTTGCTGGAATTTTGATTGGGATTGCACTGAATCTACACATTAAGTTGGGAAGAACTGACATCTTAATAGTAATGAGTCTTTCTATACTTGAACATGGAATAGCTCTTACTTAGTTTTTTAAAATTTCTTTCATCAGAGTGCTATAGTTGTCCACATACGCATCTTGTCAAATTTATGCCTAAGTATTTCATTTTTTTGAGTGCTAATGTAAATGGTATTATCTTTTTAATTTCAAATTCCATTTATTCATTGCTCTTGTACAGGAAAGTGACTTCTTTAGATTAACTTTGTATCCTGCAGCCTCGCTATAATCAGTTACTAATTCCAGGATTTTTTTTTTTTGTCTATACTTTTAGATTTTCTACATGGACAATCATGTCACCTGTGAACAAAGACAAAGGTTACAGGTCTTCCTTCTCAATTTGTATACATTTTCTTTCCTTTGCTTGCCTTATTTCATTAGCAAGGACTTGCAGTACAATATTTAAGAGGAGTGGTAAGAAAGGACATTCTCGCCTTGTTCCTGATCCTAGTTGGAAAGATTATAGTTTCTTGCCAGTAAGTATGTTAGCTGTAGGCTTTATATAGATAGCCTCTATCAAGTTGAGGAAGTTCCAGGCTATTCCTAGTTTACTGAGAATTGTTATCATGAATGAGTATTGGATTTTTCTGCATCTGTAGATATGATCATATGATTTTTTTCTTTAGTCTGTTGACACAATGGATTACATTAATTGATTTTTGAATGTTAAAGCAGCCTTGGAATACCTGGGATAAATCCCACTTGGTTGTGGTATATAATTCTTTTTATACTTTTTTGGATTTGATTTGCTAATATTTTGTTGAGGATCTTTGCACCTCTGTTCATGAGAGATATTAGTGCGTACTTTTGTTTTCTTACAATGTTTTTGTCTGTTTTGGTATTAGGGTAATGTTGGTCTCATAAAATGAATTAGGAAGTATTCTTGAGGGTGATTTTTGACGAGTAAATTTTAACTTTGATAAAGTTTAATTCATCAATCTCCCCCCACTTCCATGGCTTTTTTAAAATAAATTTTTAAATTTTAGAACAGCTTCCGGTTTACAGAATTATTATGGGAACAGAAAGTTTCCATGTACCCCACATCCAGTTCCCCTATTTTTAACATCTTAATATAGTTAGTATAGTATATTTGTCAGAATTAGTGAACCAATATTAATACATAATTATTAACTAAATTCTGTAGTTTATTTAGATCCCCTTAGTTTTTACCTAGTGGCCTTTTTCTGTTGCAGGATCCCAGCCAAGATACCCCATGGCATTTATTTATTTTATTTATTTTTTATTGTTATGTTAATCACCATACATTACATCATTAGTTTTTGATGTAGTGTTCCATGATTCATTTTTTGTGCATAACACCCAGTGCTCCATGCAGAACGTGCCCTCTTTAATACCCATCACCAGGCTAACCCATTCTCCCACCCCCCTCCCCTCTAGAACCCTCAGTTTGTTTTTCAGAGTCCATCGTCTCTCATGGTTCGGCTCCCCCTCCGATTCCCCCCCTTCATTCTTCCCCTCCTGCTATCTTCTTCTTCTTTTTTTTCTTAACATATAATGTATTATTTGTTTCAGAGGTACAGATCTGAGATTCAACAGTCTTGCACAATTCACAGCACTCACCATAGCACATACCCTCCCCAGTGTCCATCACCCAGTCACCCCATCCCTCCCACCCCACCCCCCACTCCAGCAACCCTCAGTTTGTTTCCTGAGATTAAGAATTCCTCATATCAGTGAGGTCATATGATACATGTCTTTCTCTGTTTGACTTATTTCGCTCAGCATAACACCCTCCAGTTCCATCCACGTCATTGCAAATGGCAAGATCTCATTCCTTTTGATGGCTGCATAATATTCCATTGTATATATATACCACATCTTCTTTATCCATTCATCTGCCGATGGACATCTTGGCTCTTTCCACAGTTTGGCTATTGTGGACATTGCTGCTATAAACATCGGGGTGCACGTACCCCTTAGGATCCCTACATTTGTATCTTTGGGGTAAATACCCAGTAGTGCAATTGCTGGATCATATGGTAGCTCTATCTTCAACTTTTTGAGGAACCTCCATACTGTTTTCCACAGTGGTTGCATCAGCTTGCATTCCCACCAACAGTGTAGGAGGGTTCCCCTTTCTCCGCATCCCCGCCAACATCTGTCCTTTCCTGACTTGTTATTTTTAGCCATTCTGACTGGTGTGAGGTGGTATCTCATTGAGGTTTTCATTTGGATTTCCCTGATGCCAAGTGATGTTGAGCACTTTTTCATGTGTCTGTTGGCCATTTGGATGTCTTCTTTGGAAAAATGTCTGTTCATGTCTTCTGCCCATTTCTTGATTGGATTATTTGTTCTTTGGGTGTTGAGTTTGATAAGTTCTTTATAGATTTTGGATACTAGCCCTTTATCTGATATGTCATTTGCAAATATCTTCTCCCATTCTGTCGGTTGTCTTTTCGTTTTGTTGACTGTTTCTTTTGCTGTGCAAAAGCTTTTTATCTTGATGAAGTCCCAATAGTTCATTTTTGCCCTTGCTTCCCTTGCCTTTGGCGATGTTTCTAGGAAGAAGTTGCTGCGGCTGAGGTCGAAGAGGTTGCTGCCTGTGTTCTCCTTTAGGATTTTGATGGACTCCTGTCTCACATTTAGGTCTTTCAACCATTTGGAGTCTATTTTTGTGTGTGGTGTAAGGAAATGGTCCAGTTTCATTCTTCTGCATGTGGCTGTCCAATTTTCCCAACACCATTTGTTGAAGAGACTGTCTTTTTCCCATTGGACATTCTTTCCTGCTTTGTCAAAGATTAGTTGACCATAGACTTGAGGGTCCATTTCTGGAACAGAATAGAGAGCCCAGAAATGGACCCTCTATCAACTCTATGGTCAACTAATCTTTGACCCCATGGCATTTAGTCTTCATGTGTCCTTAGGCTTCTCTTGGCTGTGATAGGTTCTCAGATGTTCCCTGCTTTTTAATGATCGTGACAGTTTTGAGGAGCAGTACTCAGGTATTTTGGAGATGGCTCTCAACTGAGATTTGTATGATGTCTTTCTTATGATCAGACTGGGGTTATGGGCTTTTGGGAAGATCGCATGGTAAAGTGCCATTCTTATCACATCATACCAAGGGTGTCTTATATCAACATGACTCATCACTCCTAATGTTGACCTTGATTACCTGGGTGGAGGTAGTGTTTGTCAAGTTTCTCCTCAAAGTGACTCTTTTCCCCCTGTCTGCACGGTACTACAATTTCCCAAACTTCTACTTTATGGTTTGTGCTTTTTGTGTCTTCTTTATGAAGTCTGCCTAACCCCTTAGTTGAGAAGAAAGGAGAAGGAGGAGTCAAGGCCCTCTGCATTACCTTTTCATGTGGATCCAGTTTTCCTGGTACCATTTTCCCTGCTGAATTGGCTTAACTTCCTTGTCAGAAATCATTTGGTGGTATCTGTCAGCCTATTTCTGTCCTGTGCTCCATTCTATCACCTATTGTTTTACTGATGCAGGTCTGTCACAAATATTGCAGCTTTATAGTAAATTTTGGTAAGTCTCCTGACTTATTTTTTTAAGGTTACTTTGGTGATTCTTATACTTTTGCCTTCCTTATGAATTATAAAATTATCTTGTCAATTTATAGAAAAATTTTTCTGGGTTTTCAATTGGGATTTTATTGAATAAACAGGTCAATCTTAGAGAAATGGTATTCTAATAACATAAATCCTTCAATCAGAAACATGAAATATTTCTCTCTTTTTTGATTTCTCTCATGAGTGTTTTATAGATTTTGGTGTAGAGGTTTTGCACTGATAAATTTGTTAAATTTATCCATAAGTATTTGATGTTTTTGACACTATTATAAATGGCATTTTACATTTTATTTTAAACTATTTGGCATTTGTGTATAGGAATGCAATTGATTTTTATATGTTGACTTGGTATCATGTAATGTTGCAAAATTCAAGCCTTTTTTCTTGTAGATACCTTAGGATTTTCTTTTCAATTAATCACATCCCCTGCAAATTGAGGCTAGTTTTACAACTTCCTTCCTGATACATACTTTTATTTCTTTTCCACATCTCTTTGCACTGGTTAGAACCTCCAGGCCACTAGAATAGAAGAGGTAAAAACAGAAACAGAAATCCTTCCCCTTTTCCCCATTTTAGGGGGAAGTTACTCAGGCTTTCACCATCACTTATAATGTTTGCTGTAGAAGAAAAAAGCCTGTTTTAATAGTATTAGCTGCTTGGGAGAGCAAATACCTGTCCTTATCTGAAGGTGGGCCCTTCCAAAGGCCTCCATAATGAGTTAGTTCTAAATGACTTCCAGGTGACCAAGCTGATTAGCTCATGGATGCAGGGACATTCCTGGGCCACACAAGCTTCTGTCTGATGTCTTTTTTGAGCCACATGCAGCCAGAGGAGGAAGCAGCATCCTTGGGCCCAGTGTCCCAGCCCCTCTCAGCTCCACTAGGGGTGCGATGAGCATCCAGCAATGGCCCCAGTTTTGCTCTGCTTCCCCACTTTATGGTCCCCAAAGACCAGGTGATCTCCAGCTTCGTAGCTGAATCCTAGCTAACAAGGAAACATTTCCACGAGGCAAAGACAGACCAGAGAGCTGGCAGGTATGCACTGAATAGATGAGTGTTGATCTCAGCACCAGCCTCATCTCTCCATTCCCTCCGGTCCTGAAGCCAGTATGTGGCAGGGAAGCAGCTGGCTGGACCGATAAGGGCAGAGAACTGCTGATTAGGCGGATAGAACAAGGGTCATGCTTCTTTCACAGACACACAGAGCTGCTCAGGGTAGACCAAGCTGGGCTGGGCAAGATGTGCATCCGAATGCATTCCACATGCCCGCCCTCTCCCCCCCCCCTCCTGCCCCGCCATTTCTCAACTCTGCCATTCTTGTTGTTCTGCTGTACTGAGGGAGAGACTCCCAAGAGAACCATTCCATTGAATAAACGAGTTTAGAGCTCTGCTTGAGGAAGCCTGCAATGGACAGAGAGGGAAAGGGCCATTGGGTTTTGATGTATAGATGGCCTGGGCACAGCTTTCCAGCGGCTGGACGGGGGACTTCAGGAAGCCTCAGAACGATTTCATTTCAAGCTAAGGTGAGGGTCCTCTTGCTCATTTTCTGCCAGATTGGGAGGCAAATGCTCAGAAAATGAAAGAATTTTGGAAACTATAGACTACTCTCTCTCTTTTTCCCCTTTGGTAAGATGCATAAAAGCAAAATATACAAATGAGGAAATTAAACAGTGAACCGAAGTACACAACAAACACCAGTTGAGCAGGGCTGCTTTTCATCCTCAGAACTGTGGGGCTGTTTTGGATAAAAGAAACCATATTTCTTTCCCTTGTGCTAGTCGAGTGACACAAGCTAACATTAGGAATGACGAACTCCCAACTGGTCAAGTCTGACCAGGAAACCAACACAAGATGGGGCACAGGTGCAAACACTGGCAAAGACAGGAGACTTTTCAGCATATAGAGGGCAAAGCTCTAGGTGCCAGCACGGATTCCGGCTGGACATCTTACCATCTCCTCTGAACCTGGATCTTCTTATCTACACAAAAAGAAGAATGCCCTCCTCACAGGATGGTTTTTAGGTTAAATTATTTAACGTGTGTAGAATTCCTTGCATAGTTACAGTGAAGGGTCAATGGAAGTCAAGTCCATCCCATTCTCCACTGACCATGGCCAGAGCATCCTTGCTTGTTAGAAGCCACGGGTTGTTGATGGAGTCCCCACTGTGTGACAATTTTGTTGGATTTGATTGGTTCTGGACACTGGGCTTTTCCACACTGATGGATTTAATCCATCACACCGACGGATTATAAGGTGCTAGAAAGGCTGTTGACTGGTGTGGCCAGTGGCTGCTCACGTGTGTAAGGTAATTTCCCAGAGAAATCTCATCTGTGCTAAGGTTCTGAACCTCTTTGGAGCCCTGGCTAGGAGCTACCCTGAGAAACTTTCCAGTCATGGAAATGTCAACAGATAAGTATAGGTCTGGGTGCATCCTATCCGCCAGATGTCCTTCTGGGAGTGAGTGCATAGGTCCCCTCAGGCCATGGGATACAGCCAGGTCTGTGGCTCTAGAGAGGCAGGGGCATGGCCTTGTGTGAGGAGATGAGGCACAGGTCCCAACCACTTCACAGGGATGGGCCAGAAGTCTCTTCTGACAGGATAATGTATTGAGGGTGTGTGACTCATCTGGGGATCAAGTCCAACCTTTTATTGCCTCCTGCCTCCCAAAAGGTGGCTTTAATGGGAGTACAGCGGAAGGCCTTGTGACATAAGCCTTGGAAGCTGCTCACACATCTCAGCCATTCAGAAATCATTCAGAAAGACTTGCTGAGCATCTTGTTTGGGCCAAGTGGTGTGCTAGGTTCTGGGGGTGCAGAGCCAGGGAGGGTGTGATAGTTAATCATGTGGGCCAAAAGATGCCCAGAGAGATGGTAAAACGTTATCTCCAGGTGTGTCTATGAGGGTGTTACTGGAAGAGATTAGCATTTGAATTGGTAGATTGGGGAAAGAAGATCATCCTCCCCACTGTGGGGGGTTGGCCTCCTTCAATCCACTGATGGTCTGAATAGAACAAAACGGTGGAGGAAGGGCGAATTCACTGCCTCTCCTCGAGCTGGATGTCTTGGTCTTCTAATGTTACGATAGGATATAATATCAACATACTTTGTGATGTGATGCATTTGTTCATGATGAGTTACTTCCGTTGCTCACTTGAAGAGGAGCAGAACATACCACCCCCAAATATGCCATTTTGGTGTATGTATTATGTTGAGTGCATATATATTTTAAATTGTTATATCCTCTTGAAAAATTGACCCTTTTGTCATTATATGATAAACTTCTTTTTTTTTCTTCACAGGTTTTGACCTAAAGTCTAGATTGCCTGATACAGGTGTCACTATCCTTGCTGTCCTTTGGTTTCTGCTTGTGTGGAATCTTTTTCCCTCCCTTCACTTTGAGATTATGTGTGTCCTTGAAGTTCATATGGGCAGCACATAGTTGGGTCTCATTCCCCCACCACCCCCCCCCACCTCATTTGGCCCCTCTATGCCTTTTTATTGGAAAATTTAATCTATTTACATTTAAAGTAATCATTGATAGGCAAGGACTTATTAATACCATCTTCTGCTATTGTATTGCTTTGTCAATTGATGGTTTTCCATAGTGGATTGCTTTGATTTCCCTCTCTTTATCATTTGTGTATGTTCTTTAGGTTTTTGCTCTGTGGCTACTCTGAAGGTAACATAGAACATCTTATAGATGTAGCAGTCTATTTTACAGTGATAACTCCGATTTTATACAAAAACTCTGCCCTTTTACTCCGCTCCACACACACAGTTCATGCTTTTGATGTCACAATTTACCTCTTTTTAGATAGTGTATACATTAACAAGTTATTGTAGCTGTAGTTATCTTTAATACTTTTACTTTAATGGTGTCTGGAACTTCTCCACTGGAAACCTGGACTTGTACAAGTCTCCCTTGTCCCAGGGTGATTCTCTAAATTGGTGTTCTTTGTGGGGAGATGGCAGAAAACTCTTAGCTCACCATGTTGGCGATGTCCTTACTTTTATTTGAAGCAATTGCAATCTGCTTGTTTCCTTCATTGATTATAAGAATAAAATCTTTAGGGGCGCCTGGGTGGCTCAGTCGTTAAGTGTCTGCCTTCGGCTCAGGTCATGATCCCAGGGTCCTGGGATCGAGCCCCGCATCAGGCTCCCTGCTCGGCAGGAAGCCTGCTTCTCCCTCTCCCACTCCCCCTGCTTGTGTTCCCTCTCTTCCTGTGTCTCTCTTTGTCAAATGAATAAAATCTTAAAAAAAAAAAAAAGCTTATTTAGTAGTTGGAACAGTGCTTGGCTTCTCATACGATTTAATATTTGTAGTAGGCATCTTTTCTTGCCTTGGAGGAATGTCCTATTCAATGTTTCTAAGTTTGTATCCATTTCCAACATTTTATCCTGCCCTTTCAATGTTTCAAATATCTCTAAGAGTCCTGACAAAGATTCTTTGCTTGACTAGACTCTTTAGTCAGGCTCCTGACCCTTCTGGGCTCGCCTGTGCATTTCCTTGTAAAGTCCAGTTTTAGCAAGAACTCTGCTAAGTTAGTTTAACCAGAACCCCTCATCCTTGATATCTGGTCACCTCGGATATCTGGTCAGCTTCGTCATTCTGCCCCACACCCAGGTGATGTCTGACCACCTTGGCCTGAGCAAGAATCCTGTTTAGTCAGAACCACCCCCACCTGCTGTTTCCTGCTGGTAACTTTCTGCCCATTGGCCCCACCTACTCCATGGCTGTGTCTGGAGTGGATCCCCCTGTAAACTGCTATTGCAATCTCACCCCCTGTAAACTGCTATTGCAGTGGTCCCTCTAAGTCCATCGGCGGCCCTGAATATGGTCTGCCTTGCCGTCTCCGACAGATGTCACCGAATGCTTTTCCTCTGATGGTTCCTCTCAAAGGAAGGCTTTTGCTGGCATCACATCCCCTGCAACATCAGCCTCCTTCTCTCATTTATGCTGGTGAGTCACCTTCACCGAGATCCTCTGGGTGCTAGTCCTTCAGGCAGGGGAGCACCCATGGCCCGCCCCCCCCCCCCCCCGGTCAGCTTTTCTCCATGACTCCCTTTATGTTCCACTCGAACTTTCTTTCTTCATCGTCACTTTTCCTTTCTTTGCTCCATGTTCATCTTTTCTGGCCAGTTCCCTCCTTCCATTATCTTCCATTATTCATTTTCGTGGAATGCCACATGGATTTATCCTTGGAAGTGGGGAGGTGGCATGCCTGCATGCTTTGCTGTCTGTGTGGGTCTGAGTGGCAAACACACAGGGGGTGGCTGAGACAGACCTGAAAGAAGTGAGGAACCACTGTCATGGTTCCTGAAGAACGTCTGTTATTTCCAAAGGGATTTATGGATGGAGGGCCTAGTGACAGTGTCTGCACTTCATGCATCTGGAGTTGATGTACCTTTGGTTACTGCAACTTGGGTGTAATCTAAAGTGTGCAAAGTGTGTGTGTGTGCATGCACACATTTTATTTGGTATTACAAAACAGAGTAAGAGAAGAAATAATATCTGAAATGTCCCTATTATAGAACAACTTGAATTTATAGAATCAATGGACTTCAGAAAGACTTGCTCCCAGGGCTCAGTAAAGAAATGTCCAGGACACTAAATGGGTCAAGTCTGGGACTGGTCATCTCAACTCCATCAGAGACTAGAAGGGAAAGTGTCTTCTAGACAGTGGCACTACCATCCAAGTACAAGGGGCAAACAAGCTGGGTGTCCACAATTGAACCCTTTGGCAAGAAGCTATTTGAGACTGTCCTCTATGAAACAGAAGAAAAAATAGGAAGAAATGAGATCCAGTGCAGGTAAGCAAAAAGAACACTTCTAGGATGATAAGCCCAGATTGTAGCCTAGAAGGGGCCTATCCTAGTTCCAAGACAATAGCTCCCACTTAGGAAAGGAGAGATGACCTGAGATCTGTGCTTGCAGAGAGGGGCAGTGCCGAAGAGATCTGAGGTGGGGTAGTGAAAGATTCAAGCCAATGAGAAGCAAGGCAATTATTAAGGGTGGGGAAAGCAAAATATCTATTTAAAAAATAATGTAATTATAGGACACCCAGGCATAATAATATTTGCACAGTCACAACCATGTCAATAATAATGATTAATTAAAAAACGGTGCTATAATTATATGAGGATATATGCCAGAGGAGCGATGGGGCCATGGTGCCATTTTTTCTATTGATAATCAAAGGCTGTGATTCTGAGCCAACAGAATAGTTCTTCCATGAAGATTTTCCAATCGAGGTAAAATTTTTAAATTCAGAAAAAAAGATTGGAAAAAAGTGCACAATCGCTCATTACCTCAATAATTAGTTCATAATAGCTTAAAAGCAACATTAGCTCTCTATTCGAGAGCTGATAATGTACAACCACATGATGACAAGTCACTTGGTGTGATGTAGGTGGCAGTAAAACCACGAACAGGTCAGGGGTCTATCGGGCTGCCTGAAAGTATGGTGCTCAGCACAGGTCCTTTGTGGGGTGACAGGTGCAAGGGCCGAGACCACCAGGCATTCTGCTCCTGCCATTGCCCCAGTGAAGCCTCTTCCTGCAGAGCGGACCCTCTGCTGGCTCACAGGGAACACCCTCTTCCTGGCAGGGAGTCCCTGTGGCATCAGTGGGCACCACCCTTGAGTGACTGCCGTGCTTCTCCCTGACGGGGCCCTGTGGAGGTGACCCCCACACTCCCACCCCCAGTCTCCTCAAGTGACAGCCCAGCCAGCGTTTCAGAACAGCCTTGGTGCAGTGTGGAGTAGCTGCCCAGTGAGGTCCTCTCAGGAGGCAGCTGTCCTCTCAGGGTGGGGACAAAAGTACCCTCTGCCAGTAGGGGGTGGGTGCACATTCCAGTTGAATGCAGCTTCAATCCCTGGGGGAATGGCCTTATGCCACTTCCACCCCCAAGCCTGAGTAAGTTCCAAAATAGCAGTCACACATACAACACTCTGAAGCCAAAAAGCAATGAAAGAGTAAACTTATCTGTTCAACCAAACCGAAACCAAATACGTCTTGGTGACAAGAAATTTAATTGACTGCCCTAAGTGGTGACTGGCTCAGAGAGGAAGAGCCAATTTCAGTGACAGAAGATTTTAAAATGAAAATTAGAACACCAGATACTGAGGTTTGGAAAGGCTCTGCACAAAACTGTACTCAGAAATTAATATAATTCTCAAAATTATTCCCTGGCAGAAATGAAATTAAATGCATTAAGTCCATGAAAATTTAACGCAAGAACCAGGAAAGTGACTCTCCAGACCAGAGCTGGGACAGGAGCACAGAGCAACTGTGAGCTGGCTGTGGCCTGGACCAGGCCCGGCTGGACCAAAGCAGCTCACAGGGCACTGGGCAGGTAGGGGAGACAGAGGCTGCAGCCATGGCTCATGAAGAACTTGGGGTGCCATCACTGCAGGGAGGGGGAAGGGTAGACACAGAATGCCAGTTTTGGGCCAGCAGATGTGGGACAGAGGCAGGCAGGACACAGGACAGAGTCAGGCAGGACACAGGACAGAGGCAGGCAGGACACAGGACAGGGCAGGACACAGGACAGAGTCAGGCAGGACACAGGACAGAGGCAGGCAGGACACAGGACAGAGCAGGAGGGCTCAAGTGAAGGTGCTGGGGCTGGCGGTATAGCAGAGGGACAAGACGCAGCACACCTGTTTCCTTGGCCTGACACACCTGCCCCTGAGCCCTGCCACCCACCTCGGGCTCCTCCAGAGGGTGGCTTGGACATGACTTCTCCAGGAAGCTGCTGCCCCACAGCCCAGATCCAGCCTGACTCCCACAGTCTCTCCTGGCACCTGGCTCTTCTCCCTTCCCCTAGATGTAACCATAGCTTTATTTGGGAATTATCCCAAAGCACAGTCCTGAGAGCAGGGGTATGCCTGGCCTGGCTCTGCGATTGTCCCCAGAGACAAAGCATCTGACACATAATGGGGGCTCAGTCTGTGTCTGCGTAATAGACGTTGTTGAACGTTTGAGCAGTCAGGTAGGAAGAACGGTGCCCCTCAAGATGTCAACATCCCAATCCTCAAAGCCAGTGAATGGGATATCTTACATGGTAAGGAGGAGTGAAGGTGGTGATGGAAATAAGCCTGCTAATTAGCTGACCTTAAACCAGGGATAGTATCCTGGATAATCCCCCAGGTTGGAAAAGGCAGGAAAGCTGAGTCTCTCAGAGCCTCCAGAGGGAACGCAGGCCTGCCCAACACCTTGATTTCAGACTAGTGGACCCTCGCTGGCTTCCTGACGTCCAGAACTGTAAGATGATAAACTTCTGTTATGAGCCACTAGGTTTGTGGTCATGCGTTACAGCAATGATAGGGGATCAATGCAAACAGGTGTGTGCTGTGGGGGCCTCAACACAGCATTCAGAGCAGGGGCGCTTCCCCAGTAGGCAGCAGGTCTAGCGCCTGAGGCCCACCATCTTTCAGGGTGAAAATGTTAAATTTTTTAATTTTTTTCTTTTTTTTTTATGGTGGAAGATGCTCGAGAAGGAAAAGTAGCCAGGCTTCTGGAAGTCAGGGTCAGAGTGGCCAGGGGATGACTTACCCAATCAGGAGTGAGACACCAACCAAGTGGCTTTTCAGCAGCCAGAGCCCCATTTCCTGGGTCAGGAGAACAGACACTTGGGGAGAAGGAGAGCATGGGGTGACAGGGCCCCTTTTTTCCTACTGTTCCTTTTCCAAAAGAAAACTGGGAACAGATGGCCCCCATGAGCCATTTCTCTCTGACAAAATGTGGATTAGCGTCTGCATGCCTGGTTCAGAGCCCCAGGGAGCCCTGGGGCCCCAGACCTGTCCATGCAGATAGCTCAGGATTCGTTTCCAGAAGGCTGCTTGCAAGACAGACTGCAAGCTGGGGGCTGGCTGGGCACTCACATGAGCATGGAAACATACATGCATGCATGTGGTCATACACTCTCTTTTCAATGTGAGTGATCTAAAGCCCAAGGCCCCTTAACCCTGCTCCTCTTATTATTGGAATCCCGGGAATTTGCATGTTTCAGGTCCCAGCTGTGATAACCTGCACTGGCCTCCCTGCCCACCACTCACTGCTCCTGGAGAGAGGATCCAAACAGGTCTTGGGCCCTCTACCATGGGAGGTGGGTGGTTGGCAGGGAAGAGAGCGGTAAGAAGGACCGGGGCTTCTCTTCTCTGGTTTTATCACCTGCAGATACAGAACTCCTTTCTCCTCCAGTCCTTATCAGCTCCCCAGAATCTGCTCCTTCACAGCCCCCTGCTGTACCTGATGGAATACGCCAGCCAGCCAGATGCTTCCTGCCTCCTGGAGGGAAGGGAACACTAAACCTGCCCCCTCGTGGAGAGTTCTTGGTTTATGTATTTGGGATGGATCATGAAAACTGCTCTGATTACTTTTAACAGGACAGGTACCTTTGTGGAGGCTCTGCAAACACAATTTATTGCCAAAAACCATGTTGTTTCTTTGCCAAAACCTCGTAAGCAGCTCTCCCCAGGAGCTTTGAAGAAAGAAACCCCCATCTCAGCACTTGAGCTGCCCTCCAGGGAAATGGGGAGTGATAGCATTTAAAAAGGAAGATGTCTAGAAGTCTCTCGTGCCCAGCAAGCCCATTCAAATTTGAGATGGTTGATATGAAGCATTGGGGTTGGCTGGCCCACGGCTTTGCAGATGCTCTGAGAAGCAGGTGGGCGAGGTCTCTGCAGACTGTCCTTTGTCTCCATTCCCCTTAGCTTTGTTTCAGATTGTTCTCAGTGGCAGAGACCTGCCAAGATTATAACGTTTGAGAATGTGGACAGACACACTGGTTGGATAAGGGACATTTTGAGCATTGGGGGAGTGGAGCTGGGAAGGGTGGGCAGAGTCTGGGATGCCCCCCGGTGTTGCCCTTCTCCACATCCAGCTTCCCGACACCCTTGGCCCTCATCTGCCCTTCTGGGCACACCATGTACAGGGGTGCTGGGGTGTATGGATCATGTATGTGTGCATGTTCAGATGTGCATCAGCAAGGGAACAGGAGAGCATCTTCATACCCCATCCTACCTCACCCCACCCCCTCCCCCAAAGTGGTCTAGGAGATGAGAAGAATGAAGAGTATCTGTGTAGCTGACCCTGGGCTGCCCAGCTCAGCTTGGGCCTCTCCTCTGAGGACTGACCCCAAACCCAGGGTTTGCACCATCTGACCCGCTTCTGTGTACACATGGGCATGGATGGTTCTCCAGGCCCCAGAGAGCACCCAGGACAGGTCCTGCCAAGGGTGTGACTGACAGTCTGCTCCACCTCTGGTCAAATCCCCAGCACATTTTAAACACAAGCCCGTGTCACACTGTCAGCCTGGAACAAATAGGACATGCCTTACAGGTGTCCAAACTTTGGGCCAATAGCGTAACCGATGGGATGGCCAGGGAGAACACTCTGAAGGTACCAGCCAAAGGACATGCTGCGGGAGGCTCAGAGAAGGGGAGGCATGTCGTAGGATCCTCTTGGCCAGGAACTAGAGTCCTTGTTGCTAACACTATCTTCCAAAACTGCACGTGTGTCTAGGTAGAGGCCCATAAGCAGGCAGCTGTTTTCTTTGCAGACTGTTCCGTGTGCAGATAAAGTGGCCTCTTTGTGGATAAGCTGGCCTATCTGCACATAAGCTGGGCCACCTACAGAAAGGCTGACCCATGTGCAGATCTGCTCACCACTGGTTTCCCCAAATGCAAAGAGGTCCTGTAAACATGGTGCTCAGTGTTGGTCTGGGCAGATGTCATTTACAGAGCTGACACCAAAGTATCTGCCCGGGAACTGGGATCAGTGGGACATCTGTATTGATCTTTGGACTTGCTTCAGAGGCAGGCAGAGAAAGCATCGGGGACTGGTCCTGCTTCTTCTGGGCCTATCCCTATGGCTCAGCACCATTAGAACCCATAGCTCTAAGCCATTCGGGTGTCCCCGCCTGCTGTGAGCCCACTTACTGCTTCAGTCTACATCCATGGCATTCATCATCCCAGAGTATAACTGAATCTCCAAATATCTGGCTTCTCCCAGCAGCATGGTGTGGGGGCAGGGATCCAGTCTGGCCTCCAGCAGAATCCCCAGGGCTTTGCCAGGCCAGCAGGTGACCCTGGACACCTCCAGCTAAGCAGGACTCAGTCATTGGGTGGCGCATCTTTGTGCATGTTGTAGTTACCCTCTGCCTATCCTTGCAAAGGATCCTACGACTGTTTCAAGAGGGAAGCAATTGTTAGCTGTCTCACCCATCTGCAGAGAGCCCAGGCCTAGCCTGAGGTCTCAGCCTTGGTTCCCATCCTTTGGTGATGAGCCAGTGGCTATGATTTCTGCTTTCTTCCTTCCTTCCTTTCTTTCTTTCTTTCTTCTTTCTTTTCTTTCTTTATTTCTTTCTTCTTTCTTCTTTCTTTCTTTCTTCTTTCTTTCTTCTTCTTTCTTTCCTCTCTTTCTTTCTTTCTTCTTTCTTTCTTTCTTTCTTTCTTTCTTTCTTTCTTTCTTCTTTCTTTCTTTCTTTTCTTTCTTTCTTCTTTCTTTCTTCTTCTTTTTCTTTCTTTTTTCTTTCCTTCCTTCCTTCCTTCCTCTCTCTCTCTTTTTAAAATGGCTGTGAGTTTTGAATGAAGAGATCGCTAATGTTTTTGGAATGGAGACTTACTCTATTACCTGTCCACAGGTTCTGTTACAAACCTGTGTGGCTGTGCAGAGACTTCTTCCCACATCAGTGTGAGGGAAGAGTCAAGGGAAAGGGCTTGCTTCTGTCTGAGGAGTGGTTTTTGTCCTGAGTGGCTGACCCTGAGTGCCTTGGTAGAACCACTGGGGTCCCAGGAGCAAAGGGGGACAAACTATCCCTGTCTGCCTGGAAAGCCCACCCGTAGCTGTTCTTTTGCTGTGGTCTGGAGCTACTTTCCAAGTGATGTCCTGGGTTATAGAAGGACATGTTGGGCCAGAGATGGTGGGTCACCACTGCCCATTGGGCCCTATCCTTTTCCTGCAAATGTCAGACATGGGGAGAGTCTCAGTCCTTGTTGTACAGATGGAGAAACTGAGGCCCGAGGGGGGAAGGGCAGGCTGAGACCTACCAAATTAGTGGTGAGGTAGGAGCAGAGACTGGGTCTTCTGTGGGCAGTGCCTTCTGCGACTCCTGCTTGGGCCGATCTCCGAGCCCTGCTTTGGGGAGAATGTGGTAGGGGTCCCTGTCTCTGCATCTCAGCCTGACCGTGTGGCTGTGCAGATAGCCTGAGAGCAGGGCATGTGTGGGCAGAGTGCAGACCCCAAGCATGTCTTCCATCCATGGCTGACTGCTATCCCACAGGGACCCAGGCACGTGGCTCTAGGTGAGGCCAGTTCTTCTAAGTGGCCAGTTGGCTGAGCCTGGCCTCAGTTCCTTGCTGCCCCAAGGGCACTGGTCGTCTCCAAGAAGAGGCTGTGAGTCTGCCCTTCTCCTCCCAGAAGTGGCCCTGGGTCCAAGGGGAAGCTTGGGATGGCTGAGGGGCTCCAGGCCCAAGACGGCAAATTCTACTGGGGGACAGTGTATGAGGGAAGTGCAGGGGCTCTTAAACACACAGCCCCCCAGCTCCCCAGCTTTGAAATATTTGGCTACCATAAGAAAATTGATGCAACTGAGGGAAGCTCTGGAAATCATTTTGTAAATTGTGTAATCTAGGTTCTGTGGCCAGGTAATTACCATGAATTCATCAACAAGGTAACGGAGAAAAACAGTGTTTAGGGCTCTGTTGTCAGCAACAAAGCTTCCTCCGCTGTGTCCAGCAGCCCAGCCTCTACTGAGGTCTGCATCGATGCACAGTTGTGCACAGCCCTTTGGCGAGTGCATCCGTCCTCTTCTCTCTCCTTCCCTCCCTTCCTTCGTAGGAGGACTTGTTTTGCTTGTTTCTTTTTCTTTTGTAAAGAAAATGAATTACAAAGAATTCAGATAAGAACATAGAAAAGAGATAAATGAGTAAATAACCTGGTTTTCCACAATACTGAAATAAGGCATCCTTGCCCCTGTGTGAGCTTCTTGCCCTATCATCTTCTGCTAACCTCTGGGCTCTGCCCTGACCCTGAGCTGCTGGGCGGAGCCCATCCCCAGAGAGGGCTGGGGCAGGTGGCTTTCCCATCTAGGGCCGCCCGTGAGGCCTTACCCACCCCAGATGAGAAGCTCTCCCGGTGTGGTTTCTCCCACACTCATCCTTCCTAAAAGAAGGAAGAGCTCTTGGTTCATGTGTGTGTAGGAGGCCAGGGAGGAGCTAGGAGCCAAGCTGCCCTGGGTCTCTCTGAAACCTCCTTTCTTTGTTCCTGAAGTTGACCCCATTAGTTTCCCTCTCCTGGATTAGCTGCTGTGGGCTAAATTGTTTCCCAGTTGTAACACCTTTGGTTCATTTCTGAGTGGTGGGAAATCCAGGGTTCCTAAGCAAGAGGCTAGGTGATTTCACGGGCAGGGTCTTCCCCTTCCCCACCAGCAGGCCGTGTCCTGGGAGTCCCATGAAAGCTGTTCCTCTGACCAAGGGGCCTAGGGGTGTCCTCAAAGACCCCTGATTGCCGTCACCCCCAAGAACATCACCACTTGTCAGTTTGGTCTCTGAGAATGTTCCTTCACGGGCTCTTCCCTATTGTTGGCACAGCTTGGAGCCCAGAAACAATAGTGCAAACCCTCCCAATCCTTTTGTAAAGAATAGATTGACTGCCTGACAAATCATTTACACACAGACAGTGGTATGGAAGGTATTCTGTTGCTCATCTGCCTTCACAAAGAGAGGGGCTTTGTTTGTAAACTTTAGACCCAGAAATTAACTGTTCTCCCAGCATCAGATAATTCTGTTCTCCTTGACGCAGAATGCTCTTTCTCTGGGGTGCCGCCCAGCTCTGCTCTGTGCTGGAGGCTATGTGCACAGTGATGCTGGAGGCCCCGAGAGGAGCCTGCCAGGTGCTCCTGGTGGACACACAGGACCTGAGGCAGGGCAGTGTGGCACTGTGTCCAGAAGGGCCCAGTCGGGTCTGACCAGAGAAGCCTCCTGGCCTTCTTCCCCTTTGCTGTGGTGCAGGGAGCAGTGTCCTTGCAGGGCATGGGACCAGGGCCTGCAAGGTGAGAGAGCTGCTTCAGAAGCTAGTTCTGAAAGCCTCAGTCTCCTCCCTGTACCTTGCACGTGGGATCACATCGCCAGGTGAGCCCCTTCCACGTCTGCACAGGGCGGACACTGGCTCCTGTTTCTCTCTGCTTCTCAAGGGTGTCCTGACCCTTGGAGAATCTCTCAGGACTGCAGCGTGGGACCACCGTGCTAAGCTCCAAGTCCTCAGGCAGTGCTGCCTGCCCTTCCATGCATGCCATGCTGGCTCTGATGCTTAGGCCCTGCATGGTACACACGTCCAGGATGCTGGAGAATTTTCCAAGACCAGGTTGAGGAGGGGAGCGATGCAACCACACCATTTGTCTTGGGCCCTGGAGACCCCACTTCATCATCTGCGTGTTCTGTGGGATGTTGGCATAGGGGCATCCCGGCTCAGGGTGACATACCCCAGGACAGTAGAGAGCAGGGTCTGGCTTGGGCTGGGGCCTGACTGTGAGTCTGTGCGATGCAGACCTTGCCCAAGGGGCTGCTCATGAATTGAGCAGCGGTCTGCATGAGTTCTCAATCTTCTCCCCGTGGGGACAGAGATAGTTGCTGGTGTACCCTGTCTGCCCTCAGTGAGCAGGGAGCCCAAGACCAAGATGCCCACAGATGAGGTGTTTGGTGAGCGCATGTTTCCTGGTTCACAGATGGCACCTCCTTGCGTGTCCTCACTTGTTGCAGGGGTGAGGGGGCTTTGTGGGGTCTCTTTTACAAGGGCCCTGCTCCCATCCATGAGGGCTCCATCCTCCTGTCCTAACCACCTCCCAAAGGCTCCAACTCCTAACACTATCATCTTGGGTGTTGGGATTCTAACACAAGAGTTTTGGGGGCACGTGAACATTCAGACCATAGAGGTGTTGTATCTCCAGCTTCTTTCTCAGCTATCTCATGCTCTTTCTCCACCTTCCATAGACACTGCCTTCAGAATTCCCAGATGAACCTGCCCTCTGTTCCCTGCAGTCATGTCTCCAAACCCAGAATCTTCCTCAGTAGCCTTGGTTGGCATATATTTCAGGTACAAAGTAGGCCAGGTGTTCATCGGAGCACTCAGGGCTGTGCAGGTACCCTGTGACCAAGCGTCCTTGTCCCCATTCCCTCCTGATGGAGCCAGTGTGTGCCGTTGGCCCTGGGCCCTTCTAGCTGTGGAACTCCTGCTCAGACTTGAGCTCTGGCTCCATAGGCAGGAAAGGCTAAAGTGGCAGAGAGAGACTGGACACATGAATGTTTGCACCCTTGGGCTCAGGTGATGTGTTCCTCCTATCTCATCCCATCTGCTTCTCTCGGTGCCGTTTCAACTTATTTAAAGAGCCCTGTGATTCCAGCATACTAATTTGGTCGATGAGCCTCTGTGGCCCATGACCTCTGGGACAGCTTGTCTGGCTTTGGAGGAGACAAAGCAGTCTCTTCACCACCTCCTTCAGCTGCAGCTCCTCCAAGTGCTCTGGAGGACACGGACACAGCCTGCCTCTGTCTCGAGAGCTGCATCGGAGGAGTCTGGCTTGAGGGGTTAATTCCATGCAGGAGGCTGGGACCTCAGTGAAGTCTCAGGGGTACTGGCGCCCCCCTGCAGAGCTCCAGAGAGCAGCCCCCATGTCGCCCTGGCTGGGCCTGGTTCCGCCATGCTAGTTGATGCCTGCTCTGTTCCCAGATGCACACCAGCCCTGAAATCACCTGCTTCACATGCTTTTCAAGTGGGGAACACCTGAATCAGGTATTCCTGGGTAAGTCAGTAGAAGTTACTCTCTCTTTTTCACCCACTTTGTGCCATTACATCAGCCAAGCATGTCCCTTGTGTATAGAGGACGATAGTTTGTCTTCGTCTCTGTCATCACTAGCTGTTTTTTGACTTCTAGAAATGAATTGGCAGCTATGTTTCACAGCATTTAGAGAGATGGTTATACCCATGGGTGAGCACATAAATAAACACGCATGTCTGGGACAATATTCCTTTCTAGTTGTCATCTGCTAATAATTGACATCTCGTGAATGCTAATTAAATTAATTAAATGGCTGTGTTGCCCAAAAGTTTATCTGTTTGAGGACGAATGTGACAGGTTTTGTATGTTCTTTTTAAAGACACTCTTTCGTGCTGCCTTTTAAAATGAATTTGTCCAATTCCATAATCAATCACTGTATACCTTGTTAGAGGGCTGGCATTCTCAGTGAAGTGCAGTGAGGTCCCTCATATAGCCTCCATACAGGAGCAGGTGTATGAATTCAGCAGTCGTTTGTTGAGCAACTGCTGTCGGGCAGGTTCTGTGTTTGATCCTGGCCCTGGTTAGCTCTTCTTAGGATGCTTATATCTTTTGCTGGATGACAAAGTTCTAGTGGTCTTAACACCCACAGGTGAGTTCTTTCCCTTCTTATACAGTTTTCCTGTGTTCACCTGCTCTCAAGAAACACATGTAGGTTTGGGCGAGATGGAAGTGACCCATGGAAACCTGGCCTTTTTTCATGTCATTGTTGCCTGTCCTCAGAATCCTGGGCCAGCCTGGACTTGCTCCACAATTGTTACATGTCTTCTGTGGGCATATTTATATTAATTTCAGTCAGTACCATGATACAAGCACATTCTTATACAAATAATTAGTTTGCAAAGTCTCCACACTGTTCTGTTATTTATTTAGTCAGTGCCATGCTGCTGGATTATTCCTTTTTTAAAGCTATTAACAATAATATTAATATTCCTAAGAAAAAAAACACCTGAGCAATACTTGGAATAAAGATACCATCTTAGTAGATATCCAATTGCTTCACCTGAACTCATATTCCTTTTCCAAATAAAGGGTCAGTTGTGTGGACTGCTCTCCTTCAGGAAGCTCACACTCATATTCCAGAGGTGGAAGGAGGCTTCCTGTCTTCCTTTCAGGGAGCATGCAATTATGGAGGCGACTGGCCCCAGCAAACAGACTCTGCATTCTTCTCCCTCTCCGAGTCAGACACAAGATCTGGGCCAGTCCAGATAACAACTATTTCTCATGGGCATCAACATCAGGAGAGTGAATGTCACCTGATGTGTCGGGCTATAGCCTCCGTAAGATCAAATCTTTTGGCTAACAAGAGTTAGGCACAGCCAGGTGCTCCATGTGACCATGTGACTATGTGACAGGTACATGGATAACCCACACATCCAGGAGCCCTAAGAAGCCACACCACGTCCAGACAGTCACAGTGATGGCATGGCTTTGCACTCAGGGGCAGCCCTCAGGCACTGGCTCATGGCTGCTTGTTCTCTTCTGCTCTCTGTTCTATAAAGTTAAGCCACAGGATGGCTGGAGCATAGAACATGGAAGGTAGGAGGCGGTTGCTCTTGCAGGAGAGGCATGCTGGCAGCGGTGACATGAGCAAGAGGTGGGGAAACTGTGAGCAGCAGGTCCAAGAAACCAAAAAAAGCCAGTAGATGGGGCAGGTGGTGTCAGGGATACTCCCTTGAGGAACTTACTGCTTTATTGTTCAGTGATCCATGGCTTGGTTTTGCGGACTTGTGTGCCAAAGCCCCGATGGGACCTGGGGTTGCCCAGGTCTCTGTACCATGTGCTTGTCAGGCATAACTCAAGCTTGCGTCCTTTTCACCTTCCGAGGAACAAAGGTATCAATGGTCCCTGCAAACTACAACCCAGGCCTTCCCAGTTTGCCAAGGGATGACCCGGCTTCCTGATGTAGTACTTTGTGACCTCAAGCTGTCTCCTCATTGGCAACCTGGTGCATTTTGTAAATAGGGCCCATGTTTGCTAATTCAGCCACATCAAAGTTAATAAGATCAAATAAGGTCCTTTCATATTACATTAGTTGACATCAAGTCCAATTAGATATTTCTGAACATCGGAGTTGACAGAAGCCTGCCCCCAGAAGTAAGCTTTCCAGAAAATGAGTCCTGACTCATGGAGCAGCAACTCAAACATTCGGCTTGTAGCTGAGACCCTCCTGTAAACTCCTCTCCCATGGCATACATCCTGTCTCCTGTTGCTGCCAAGTGGGGATCAGCTCCAGGGCTGGCCTCCTGTCCATGACATTGTACATGGCCTCAGCACGAGCAGATGGGCCACTGGCATGGAGGCTGGAACAGGGAACTAACAGCATCTAGTCCCAATTGTAATTTCCAAGGGGATCTAGTATGAAGAGCAGAGCCACTAGGGTGTATGGTGCTGATGTAGAGAGATGTCCATGGTGCTGAAATGACCCCCAGAGGGGGGCCCCCCCAACCACAATCCCATCTCCTCCTGCCACTAACAGATGTCAAGAAATTCCATGACCAGGTGAGTGAGGGGCATCAGCCCAGGGAGGTGGAGGGCAGCAAAGTCGTCCGTAGTTCTGACCACTCCCCACTGTGGGCCCATCCACGGCAGCATGAAGATATCTTTAGCTTCAACCACTTGTTTCAGAAAAACACTTAAAAAAGCCAATCTCACAAAGTCAGCATTTACTTCCAAGGGTCTTTCTGGGCACTTCAGGGCTGCAGTGGGTGGTGAGGGCACTCTAGGCCTGTGATTTTGAGGAAAGATGCCCCCCATGGTGAAAGACCCCAGGCCTAGGTGTTCCGGGGCTGGGCTGGCTGTAAGCGTGCTCAGAGGTCAGGGTCAGTGTACAGGGCTCTATGGTCAGTGGTGGGCCTAGGGTCAGTGGCGCCCCCCAATGCCCCTCCTGCACAGAGGGTTTTTTTTTTTTTTTTTGTCTCTCTAACCCCAGTAACTGGCTGGGGTCTGTGCCATTTTTAATTCAGGAGATGTTAAAAATTGAATATTAGAACTAGTCCAGCCCAGTATGCACCACCCCCCCACCTCCCTGCTGCTATGGTAACCTCCTTGATGCCTGCTTGGCACCATGCAGCTGGAGGCCCACCAGTGGTCGGCGAGAATTCCTTGAATGCCTGATGTGTTAAGGAACTTGTCTTGGTCTCACTGTGAAGGCTGAGGAGACAGTTGCTAGGACGGGGGTCAGGGTGAGCAGGGGAAGGGATTGGGCTCAGCAGCTGGAACCTCCCCAAGACTCTAGACCTAAAACACCTAGAGATGGTGTTTTTGGGTAAGGTGTGCACCTTCCCTTCCAGCCCATTTTATCCTGCTCTGGCCCACCTCTCAGAAGTCTTCACAGGAGTCTCCCTTTGTAGGTAACCTTTGATGTGTCTGATGACCACAGTGTCAACTGGAGACACAAGCTGGGCAAGGGGTTCCCCATCAGGATTCTGACCCTCAACCACGAGATGCATGTGAATACTTGGGAGCACCCCTCTCCAGGAGAGCACCCTCAGGCAGGACTGAGGGAAGGAGCCCCCTGATGTGGTGCTCTCAGAACAGAGCCTTTCCTGTGTTCAAGGGAGGCACTTGCTGGCCTGTGGTCCTTCATTTCTCTGCTGTCCTGTCCTTGCCTCTTCCCACAGGGGCCCTTGCAGGAAAAGCTCCTTGGGGTTTAAGCCTTTCAATTTCCCTCCTAACTTCCCTCATTGAGGAAGGTTCTGAAGCACATTCTCTTGTCCCCTTGTAAAGCCATTTCAGAGTTGGAAACATTACCAGGAGACGCCTGAGCCCAATATTGTCTTTGCTGGTACTTCATCAAAAGAGCTCAGGTGGAAATCAGAACCCCTGCAGGCCCCACCAATGTCCCTACTGAGAATGAATCCCATCAAGGCGCTGGGGCTCACTGGCTTCAGGGCAGCCCTGCACTCAGTACTGGTGTTCCTCCTTCCTCTCAACTGCTGTGGGTTTTTCAGGAGTTTTTGTGTGCGGTTTAAGGTAGGGGTCTGGTGTTGTTCTGCTTGAGGCTGTCCAGTTTTCCCAGCATGACTCATCGAAGAGACTGTTCTTTCACCATTGTGTATTCTTGGTTCCTTTGCTATAAATTAATTGATCACATATGTATGGGCTTGTTTCTGGACCCTCCATTCTGCTCCATCGGTCTTTCTGTGTCTTAGCCTGTATCATACTGTTTTGGTAACTATAACTTTGTGATGCAGTTTGAGATCAGGGAATGTGATGCCTCCTGCTTTGTTCTTCTTTGTACAGATTGCTTTGGCTCTTTGGGATCCTCTGTGGTTTTTTACATGTTTTAGGATTGTTCTAGTTCTGTGCAAAGTGACACTGGAATGTTGATCAGGATTGCACTGAATCTGTACATCAGTTTGGGTAAAATGGACAATTTTATAATATTCATTTTTATAATCCATGAGCACATAATATCTTTCCATTTATTTGTGTTTTTCAATTTCTTTTTTGAGAGGGAGTGGGAGGGGGCAGAGGAAGAGAGAGAGAGAATCTTAAGTAGGCTTTATGCCCGGCGCAGATCCCTACACGAGGCTCAATCTCACGACCCTGAGATCATGATCATGAGCCAAAATTGAGAGTCAGATGCGTAACCGAGTGAGCCACCCAGGTGCACCTTTTTCAATGTCTTTATCAATGTCCTGTAGTTTTCAAGGTACAGGTTTTTCATGACTGTAGTAAAGTTTTTCCTGTTTTCTTAATTTCTCCTTGTGATGGTTTATTATGAGATTGTACAATCTAATAATTTTTGTATTTGATTCTGTATCCTGCAATTTCACTGAATTTGTTTATTTAACTTTTTTTTTTCTTGGTAGAGTGATGTGGAAGATTGGGAATCCAAAATGTCATGCTTCTACCATATCCTAGGTCATCCATAACACCCACAGCTTCTACCATATCCTAGGTCATCCACAACACCCACTAATATAATTGTTCCACAGCGTCCCTTAGTAATCCGTAGCATCTTGTGAACTGTGTCCTGGTAAGGTTTGGCCTCCACCATGAAGTTTGGTGTGTTTTATGCTTTTCTGGTGTGTTCCTGATATGGTTGTTTTGAGAAGTAATTTAGTTTCCATGAATTTCCGATGTACAGAAAATCTGCCATAGCAGTAGAAATACTCTATTTCTGCTCTCAAATTTCTGCAGTCGTTTCACACAGCTCCCACTTCATACGACATGCTTGTGTGTTTTTTACTCAAAACAGGGACACTTTCCCCAGGAACTCTCATAGAACTCACAAATGGGGAAATCATTATGATTTCCTCATTATAGTCCAATCCAGAGGCCACTTCAACTGTCACCACCTGCCCGAATTGTGTGACAGTGATTCTCTTGTAATCCACTTTACGGTTCCTGAGACTTCCACTCACTTCACAACCATGATTGATTTAAAGATCATGAAGGGCTCCAATCTGGGTAGCCTTTTCTGGATGGCTCCGTAATTTAGTTTGTTTTCAATCTTCACATGTTATAACATGTTTTAGTACTTCAGTCATGACTTTGTGATTCAGTTTACAAGACATAATAACGACCATTTAAAAAATTAAAAAAATAAGAGACTTTAAGTCTACACTTGTATGTCACTAAGTCTGTTCCCATTTTTATACAAAAATCACCACTTTCCACCTCAAGAATGTTTAAATTTTGACCCAGTGAAAGTCTGGGTCTGTTTATTAAACATTAACTCCCCATTCCCCTGTCCCCTCTGCCTGACAACCATATCTTACTTTTTGTAGGTGAATTTGATTATTTTGGATACCCCAGACAAATAGAATCTTATAATATTCTTTTCTGTGATTGGTCTATTGCCCTTGTCATAGTGAACTGAAGGTTCATCCATATTGTGATATGAATCAGTACTTTAGTTCTTTGCATGGCTGAATAATATTCCATTGTGTATACATTACTCATCCATCCTTCAATGGACACTTTGGTCAGTTCAGCCTTTTGGCTGTTGTGCATAATGAATTTGGAGGAATAAATACAGAGAGTCCCTGCTTTAAAATATTTTGGGTACATGCCCTGAGGTATAGTAATTTATCCTATTTCTAAGATTTTGAGGAACCACCATTCAGTGTGCCACAGCAGCTGTACGATTTTACTTCATTCCTTGATATGGTGGAAGAACATTTCAGTTTATGGATCTACCCCATGTCATATATTCATTTACCCTTTGTGGCACGTTTGCATATTTTGTACCATTTTCCAATTGTGAACAGTGTTTCCATGGATATTTATGTTGGTTTTGGTTATGATTATGGGTTATGGTTCTGGTTCATGATGTGTGGATCATGGTTATGGTTTATGCCTATGATTTATGGTATCTGGTTAGAGTTCATGGTGTATGGTTTATAGATTATGGCTTTATGATTTATTGTTTAATGGTGTATGGCTTTAGGGTTATGGCATGTGGCTCTCTGGTTTCACACCCTTCGTTTTTTGAGTGCTTTAGTGTGAGGAGGTGGGAAGAAGAGGGAATGAGTGTTATTGGGTCTGAGGGGAAAAGTCTTTGGGGAGTCAGTGGATGAGGGGGTGAGCTGGTGTGTGTTTGTAGGGGGAGGGTTTAGGAGGTTCAGTGGGTGGTGTGTGTGGAGCTAGTGGGTCCAGAACTTGGAGGGTGATGGTTTAAGGGCGAGTGGGTGAGGGTTTGAGAGGGTGATTGTTTAGGTGGTGAGGGGGTGATGGTATTGGGTGTGTGTTTAGAAGGTTTAGGCGATGATTGTTTAGTAGTTGAGAGATTAGAGGGATCAGGTGGTGATGGTTTAGGGAATGAGGGTTTAGGAGACGAGGGCATAAGGAGTTAAGGTGAGCCTTGAGGCATTGGACATAATGGTTAATGGGATAGGTATGGTATGTGTTTAGGCTGGAGTGGTGGAAGATCCCAGGAGAACCCAGTTGTCAAGAGGGCTCATTAGGGAGAGCACTAGGCTGAGTAACTGGAGCTTGGGGGTTCCAACCTAGGGATAGAAGACTTTGAGGGAACTAGGGTTGGATCAGAGTACATTCTGAATACAAATCCTTTATCAGATACATGGTTTGCAAATATGTTCTCCCAGTTTGCGGCTTGTCTTTTGGTTCTTTGAACAAGGTTTTCCAAAGTAGAAGTTTTAATTTTATAAAGTCCATGTTACCAATTTTTCTCTTTTGTGGATCGGTTTTTGTGTTTGCATTTTAAATTTATCCACATTTTCGAGTGAATTTTAGTGCAGGTCGTAAAGTTAGTGTCTACATTTCATTTCATATGGTTTGCAATTGATTGTTCCTTAACTATTTTTGAAGAAGCTGGGGGATATTGGGCTCCACTTTAGAAACTCAACTTCCAAAATGTAATGGATTCCGCAGGCTCCCGGGAGGGGGCGCTGTCTCCACCGACCTGTGAGCCCAGCGTGTCCTGCACCGCCTCCATCGCCTGCAGGGGGCGCGCGAGCCCAGCGCCCCGATGTCGCGCAGCTGGCCTCTTGGCATTGGTAGGAGCTCCGCTTCCTCTCGACCCATTGTGCGAGCTTCGGGAGGATGTGGGTCTGCGTCCACACCGACACAGCCGGGCTTCTTCGGGACCCGCTGTGGAGGCCTGGGGAAGACATGGGGCTGCGTCCATGCTGCCAGGAACTGCTGCCGACAGGAGCCCAGCCTTCTCAGGACCCGCTGTGGAGGACGTGGGCCCGTGTCCACGCTGACAGGACCCGCTTCCAGAGGACCTGGGGCCGCATCACGCTGACAGGAGCAAGGTCTTCTCAGGACCCGCTGTGGAGGCTTCCAGAGGACCTGAGTCCGCGTCCACACTGACAGGAGTCTGGTCTCCTCAGGACCCGCTGTGGAGGTTTCCAGAGGACCTGGGGCTGCGTCCACACTGACAGGAGCCCGGCCTCTTCAGGACCCGCCGCGGGAGGAGAAGATGAGGTGAAGCCGCCTGAGCGGGGATTAGCCGAGGGGGTCCGTGCTCACAGGACCGCGGGGAGCAGGAAGGGCGCGCTGTGTAGACGGTGGGGTTTTCGTGGCTTTGTGTGCGTGGACGTGGGGTCTCGGGAGGTGCTGTGTGCGGGGCTGTCGGGTCTCCCCTTTCTGGGCTCGGATCCGCTCCCCGGGTCCCGCGTCTGTGTTTATGCGCCACACGGATTCGGTTCCTGGGGCTCCTCAGGCGGTGTGCAGTCAGGGGGTAGACGCCCCGCGGCAGTGCTCCCGGCGCCTGGGCCCTGCGGGGTCTTTCCCCCGCTTCAGGGCTGTCGGTTCTGTGTCTGTGAAGATGCCGCTGGAAGCTCGGTAGCCACTGCCTGGACGGCTTTGGGGAGAGTAGATATTTTCACAGTGTCGGTTCTTCCGTGAGCTCAGAGTGTCTTCCCGTCTCCGTGTCTCTCCCTCGATGGCTGTCATCAGTGTCCTACAGGTTTTTTTTTTTAATTTTTTTATTGTTATGTTAATCACATACATTACATCATTAGTTTTAGATGTAGTGTTCCATGACTCATTGTTTGTGCATAACACCCAGTGCTCCATGCAGAACGTGCCCTCCTCAATACCCATCACCAGGCTAACCCATCCCCCACCCCCCTCCCCTCTAGAACCCTCAGTTTGTTTTTCAGAGTCCATCGTCTCTCATGGTTCTTCTCCCCCTCCGATTTCCCCCCCTTCATTCTTCCCCTCCTGCTACATTCTTCTTCTTCTTTTTTTCTTTCTTAACATATATTGCATTATTTGTTTCAGAGGTACAGATCTGAGATTCAACAGTCTTGCACAATTCACAGCGCTTACCAGAACACATACCCTCCCCAGTGTCCATCACCCAGTCACCCCATCCCTCCCACCCCACCCCCCACTCCAGCAACCCTCAGTTTGTTTCCTGAGATTAAGAATTCCTCATATCAGTGAGGTCATATGATACATGTCTTTCTCTGTTTGACTTATTTCGCTCAGCATAATAAGAGGGGAGGGTTGTCTTGAAGGAAAGTCCACTGGAGAAAAGCAGGGGTTCTGGGTGATGGAGGTTTCCCTGCAGGGATGGTGGATTTCTTATAGCAAGTGAAACCTACATCTTCCCCTTTGGGGTCTGTAACTGATGAGTCTCTCCTGTGGAGGCTTCTACTGTTGGTTTTTGTAATTGACAGTTGTTCCTGTAACTGACCCTGAGTGGTAGGTTCCCTCTTTCCAGCCTCCCCTTCTGGCATCCCCAGTCCACTTTACTGAGGCTTCCCTTCATGCATTCTCACAGTTTTTGGTGGAGCACTGTGGAAAATTGGAATTCCAAATCCTAATGCTTCTACTGCACCCAAGACACAGTGGTCGCGGCTAATCCTCCCACGAGTCTCTTGCTAATATGTGGCCTCCTACGAGGGTGAGTGGCCTCTCCACGGTGGGTGAACTGTATCTGGGAGGGCTTGACCTCCATCACGAAGTTTGATGTCGTCTCTGCTTCTGTGACCTGGTGCTGTCATGGTTCTTTGGAAGAGTAATTTACTCTGTAGAGATTTCAAAGTGTAGTAAACCTGTCACAGCAGCACAAATACGCTTTATCCCACACTCAGACCCCTCAGTTGTCGATTCCTTACCACATTTGCCACTTCACACAGGATGCTTCAGTGCATTTTACCCCAAACAGGGACACTCTCGCATGGAACCACCACATAACCCTGAATGAGGAAATCATCCCGGTTTCCACATTTTAAGTCAGACCACAGGCCCACTTCAACTGTCACCACCTGCCCCACTGTCTGAAATGTCCTTTTCCATTCGGATCCAGTTTTTTTTTTTCTGGAACTGCTCCCGACACTTTCCCTTATTTGGGTAAACTTGATGGATGTAAAGAGCAAGATGGTTCCAATCTGGGTGGACTTTTCTGTCTGGCTTCTGTCACTGGGGCTGTTTTCAGTGTCCACCCATCTTGTGACATGCATCAGTCCCTCATTCATTTTTTCACTGTGACTAAACATAGTAACATTGACCACTTAAAACATTTCAGGTACACAGTTCTCTGGCCTTAGCTGAGTTCCCACGGGTGTACATCATTCTCCAGAACTTTTTCCTTCTCCCGGAGGGGGACTCCGTATGCATGAAACACCAACTCCAACTCCCCATTCCCCTTTCCCCTCGGCCCCTGCAGCCACATTCTACTTTGTGTCTCCGGATACTTCATATAAGTGGAATCATACAGTATCTGTCCTGTGAAAACCAGCATCCTGTCCTTGTTCCTGATTTCAGAGTAGAGCTGTCAATCTTCAGACTTGAGCGTGGTGTTTGCCATAGATTTATTGAAAAAATTATCCCTTATTCCTGCTTTCATGAGTGTTTATGTCAGCAACAGACATTGGATTTTGGTTAGAACCTTTTCTGCATCAATTAATATGACCACATGTTTTTATTTAAAAAATCATTGCGGTGTATAACAGTGCTTGGTTTCACTATATTGAATAACCTTTGAGGTGTTTGTGAAGAGTCACTTGCTTATGGTGCACAATATATTTATGAGCTCTTGGTTTTGCAATTTTTCTGATCTGGCTTCTTACATCTATATTAAGAAAGGTATAGGAGTGTATTTTGCTGATTTTGTGATGATTTCATTGGGGTTGGTATTAGTGCTTAGGATAGGGGTTAGGGGTTAGGGTTATAGTTGGGTTAGGGTTAGTGTCTCCCTGTCCTCTTCTGCATAGAGCCCATTCTTCTCCAGTAACCAGAGTGATCTTTTCGGAACATAACCTTTGGGCCTCTCTGTGGTCTGCTCCCCTCCTGCCCATCCTCTCCAGCCTCACCTCTCCCACCATGGCCCGCCTCTCTGTGGGCCACCCAGGGGTGTGGTTGTCCCACATGTGCCTCAGGCTTGACTCCAAAGCTTTGCACTGGCTGTGCCCTCTGCCAGGGGCACTCATGTCCCCCCCCGCCCCGCTTCATGTCTGGCTTTTTTCCCCGATGGCTGGGCCTCAGTTGGCCCCCTGATGACCTGACTCATGCCTGCTGGGTGTGTGTGCTTGTCCCCTATTTAAATGCAGTGCCCGCCTTCCCTTTGTGAGCAATTTACTAACCTGCCAGTGATGGGGCAGGCACAGGGAAGTAGCCTTAGTGTTTGCACAAAAAATCAGTTTCAGAGGGGCTCACCACACTTGCCTGACGATGGGGGAGCTGCTTTCCCCATGGTGGGGAACAGGTAGTCCCCTCAAAGGGGGACCAGCCATGTGAGGCAGTTGGACAAGACTCCCAACTTTTTAGGGCCGGAGAGATGTAGACCTGGACCCGGAAGCTCACACCATTGGATTCAAGGCTGGGGCCTAAGCAAGCCCCCTCTTCTTCCAGAGGTCCTCTTTCCCATTCCCCACCCATGGGCTGGACCTGATCTGGGGGAGTTCGAGGGTGACCCCTCCTAGGAATACCAGTGGTTTACTGAGGACGTTGTTAGCAGGATGCCCAGTAACCTTCAAGGGAGGACCCTACAGGAGGTGGAGACAGCTCTGTGGGGGCCAGCGACATCCCACTCAAAGTGGGGCAGGTGGCTGGCCCTGCTGGTTCTATCCAGTCTGTAGGGCACAGAAACAAGGGCTGTGCCCCAAGGTGCTCAACTCCTGCCAGGTGGGGACAGGACCTGTGGGTTTGCCCAGGAGCTCAGCACAGGGGGAGTGTTCCTGGCTCCAGCATGCTGGAGCCCATGTGGGACTGCATGGGTTTCCAACCTCCTAACCTCCAAACCTTCCCTTTGTAAGATGAGGTGCTGATGGCCCCCATCTCTGGGAGCAGAAGGTAGGGAGGCCCTGCTGGAGGACTTGCTCAGGACAGGCCAGGGTGGCTGTTGCTTAAAGCAGCACAGGGCCTATCCCCATGAAGAAGGTGCACACGTCCATGACCCCCAGCTCTGGGGTCCTGCCGCCAGCCTCTGGCAGTGACCCTCTTCCTGCCCTGTCCCCTGCCCCTGTGGATACGGGGTCTTCCTGGAGCTGTTCCTACAGAATCACTTCATGGTGGACACAGGGTCATCTACTATGTCTTCACCGACCAGCTGGTTGCTGTGTCCCGTGTGCCCCTCCAGGAGCACTGAAGGGTGGTGGTTCTTGAGGTCCGCAGCACCCCGCGCTGGCAGGATGTGTCCATGCAGCGCATGGCGATGATGAGCCGCTTCTGTGAGGAGCGCTTCCTCCATGTGGTGGATGACATGGTGTGCGGGGATGTGGACATGAAGTTCTGTGACCACGTGGGCATGGAGATCCTGTCCCCCCTCTTTGGCACCCTGCACCTCGGTTTCTACTGGGTGGCCCGTGAGGACTTAAGCTATGAGCACGGGCCCCAGTCCCAAGCCCACATCCCCAAGGACCAGGGCGACTTTTACTACATGGGGGCCTTTTTTGGGGGGGTTGTGGCGGAGGTTCACCGACTGACCTCAGCCTGTCACCAGGTGATGGTGGTCAACTGGGCCAATGAGACTGAAGCCATGTGGTACGATAAGAGCCACTTGAACAGGTAACTGCTGGACCACAAGCCCACCAAGGTGCTGTCCCTGGAGGACGTGCGGGACCCACAGCTACTGGGCTGGCCCTGGAGGACCTGCTGGACCACAAGCCCACCAAGGTGCTGTCTCCGGAGGACCTGCGGGACCCACAGCTACTGGGCTGGCCCTGGAGGACCTGTGGGACCCGCAGCTGCTGGGCTGGCCCTGGAGGACCTGTGGGACCCGCAGCTGCTGGGCTGGCCCCAGGTCATGAAGAAGCTGAGATTTGGGCCATGCCCAAGAATCACCAGGACACCCGGAACTCATGAGGGGCTGTCCCCGTCTCCAGCAGGGGGTACTGACTTCAGCGGAGCCATCAGAGCAGGTTCCTACTTCTGTCCCCTCAAGGGAGACTGTGGAGCCCAGCACTACCTGCATGGGCACGTCCAGTGCCCCAGCCACACCTGCTCACAGGAGGCCTGCCTGGGGATACAACATCCTCTCTTTGTGTTCACTACATTTTCATCACTTCTGGGTCATTTGCAGCTGTGAACGGCTCCAGTTTTATGTCAGATGTTTTTCTGTGTCAATGCTGAGCAACCATTTTTAAAAAGAACAATTGAGGGAAAAGGTTTTCTCCCTGGTTCTAAACAGACACCGCCTGGTGGGACTGGGAGCAGCCCTGTAGCAGCCATGGAGCCAGAACGGGTCCTGGCTGGGTCTTCCCTCCCAGTCCTTGCACCTTGGCATGGCCATGGGGCTTCAGGGTCAGGGTTGTACCGAGCCACCTCTCAGAACCCCAGTGCCCTCACGCTAGCTCATCCTCCAGGAGCATGGAGCCCTCTGTGTTATTTCCATTTCCTGCCGTGGATTTATTTTTTATTTATTAATTTTATTTAATTTTTTAAATTTAAATTCATTAGCCAACATATAGTACATCAGTAGATTTTGATGTAGTGTTCAGTGATTCATTAGTTGCCTATAACACCCAGTTCTCATCACAACATGTGCCCTCCTTAATACCCATCACCCAGTTACCCCATCCCCCCACCCTCCTCCCTTCTGTAACCCTCAGTTTGTTTACCGGAGTCCAGAGTCTCTCATGGTTTGTCTCCGTCTCTGATTTCTTCCTGTTCAGTTTTCCCTCCCTTCCCCTGTAGTCCTCTGTGCTATTCCTGACATTCCACATATAAGTGAAACTATATGATAATTGTCTTTCTCTGATTTATTTATTTCACTTAGCATAATCCCCTCCAGTTCCATCTATGTCAATGTAAATGGTAAGTATTCATCCTTTCGGACAGCTGAGTAATATTCCATTGTACATATGTACCACATCTTCTTTATCCATTCATCTGTTGAAGGGCATCTCGGCTCCTTCCACAGTTTGGCTATTGTGGACATTGCTGCTATGAACATTGGGGGGCAGGTGCCCTTTTTTTCACTACATCTGTGTCTTTGGGGTAAATACCCAGTAGTGCAATTGCTGGGTGGTAGGGTAGTTCTATTTGTAACGTCTTGAAGAACCTCCATACTGTTTTTCAGAGTGGCTGTACCAGCTTGCATTCCCACCAACAGTGTAAGAGGGTTCCCCTTTCTCCACATCCTCGCCAACATTTGTTGTTTCCTGCCTTGTTGATTTTTGCCATTCTAAGTGGTGTAAGGTGGTATCTCAATGTGGTTTTAATTTATATTTCCCTGATGGCTAGTGATGTGGAGCATTTTTTCATGTGTCTGTTAGCCATTTGTATGTCTTTGGAGAAGTGTCTGTTCATGTCTTCTGCCCATTTCTTGATTGGATCATTTGTTTTTTGGGTGTTGAGTTTGAGAAGTTCTTTATAGATCTTGGATGCCAGCCCTTTATCTGTAATGTCATTTGCAAATATCTTCTCCCATTCCATGGCTTGCCTCTTAGTTTTGTTGACTGTTTCCTTTGCTGTGCAGAAGCTTTTGATCATGATGAAGTCCCAAAGGTTCATTTTTGCTTTTGTTACCCTTGCCTTTGGAGACGTGTCTAGCAAGAAGTTGCTGCGGCTGAGGTCGAAGAGGTTGCTGCCTGTGTTCTCTTCTAAGATTTTGATGGATTCCTGTGTCACATTGAGGTCTTTCATCCAATTTGAGTTTACCTTTGTATATGGTGTAAGAGAATGGTCCAGTTTCATTCTTCTGCATGTGGCTGTCTAATTTTCCCAACACCATTTATTGAAGAGACTGTCTTTTTTTCATTGGGTATTCTTTCCTGCTTTGTGGAAGATTAGTTGACCATAGAGTTGAGAGTCCATTTCTGGGGTCTCTAATCTGTTCCATTGATCTATGTGTCTGTTTTGTGCCAGTACCATACTGTCTTGATGATCACAGCTTTGTAATAGAGCCTGAGGTCACCTGCTTTTGTTTTATTTTTATTATTTTAGTGATTTTTAAGTTAACGTATAATGTATTATTTGTTTCAGGGGTAGAGGTCTTTGATTCATCAGTCTTATACAATTCACAGCTCTCACCATAGCACGTACCCTCCCCAATGTCCATCACCCAGTCACCCCACCCCTCCCAACCCCCTCCACTCCAGCAACCCTCAGTTTGTTTCCTGAGATTAAGAGTCTCTTATGGTTTGTCTCCCTCTCTGGTTTCATCTTGTTTCATTTTTCCCTCCCTTCCCCTATGATCCTCTGTCTTGTTCCTCAAATTCCTCATATCAGTGAGATCATATGATAACTGACTTTCTCTGACTGACTTACTTTGTTTAACATAATACACTCTAGTTCCATCCACATCATTGCAAATGGCAAGATTTCGTTTTTTTTATAGCTGCATAATATTCTCTCTCTCTCTCTCTCTCTCTCTCTCTCTCTCTCTATATATATATATATATATATATATATATATACACACACACACACACACACCACATCTTCTTTATCCATTCATCTGTTGATGGACATCTAGACTCTTTCCATAGTTTGGCTATTGTGGACATTGCTGCTATAAACATCGGGGTGCACGTGCCCCTTTGGATCACTACATTTGTATCTTTGGGGTAAATACCCAGTAGTGCAATTGCTCGGTCATAAGGTAGCTCTTTTTTCAACTTTTTGAGGAACCCCCATAGTGTTTTCCAGAGTGGCGTCTGCTTTCGTTTTAAATGGCTATTTATGCTGGTGTTTGTGAAATGTGGGCACTCACTCAGTCTGGATGCATGTCCCATTGGGATTCCTCAGTGCCCACAGATGGTTTGTGCAGTCTCTCTGGACTATCTGCCTGCACTGTGTCTTAGCAAGCATTTACTGATACCACTGTGAGCTCAGACACCCAACAAGGCGCACAGCATGAGAGTGAGAACTAAGATACAGGATCCCTGCTCTTGGGCCTTCCTGGGACTTTTGATGGCCCCGTCCTCCTGACTCACTACTTTCCTATTGTGTAATAGACATACAATTGATACCATTAAGCACGTTTCAGGGTACAGTTCAGTGGCAATAAGTATATTCACTCTTCTGCACCTGCCACCTCCATCCATTGCCACAACTTTGTCATCATCCCAAACTGAACCTCTACCCAGGAGACACTAACCCCCCATTTCCCCTCCCCAGCCCTGGCACCCAGCAGCTCCTTGCACCTTTATGAATCGGAGTGCTCTCTGTCCCTCACAAGTGGGGTCCTCCAGTATTGGTCCTTTAGGGACTGGCTTATTTCACATAGCACAATGGCCTCAAGATCTGTCCCTGTGAGCCTGGACCTGACCCACTTTCCCCCCAAAGGAGTGTCTCAGCCCTCTCCTGTCTAAGCCAAGCCTCCTCAGTCCCTTCTGCTCCCCTCACCTTCCTCCTCAGCCTGAAGATGATCCCAGCCAATCTGCAGCTTTGAAGACCTGTTCAGTCCAGATGCCAGGCACATACCCCGGGGACCTCGGGCCTCACCTTTCCCATCTGTCCATGTCAGGTGCCTGCCCACCCCCCACCGGCTGGCCACCTGCTCGTCCCACAAGTGTCCCCATCTCAGGAGAGGGAAACACCAAGTCCAGACCCTTGGAGTCCTCTGTGACTTTTTGCTTGCTACCAACTCTCCCAGTAGTGAAGTGGCTATGTCCTGAAGTGGACATTCATTGTCCAAAACATTTAAAGGCATA